>NW_004443951.1:7164586-7182525 GCF_000243295.1 Trichechus manatus latirostris | reverse complement strand
GTAAAACCAAATGAGACTAACGAGGTACAGGAGTCCAGTGACAAGGGCCAGAAGGTAGAAGGGGACGAGGAAGCTGGTGATAGGGAACCCAAGGTTGAGTAAGGATATTGTTGAAGTGTTGTGAGATTGTTAGCCCTTGTCATAGGGCAACATTTGTAGTAACTGTTAAATGAGAAACTATTTTGTTCTGTAAGCCTTCATTTTAAGTGAGAATAACAGCACAATTGGAAGAGCGTAGTCAATGTCACTGAACTGTACATGTAGAAATTTTTGAAAGGGTGTATCTTTGGCTATGTGTATTCTCACCAAAAAAGAAGGTTGAGAAGTTAGACGGTTGACATGTTGTGGGGTTGTTAACCAATGTCATAAAACAATATGTGTACTACTGTTTCATGAGAAACTATTTGTTCTGTAAGTCTTCACCTGAAGTACAATAAAAATAAAAAAAAAAGCAGATTAGGAAACTCAGGTTCCAAATGGTTACTATGTGCATCCCTCCATGCAAAAATCAGGCTTAAGGATGTAGAGGGGGTAGGACCAGACAAGACCTTTATCCTAAGGAGCTCACTGTTGTTCAAGGTCACAGAAGTTAGTGCCATACCATGAAGCATGAGAACCCAGAACTTTTCCTTCCATATCTCAGCATAGTATTTATCAAGAATTTACACTCTGAAGGATTTAGGGTAAGGCCTGGGGACACAGACTAATGAACATCTAGACCACTGGGGACACGAAATAAAAACCATGAAAAGATAATCTAAGATCTCAATACTGAGTTTGAAATAAGGGATAAATAACTGCTGTAGAATTTCAGGGGCAAGGGAGATAACTTCAGTTGTCAATGTAACTATGGAAGACTTTTGACAGGAGGTAGCATTTGAGCTTTGTGATCATGGGTAAGTTACTTTACTTCTCTGAGCCTGTTTCCTCATCTGTGACCTGAAGTAAATAATTCCTACTCACACTGCCAGGAGATTACAAAGGTTATCAATACTATGATGTTAAAAGGAGCCCTGGTGGTGTAGTGGTTAAGAGGTCAGCTGCTAACCAAAAGGTCAGCAGTTCGAATCTACCAGCTGCCCCTTGGAAGTCCTACAGGGCAGTTCTACTCTGTCCTATAGGGTCGCTATAAATTGGAATCAACTCAATGGCAACAGGTTTGGTTTGGTTTTGGAATATGCAAAGAAATGAGCAGAGGAAATGGCACTTGGGCAGTCAATGCTCATAAAAGGATAGTTACGAGAATCTGGATCACACAAGATGAGGAAAGCACAGAAGCCAAAAGAAGAAGGCTGGGAAAACATTTATACTGGAAAGGTTCAGTTATAGGCAGGAGGGAGAGGAGAGATATAAATTAAGCTGGTTGGGGTTACAGTGTAAGTGGCCTTGAATCCCAAATTATGAAAAGCAGAGGTTAGCCTGCAGGTGTGGAAAGAACAAGGAGTCAGACAACATGGATTTTAAGTCCAGTTCTGCTATTTAGCAGGTATGAGAAGTGGCCATATTATTAAGTGTCATTTTCTCTTTCTGTAGAAATGAAGATATAACTTCTACCTCAAGTACGCATCAAATCAGCTGAATAAATAAATGTGCCCTGAAAACAACAGAGCCCTGTGCAGACACATACATGGTGGATAACAAAGCTCAGCAGGAATTACCTGCTGGCCTGGGGCCTACTGCAGGCTTGCTTCTTGAGGTGGAGGCCTGTCTACTGCCTGTCTAGGGAAAGGCAATACTCAGCCATGCTCCACTCCCCACCCAATGAGCTGGAGGCCCCACTCCCACTAGCTATACCCAAGGTTCCACGCTCTCCTATCTAATAGGAATACCCCCCTCCTTGTCTGCTTGACAAATTCAAATTCCACTTAGTCTCCACTCATCTCCTTCTTCTTCCTCAAAGTTCTCATTATACATTATACATACCTTCTTTGTACTTTATTATCTTCCTATGTTGCAATTATCTGCTTACAGGTCTACCTTCCCCACTGGAGTGTGAGCAATCTCAGGACAGGGCCCATATCATAGGCCTGGCCATACAATAGGAACTTATCAAAAAAAATGTTTAATAAAAGAATAATAAAAATAGGCTACCCCAATAAGCACATGAAAGGATGATATTATTACGGAAATGAAAATCAAAACCACAACAGATACCATGTTACACCCACTAGGATAGCTATAATGAAGAAGAGAAAAATAACAAGTGTTAGAGAGGATGTGGAGAAACTGGAACTCTCAGACATTGCTAGTGGGAATGTAAAAGTAGTGCAACTGCTGTTGAAAATAGTTTGGTGGTTTCTCAAAAAGCTAAACATAGAATTACCGTATGACCAGAAATTCCACTTCTAGATAACATACCCAAGAGAAATGAAAATGTATGTCTCCACAAAAACTTGAACATCAATGTTCATGCCAGCATTATTTATAACAGCCAAAATGTGGAAACAACCTAAATATCCTCAACGGATAAATGGATAAACAAAATATAGTATATCCATATAATGGAATATTATTCAGCAATAAAAACGAACGAAGTACTGATACATGCTCCAACGTGAATAAACCTCGAAAACCTTATGCTAAGTGAAAGAAGCCAGATACAAAAGGGCACATATTGTATGATTCCATTTATATGAAATATCCAGAACAGCAAATCCATAGAGGCATAAAGTAGATTAGTAGTTGCCAAGGGCTGGGGGAAAATCGGAAAAGAGAGTGACTGCTAATAGGTAATGGAGGTTTGTTTTTGGGTGGGTGATGAAAATGTTCTAGAATGGCTTCACATTGTGAATATACTAAATATATTAAAACCACTGAATTATACACTTTAAATGGTAAATTTTATGTTATGTGAATTACATTTCAATTAAAAACAAGAGACTACCACTTGTGGAATTTCTACTACATATAAGATACCGCTATAAGGCTCTTCACAAATATTACTACACATCTTAACAACCCTGCAGGTTGGTATTATTAGCCCCATTTTTTTTTTTCCACAAAAGAAGAAATGAGGTTCAAAGAAGTAAACCCCCTTGCCTAAAGTCACCCAGCTGGGAAGAAGCAGAGCCAGAATTTGCTCTAGACTGGTCTGCCTCCCAAGCCCATGCTCTGTCCCCTCTAAACACATGCTTGAAACATGGCAGAGCCAGAAAAATGCTGAATGAATAGATGATGTTTATAGATAAGGACATCCAAATTCCCCAGTCTGAAGTCCAAAGCAGAAGACCAATTTATTCCTGCTTTCCTGCCAGGCCTCTCTGTCCTCAAGAAGTCCCCAGAAGGCAGTAACCATAACCATGCACAACACAGAAACAGGTTGCAGCCAGACCTCAGGGCTTAAATGGGTTCTCTGAAAAGGTAGACTAGGCAGTACAGGAAGCGCTGAACTTACAGGAGTTTCGGAAAAGGTCAGAAGCAGATGGTATCTTGAATCACAGGCCTCCTGACCTGGATCCTGCTGCCTCAATGCTTGTGCAGGGAAATCTTGAGGATCCTCTAAGAGCTAACCACCTGCTGGCTCCTTCTTAATGCTAACCAAGCTCCTTCTTGACCCATGCTCCCTGGAAGAGTGCTCAGGAGGACCTGAGGACTCTACTCATCCTTATCTGTAGATACTGAGCATTTACTTAGCCCTGCTCTGGGTTGGGAAACCCTGGTGGCATAGTAGTTAAGAGCTACAGCTGCTAACCAAAAGGTCGGCAGTTTGAATCCACCAAGTGCTCCTTGGAAACCCTGAGGGGCAGTTCCACTCTGTCCTATAGGGTCACTATGAGTCGGAATTGACTCAATGGCAATGGGTTTGGTTTTTTTTTTTTTTTTTGGTTCTAGGTTGAGAACTGTGCTAGGTGGTTCCTGTCTTTCAGGCTTTTACAACCTAGTATGTGTCAAGAGGAGCCCTGGTGGCACACTGGTTAAGAGCTTGGGGGCTAACCAAAAGGCTGACAGTTTGAATCCCCCAGCTGCTCCTTGGGAACCCTATGGGACACTACTACTCTGTCCTATAAGGGTCGCCACGAGTCAGAAAAGACGAGATGGCAACAAGTTTGGTTTCGTTTTATGTGTCAAGAGCCCCAACTAGAATGCAAGGTTTGAGTTCCTGAGGGATGCTGGCTTACATGGGGCATACTTCTGGTCTCCAGTACTTCCTAACCCTAATCCTGAGTTGAAGGTGATGTCACACATTTATGTCTCATCCATAGAAGAGAATTACTGAACACTCAGTGTCATCATAAAAAGTAAGAAATTGAAGAAATGGTTGGGAGAGGAAGGTCCAGTACCTAATAAAGACAGCCCAGTCTTTTGAGTCAGGTGGTCACAGTTTGGCATTCTGGCTCCGCTACGTACTAACCCTGGGAATTTGGGCAAGCCACTTAACCTGTTTGAATCTCAGTTTCATTTTCTGTATAGTGGGGATAATAAACTGTTTTCCAAGCAGATTATGCATGTAAAACACCAAGTACACTGCCTTTCTTGTCATAGATGTTCATAAACAGTGGCTGTTAGGCTACCCTTGAGGGTTCTGTGTTTGGCTTTTATCCCATGGCAATGAGGACCACGGCAGGTGTCTGACACAGATTGAGACATGATGAAAGAGATGTTTTAGGAAGATTAATGCGGCAGTGGCAAGCAAGATGGATGAAGTATGAGGAAGAGACTGAACACAGGGTGACAAGAAGCTATAACTCTTGACTGGTCACATTAACGAAGGTGAACTGTGGTGTGGATTATCTACGACAGCAAATACTTCACGTAGCATTTTAATGTGGCTTTGGAATATGCTTCTGGCTCTGAATTCCAAAGAACTATAGAAGAAAGTAGCAGTTGACTGGGAAGGATATGGAAAGCTTGCTAATCAGCCTGCCTTTGCAATTGCTCCAAGCTTGAGTCCAAATAATTACAGTCTAGTGTAAACAGAAATAAATGTGTAGCCTCTGAAGAGACAACCTTCACTGGCATGACTTCCTGACACTGTTGTCTCCAGAGCAAGGAAAACTATCAAGGATTTGAGCATCAACTATCTCCTCCCTTCAAGCTACTATGATGTCAGCTAATTGTATTCATCTACTCAACAAATATTGAATAACCACCTACTATATGCAAGACCCTGTGCCAAATTCTTTACAAATACCACTGTATTTAATCTCTGCAATAATTCCACTGAAGCAGAAATGGAGGCTCAAAGAAGCAGGATAGTGTGCATAAATCATAAAGCTATTAAACAGGAGAGCCAGAATTTCAAATCAGGTCTGTTAGACACTCAGGCCCTGTTCCTACCACCTAATTCTCCGACAGGAACAGAGAAAAATTTGCCAAGTTGCCTTAACTTTTTTGATGAATACCAGTGTTGGACTGAAATAAAAAGCACATACAAAATGGTGAACGTGTCAAAATAACTTCCTAAGTTCCTGCCTTTCTCCCAAGACCTTGCCGACGCCCTAGGAGAATGCTGCAACGAATTCCTGAACTGAACTAAGCACTATACGAATATATCTTGATGCCAAACTCCTGAACTACAGAGTTTATCAAGGCCACCAGACTCTAACTAATCCAAAACAGAGTCCCTATTCCAAACCATAAAGAAGTTTCTTGTAAAAATATGGTCAAAGGTGCTCTTCAGAAATATAAAATAACTCGGTATTTGTTATTAATGAGAGGGAAACACACGCCATTAAATTTAGCATTGCAAAAGAAAATGGAGGCATGGCAATAAGCAAATGGTGTTCTAGAAAACACAGATGGAAAGGAAGCCCAGTGCAAGTCTGTCTTCAAAAGTGAAGACAGCCCTGAAGAACTTGTATATACAGGTAAAATGGTTAAGTGCCCTTCTGACTCCTATTTTACATATAATCAGGCCAGATACTAAAAGTAACCCAAGGTCAGAGAGTCTAACTTGGTGTAGTGCTCCTAGTTAGGTGAAACTGTAAAAGGCAAAACATGAAACGTTTTACTAAGGTTTTGTCTTTTTAAAAAAATAATATCTATAGGCAAGTTTAAAGTTTTAAATTGTACAAAACCCCTGTAAAATCTTCCATTTGCATTAAAAACAGACATGCCACAGAAAGCACATGCACACTGCATTCTCTGGCTCATGGTGTTTGTTTTTATAAAATCCCAAGCAGACAAAATTCTCAAGTTTCAAGGATTGTATCAAGCGGAGACAACAAAAAGAAGAGTGCCCTGCTGTGGTACAGCAGAAAGAAATCAGGAGATATTGACTCGAGTCCTAGCTCTGTCACTAACTCGCCAGGTGACACTCACTTCCTCTCTCTAGGCTTTGGTTTTCTTTTCTGTAAAACATGGGGGCTCTACTAGAAAATCTCAACAGGTGCTTCCAGCTGGGTGACCTCTGGCCAGCTATGGGGACTTCCAGGTCTCTCTCCTCATCTGTGTACTGCAGAATAAGAGTAGATGATCTATAAGATTCCTCCAAGTGGACATGTTTGAAGAAACTCCCTACTAAGGCCAACCCAAAACAGAGAGAAGGAACTGTTAACCAGGTTTCAGGAGGTCTTCTTGCTCTGACTCCTACTGCCTCCCTGGGCCTGACACAGGGCTGGGGCACAGAAAAAACCAGGAACCCCATTCTGCAGGGTCATCTGTCCAGCCTCCCTCATGTGCTTCACCAGGCTATTGCCCGGGTAATAAATGGCCCCAGCATAGAATCACAGAGGGGCAAAATATGGGGGGAAGGACAAGCCTTTCATGCTAAGGCCAAGCCCCAGGAGGATTTAAAACATACGACTGCTCCTCACATGAGCTCGTCCTTCTAAATCACTCCTCTCCACAAGGGTGGCTCCATGACTAAGCAAACTGTTCTCTCACAACTAGTAGCCCACCATTGTCCTTAAAAGGTGTCTACCATTTAATGAGCACCTACTATGTGCCAAACACTTTATATATAACCTTGCTAAATAACACAGTGGGAAGGTGGGTGGTTACTATCTCTACATTACAGATGAGGCACCTGGAACTCAGAGAAGCGAATGAACTAATCACCCAAGGTCACACAGATTGTAAGCAGCAGAGTCACAATTTGAGTCCAGAAAGTCTGATTTGAATCCATCCTCTTTCTGCTTTCTGCGAAGCCCTGCTGGCACAGTGGTTACGAGCTCAGCTGCTAACCAAAAGGTTGGCAGTCTGAATCCACCAGCCACTCCTTAATAACCATATGGGGCAGTTCTACTCTGTCCATAGGGTCGCTATGAGCTGGAATCCACTTGACAACAATGGATTTTTCTGGTTTCTGCTTTCTAATACTTCCTTGTGGATATTTAAAGAAGTGACCTAGAAGTCACTTAAAACTCTGCCATGGTGCCTGACTCTATACTAGAATATCCCTGACTTCCTTGTTACCTCCAGTGACAGGGAGCTCATCACTATGCTGGAAGTCCTTGTTCATCAGCTCTGCTGTTATTACATTGCCCTTACCCAACCCTTATGAATTCCACTCTCTGGCTCCAGCTCTGCTCTTTGGACCCCACTGAACAAGTCTGATCTTTTCTCCATGAAGCAAAACTAGGTACTGAAAACTACTAAAATATCATCCTTTGCAAATCTTTTCTTTCTGAGCTTATATAAGTAGCTGTCCTATTCTGTGTCTCACATTACCAACTAGCCCAGAGGAAAAGGTAATTATTGTGTAGTTAAAACACACAAACAAAACAAAAACATAACCCTAGACCTGGGATTTCCTGTCATCTTTTTTGGGCTCCTCTTCTTCGGCTGTGCCCTTAAAAGCTGGTGTTCTGAAGGGTTGTGTCCTTAAAAGCTGGTGTTCTGGAGAGTTCTGCCTTTGCATGCTTCTCTCACTATGCACTCTCTCCCGCTGTGACCTCACCTCTCCCATGGCAAATGACTTCCAAATCGGGATCTTCAGCTTGAAATGCTCTCTTGAGTCTTGGACGCACATGCCCAACTGCTCTCCTAGCATATCTACCCAGATATCCCACAGGCCTCTCAGCTTCAGTGTGTTTCAAACTATCAACTTCAACTAACTCAAATGATCACAAGCCGCTGCAAATGCCCCTCCAGCAGTCCCATCACGGGAGGAGAGCCCAGAGACCGTCCTTCCCCATCATCACCACTACCAGCCAGTTACCAAGTCCCATGGATTCTCCTTCCTTAACGCATCTCAGATCCACCACCAACCATCACACCTTAGTTTAGGTCCCACAATTTTAACAGGACTGACTCACACTTCTCTCCAAGCCTAGTCTATGTGGGAAGACTTAGCCCAATGCCTGGTACCTAGATAGCACGCACTAAACAATTGTTTGAATAGCTCTCTACCCACTGCTGTCAAGTCGAGCCCAACCCTATAGGACAGAGGAGAACTGCCCAATAGGGTTTCCAAGGATGTAAATCTTTACGGAAGCAGGCTGCCACATTTTTCTCCTGTGCGGAGTGGCTGGTGGGTTTGAATCACTGACCTTTTGGTTAGCAGCCGAGAGCTTTAACCACTGTGCAACCAGGGCTCCTGAATAGCTCTCTATACCCCAATAAAACAAGGAAGCTCTACCTTCCAAGGATGTAGAGTATGTGGGAACTCCTAGCACTGAACTTGGAGCCTGGTGGCTACTTAATAAATAATTGGTAAATTGGTATTTGAAAGCAAAAATGGCCTAGTATGCTTCCTGTATTTCCCTCCAACATAAGGCTGACCATCTAGTACAACTTAATACTTGCAGAATTTAAATGAACCAAAGAAAACCTCCTCAGTTTATGTATGTTTTTCTAGTAAGCATTTGTAAATGAAGACTGCCCAAATCTTCTTTCTCTGATGAGTTTATAAGATGAAGCAGGTAGGCACAGTGGAAAGAGCACTAGTCTGGGAGTCAAAGTCCTTAATTTGAATCCCATTTTTCTGGTGCGTTTTTAAAAATAAAAACCAGTGTGCTCTTAAACAATAAAACACCACATAAAAAAGCAAGGCCTCAGCTTGCCTAGGTCAAATCTTTCTTTCAGCCCGTGAACCAGAACTCTGAAGTGCTCTGTAGAACATGCTGTTTATTCATAACAAATGTGTGGTTCTCAAACATGGAGAAATCACATCAGACTTAATCTTCGATGGTTAACATTCCGGTAGAATCTACAACAGATGACAGCAGGCAAGTTCCGATCTTTGCTCCAACGTGTATCAGCAGAACATGTCGAAACCTAAATTAAAAGTTTTCACTCACTTTAAAAAAAAAAAAAAAAAGCCTTGTTGGCAGTCTCCCACTGATGACATGCAACAATCTTTGCAAATGAAATCGGCTAGTCCCCTGCTTCGCTGCTAACTTTGCAGAAGTTCCAAAGCATTTCTGGAGCAAGTGATCTATTTGGACTGACAATGCCAAGCTGGGACCTGAGCCCTGAATGAGCTAAAATTACCAAAGCGAGAAGAACGTAGCTTTGGAAGCTATTCTCCCCAAGTGTGGGGTTTCTTCTAGTTGAGGGAGTGATAAAGAATGCTGACTTTTTCCAGATGAACAAAGCTGAATGAAGCCTCAAAATCCCGCTGTAGGTTTCTGTTCTGAAAAACAAGTTGCTGCCACAGAGGCTCCTGTCTCCCCTACTTCCTCTCCCAAGCGTGCAAATACACCTGTCTTCCTAAAGTTCAACACGGAATGGCTTGTGTGAACTATGTGCTGGGTACTGTGGATATAGGGACTAGAAAGATAGGCCCTGTCCTGGAGGAGCTCACTGTCTGTCAGGAAGACAGGCACATTCCCAAGTAACCAAACAAGGCACAAAATGCTCAGATCCATACGCAAGAAACAGACAAAGTGAAACAAGAGTTCCAGTGGGAACTTGGGGGCAGAGGGCGGGACAGGGAATGCCCCTGAGGCAGGTGCTTCCAGTGCCCTTTGTCCACTCCTCTATCATAGCTCTCAGAATGCTGGACTACAAACTTCTATCACGTCTGTTTTCCCCACTGGAAGCTGAGCTCCACGTGGGCAGAGGCCCCATGTCCCGTGTCAGACAATGATTAATCCATCCTGGCTACTTCAAATGAGTTCACGAAGGTGTGTTCCCAGAATGGCATGAAATACCACAGGTGTAGAGGATAGAGAGGGAATCCCTAGGTGGTGCAAATGGTTAACATGCTCAGCTGCTAACCGAAAGGCTGGAGGTTTAAGTTCACCCAGAGGCATCACAGAAGAAAGGCCTGGCGATCCACTTCCAGAAAATCAGCCACTGAAAATCTATGGCGCACAGTTCTACTCTGACACATGTAGAGTTGTCATGAGTCAGAGTCGACTCTGTGGCAACTGTTTTTTCAGGGGAAAAGGGAAAGGTAAGTGAGTCTGGAGAAGTAAGGTAGGGCTGGGGCTGGTCTGAGGAGGGCTAAGAATGCTAGGCTAAGAAGCTGAAGCTTTATTTACTAGGCAACTGGGAGCTACAGAGGGTTCTAAGGAAAGTAGTGAATTGATGAAGATAGTGTTTTAAAAGATCATTCTGACAGGAATTTGGAAAACCATCTGGAGACATAGATGAGTAAGAGCTGATACAGGCCTGAACTGGGCAATGGTAGGGGAGCTGGAAAGGAAAGCCTTAAAAGATATACAAAGCCCACTGAGCATTGGTCTTATCCTGAGCTCCCTCTCTCTCCACTGCCTGGCTTCTACATCTCTTTAGCGTTTATGTTAGGCTCCCCAGACTATAAACTCCTATGGGTAGTGCTCTCTTCCTCATCATCACTCAGACTCCTACAGAAACCTGACATGGCAGGGGTTGAAAAGTCAGCCCCTGTCTCCCTGGGCCGTGCTGTCGTTTCTACCCCAGTACCTCAGATGGGTTAGTGCACTGGTGCATTCGCTATTACCCTGCTGGGCCAGGCACACAGCAAGTAGTAACGAAACACATGACAACAAAGGTAATTTAGCACACGCAAAACATAAAAACACAGCACAGGCGCCTGGAGAAAACGACACAGAATTTTAAGACCTAGAGAAACCAGTTCTGGGCCCCTAAAAAACAAATACTCAACACCATGAACCCTGGTAGCAGGCTGGACTGCAGTTAGACAATGGGGAGCGTGCACTTACACAACCTGCTTGGGAGATAAACAGGAGTAAGGAGAGACCACAGCTCAAAGGTGAGCAAAGCCTTGAGCTCTGTGGGCCTTCCATGCAGAGTAGGGCTCCTTTGAGATTTCCCAGGAAAATGACAATTGAAGTGAGGCAAGGTGTGTATCTGCTCTGTAGAAGGGAGGCTGGAAATGGAAGAAGAGTGAGCACAGAGCTTTAAAACACAGAAACTAAAATCTTCTCCTGCCTCGAAAACTTGCCTTGAACTGTATGCTTCATGGACGGTTTCTTCATTTCCTTTTCACTCCTTCCAAGCCATGCTGTGAGGCTGACAGGAACATCAACTACTTTACAAAGGAGACTGCCAAATGGGGGCCTGGCACTGGAAGACCTGTATTCCAATTCCAGCTTTGCTATTTGTTAGCTGTGTGCCTGCAGGCAAGTACCTAACATCTCTGAGCCTCAGTCTTCTTATCTATAAAATGGAAATAATAATCATAATGATATTTACCCACCAGGTCACAGGGAGGACTAACAGAGATAATGCACAGACACATAGCAAGAGAGACAATAAGGGTGTTGGGGTTTTTTTTTTTTTTTCTTTCTTCCTTGAACTGGAATTGGAACTCGGTGAGAAGAGGGCCATACACTAAGGTTGGACACACACCAAAACTATGGTATGGATCACCAACTGCTGGAAAAATGCGAAGTCCCACAGCAGCTGGCTTGACGTTTCCTGGGTACAAGAAGAGGTACCTTTCAAGACAGCTCTGGCTTGGCCTGTGCAAATACTGAGTAAAGTAACACGCTCCTCACAGAAAATGAAAGCGTCCCTAAAGCCACCTCTGAAACCATGCTTTTGGTACCATAGCTAATCCTGCAAACATGACGCCACCTCTGCTGCCCACCTTGAGGGCTCCTCTCCTCACGCTTGTACCACAGCACAGTGGTGCTTACATCCAGGAGATGCCAGAAGATGAGCTCCTCAAGATGAAGCCACTGCAAGCAATTCTCAGAGCCATGAAGTTTAAGTTAGATGGGGTTTCAAGACACACAGGAGACTTCTTCTAGGATAAATGAATTCCAAAACCTATCTTGGCCCTTCCAACCAGGTCTGTAGCCAGGGCAGCCGCTCCAATTTAAAAATTAACCAGCTGACTGGAATTTAAAATGTGGGCTAGCCAACCAAGTTGCTGCCTCTTTTTTCTTTCTCACCCCAAGAAAAAATTGGAGGTGGGGGAAAGTACTTTTCAACTCACTTTGCTGAAACTGGCACCAATGCTGCTTCTCCACATCTCTGCCAGTTTCCAGATGTTGCTTAGATTTTTTTTTTTAGAAAAATAATGCTAGAGATTTACTAACATTCCAACTTAGAGGATGGATAGTCTCTAGGTTCAAGATTCATGGGTTCTCAGGCCAATAACTATATGTGCTTACTTATGAGGGCTTACATCGATTTTAAAATGAGAGTTGGTGGGGGCTGCCATCTACCTTAGTGGTCTCTGCAATGCTTGAAGAGCCACGCATAGTGTATACATGTCTGCTGAATGAATGAATCAGGCATTTGACCAATTCCTTCAGGTTGGAATCCCTGCTGAGAATCTGCATTTCTAACAAGTTCCCGTAAAGCTGCTGGTTAGGGACCAATTCTGAGAACCACTAGTAGAGCAATGTTTCTCAAAATTTATTACACGTAAGAATCATCTTAGAATCTTGTTAAAATATAGATTCTGATTCAGTATATCTAGGGTGGAAATACAAATTCTCAGCAGGGGTTTGAACCTTGGAACGAACTGGTTCAAAGCTCTGGAATGAATGAACAATCTCTACCAAAAGGAAAACAGCCATTATACACCAGGACATGTACCACTGACTCCCTCTGACACACATCACTTCCACTCTCCTACTGCCCTTCCAGGTCTAGGAGTATGATACAGTCAGCAAGAAGCACACTTTCCTTTCTTCCACCAAACGGGAAGCTAAGATTATAACCTAGATATAACTTCCTCAGGCCTATACTCTTGGGAAATAAATTCCTAATCCCTTCCCTCAGTAATTAAAAGTAAATAAGCAAAATAAATAAATAAACCCTAATTAGTTACATAGGTTTCCCTTTTCTACATACTCCCCCTTCACTCAGTTTTTCTGCCCCAGGTGTATGGCAGTGGGTAGGTCTATAGCCCTGCTCCAGGGCTGGTCAGGGAGGTAGAGACGACACAACCTGGTAAAAGGGCCCTGGATGCTGATCAGTTTGCTCAGTTCCCATTCTCTCACTCCTCAACTCCTACAAATCTGCTTTAAAGAGTTAACATAAGGTGGTGGAAAGGAACTAGTGTCAGGAGCCTGGGTTCTAATATACTGGTAACTTACCATGGAACCCTGGGCAAGTCACTTCTCCCTTCTGAACCACAGTTTCCTCATCTGCCTAAAGTAAGTGGGACATATGCTGGGTTCATCTTCCAGGCTAAATGTGAGGAGGCAAAGGAACTTGAAAAAAATAGTTAAAGTCTCAAAATTTCAAAACAAAATAGCAATATCTTCATTTTTTTCCTAACTCTTGGTCTTCTCTTCCAAGTGGAGGGCAGGGGGGCTTACTGTCTCTGTCCACTCTAAGATACATCTTCATTATAAGAGCCTCTTAGCTGCTCCACCAAAAGGAAGTGATACTTTCCTCTTCCCTTCATGTTTATACCCAAGCCTCCTAGAGCTAGCTGGAAACAAAAGCCAGCTGCCTTCTCCTTTCTAAGGAAAAGGTGCCTCAGCACAGCAGAAAGAGTTCTGGTAAAGAAGCCTGAAGGGCTGGTTCTTGTCCTATCACCAAATGAACCTCAGTATCCTCATCTGTCAAGTGGGTATGAGACTACCTGCCTTGCCTATCTCTCAGGACCTTGGGAGAGCATGGATGGGAGATATGATCTGGTCTTATCATGACCTAGAAACCCTTTCCTGGCCCTCACTCAGGGAGCCTTCTTGGAGATGGAGAAGTAGTGTGGAGGCTGAAGGATGCCTTAGGGCTTCTTCCTCTTTACCTCTGCCACCTGGACAGGGAGAGGCAGGAGAAAGTGGTGCCAGGAGTACTGAAGTTCAAGGCCTCCTCATCTTGTCCACTGATGGCCTGATGGGACAAGGATGTCACAGCTTCCCTCTAGGAAGTGGAGCTCCCACCTAGAAGGGTCTGACAATATCTGCCTTGCCTCCTCACTCCAAGGAGGTAACCAAGGGCCTTAAAGGAAAAGAGATAGACAGCTTGGGAAACTTGAGACAGAAAGGAAGAGAGAGAGAACTACCTGTGAAAGAGGTAAAGAGAAGGCGAGAGAGAGAGACAGGAAGGTACAAACAGGCTGGGAAAGTGAAGAGAATACAGACAAACAGAAAGGAGGGCAGACACGGATGAAGAGATGGAGACAGACTGACAGCGCGGGAGTGTCGGAGGCGGGGAAGACAAAGGGGACCATCCTGTATTTTTAACTGGTCTGGCCTTTTAGAGACGCCTCGTCCCCAAAAGAAAAGCCCCGGGGGCGGGAGGAGGAGGCAGAAGCAAGCAGTGGCTTCTCCGGCCTCCTCCGCCACAGGCGCCCGGTCCCCTCCCCGAGTCCCGGTCCCCGCCCCGGTCCCACCGTCCCTCCCGCCCGCTCGCTCACCTGCCAGCGCCAGGATCTGGGCCTTGTGAAGCAACAGCGCGCCCCAGTCGCGGGGGGCGCGCGGGGGGCTCTCGGGCCCGGCGCCCAGCTCCTCCGGGCCCCGGTACACGGCGTACACCTTCTGGTTGTCAAAATCCAGCCGCGAGCGGGGGCTGAAGTCGCGCACGCACGACACGGGCAGCGCGTAGCAGACGTTGTCCTCCAGGAACCGCACAAAGGCGTACATGGTGAGCGCCGGGGGCGGGCCCCAGTCGGGCCGGTCAGCCCGCGGGGCGGGTGCTGAGGTGGGGACCCCGCGGGGAGCGCGGGGAGCGCGAGCCGCGCAGCCGGGCCGGGGGCGGCTCCCCAGGACCCGGGCTCCCCCCACTGTTATTGTTCCTGAAAGCACCGCTCTGCCAATCGGCTGCTCTCGCCTGGGCGCGGAAAAGGGAGGGAGAGAGAGAAAGGGGGGTTGGGGGCGGATGAGGGGGGTTTGGAAGCGCACCGCCGCTCGCAAAGTCAGACCCGAGCAATCACAGCCGGAGCGAGATTCAGGTAGGGAGGGGAAAGGACAGAGAGGTTGAATTGAAATAATAATAAAAACAATAGTATTGCAGAAAAAATGCATCGACTAAAAGTCGCGCTGCGGGCAGGATTATATTGCATCAACGTCATGCTGCAAAATAAATTGCATTGCAACAAAACTGCAATGCAAAGGAGAGGAGGAATGTGAGAAAATGCAGGCGGGTGGATGGGAGAGGGCAATCTTGTTTGAATCCCAAAGTGTAAACTTGCATTGCAAGCGAACAGAATTTTGGAGTGTTTCATATTTAGCCACTCCACCTCCCACAGCTCCATTAGTTCGCTTTTTTTTTTTTTTTTTTTGCAAAACTGCCAACTCCCTCCGCGAGGTGGGTCAGTCAGACAGAAACGTTCCCCAAGAGCTGCCAAACCAGTTTTGATCAGAACTAGGACTTATCTGGGATTTCCAGTTGAACCAGCTGGCTTGGGTGGTGGAGGGTTTGTCAAGGGCTGCTCTCAGCCTGAGGGAGAAGTGGTGTGGCTATCCCCTGTCATCTACCTCCATTGAGGAACCTCCTCCACAGCGTACCCATGCTGAGCTGGGACCCGTTGGAATGGAGCAGGGAGTGGAGGAGTGCTCTGAGGAAGGCAGGCCCAAGGCTAGTTTGGCATTTCTGGAGAACTTTGAGAAGTTCAGGAATGGGACTCTGTGGTACACCAGTCTTCGTTCTGTCTACCACATCAGAGGAGGTTAGCCTACTTATATCCCCATTGCCTAGCCCAGGACCTGACATTTGGTAGGGGCTCAATAAATTTTGGGTGAGTAATAATAAACATTCACATTTACTCAGCCATCCATCCATTAATTATTTTATCCGAGGAACAAGTATCCATTGAGTACTTACTACATGCCAGGTTCTGGGGTAGGCCCTGAAGGTAGAGAGATGAACAGATAGGACAAAAAACACCTGACTTCCTGGGCCTTGCAGAGTTAGTGTATCAGAACTTGAGTCTCAGTTTTGGATTCTTGTGCCAAAAATAAGCTACTGTATGAACAATACACCTTCCCAGTCTTCTCCACCCTTATCATCTGTTGTGGGAGTATAAAAAGTATAACTAAATAATTATGTTATAGTGATAGAAGTGTTCTATAGAGGAATGCTTAATGGAGGTAGTGGATTCAACTAAATGCTATATATAAAAAGAGAAAGAAAAAACAAGCAGCTAACAAAATAAATGTACTGAAATGTTAACAGTGATTCTCTTGGAGTTTCTTAATAGTGGTGAGTGTTTTCCCTTGTATTGTTATATATATATATACACAATCTTCTGCAGTGAGCAGGCATTACTTCTATAGTCAGAAAATGTTAAGCATTATAATAACAAGGCACTGTGCTCACATTTCAGATCAGCCACACTCATAATGAAGCAAGACAAGTCAAAACTCCCAAGCCATTTTCACTGTGGTTTGGGGAGTATGTTATACAAGTGAACCCTATCAACACATGTTTCCCAGATCCAAAAGCACAGGTTAGATCAAGTTCCTTTAAACCAGCTCACTGCTATGTATACAGTGCCAACCAGGTATGACCATGAGTCATTTTGCTGCAGATGTTGGTCCCACCATGCCCTCCACACACACAAAAAGAGGGCCACTCAGTTGTTTGAGCAGATTCATCTTCATGATTGTGATTTCTTTGGACTAATCTTAAATGGGAGCCCTGGTGGCACAGTGGTTAAGAGCTGAGGCTGTTAACCAAAAGGTTGGCAGTTCGAATCCACCAGCTGCTCCCTGGAAACCCTATGAGGCAGTTCTACTCTGTCCTATAGGGTTGCTATGAGTCAGAGTCGACTTGACGGCAATGGGTTTGGTTTGGTTTTGGTTTAATCTTAAATGAGTTATTTTAAGAATACTTTCCTATGGTGGTCAAGAAGAAGTAATGTGTAGCAAGATTTCCAATAATTTACAAGATGTATCATGCAGAATTGACCACATTTAATGAAAGTTCATCAAGCTGCAGACTATGTTTGCAAAATGATTTCAAGTAGCATCATGGCCAATCTCCTGTCTGCATCTAAATGAGGGTGAACTGAAAATCCATTACTAGTCTCATCTCTCACACCTTCCTGGACACAGTATACTCCAGACACATGAAACTATTTGACATGTCCTAAGACAACATGCTTTTTCAAGCACCAAGCTTTTATGCTTGCTCTGCCCTCAACCTGGACATTCTTCCTCCTGAGTGCATGGTACCTCAGCTAACCCGAAGAACCAGTCTAATGTCATCTCCTTTGTGAAGTCTTTCCCAACTACCTCCATTCCCCAAGCATAGGCAGTCATTTTACTATTTTTCCCAGCACCTTTTATTTTCCTTCATTACAATAAGAGCTCTTTGAGGGCAGACATAAAGACTGAGTAACCTTAGCATCCCAGGTACCTAGCATAGGGCTGAGGAGTAAATGCTTATAAAACATGTATATTAAAGAAAGACACAGAGAGAACAGGAGTAACAGACCCCTTGCACAGTTTTTCTTAAACTTTTTCAGAGTTGAAGCTGAATCCCAACTCTGTCTTTCCCATGACCAGTGAATAAAGGCAGAACAATGATTCCATTTCTTTTAAGACTGATACATTCCCAGATATAAGCTTATCCATCTATGAGCAGCTAATATTTGACAAAGGCCCAAAGTCCATTAATTGGGGAAAAGACAGTCTCTTTAACAAATGGTGCTAGCATAACTGGATATCTATATGCAAAAAACTGAAACAAGACCCATA
>NW_004443951.1:7128141-7163796 GCF_000243295.1 Trichechus manatus latirostris | reverse complement strand
CATCTTAGGCGAAGGGAAGGACAGCACACACTACAGGGGAAGTCAGCACAACTGCACTAAACCAAAGCTAAGAAGTTTCCTGAATACAATCAAATACTTTGAGAGACAGAGTAGCAGGGGTAGGGGGTCTGGGGACCATGCTTTCAGGGGACATCTAGGTCAATTGGCGTAACAAAGCTTACTAAGAAAATGTTCTGCATCCTACTTTGGTGAGTGGTGTCTCGGGTCTTAAAAGTTTGCAAGCGGCCATCTAAGGTGCGTCAAGTGGTCCCAACCACCTGGAGTAAAGGAGAATAAAGAACACCAAAGACACAAGGAAAGTATTAGACCAAGAAACAGAAAAGCCTACATAAACCAGAGACTTCATCAGCCTGAGACGAGAAGTAACTAGATGGTGCCCAGCTACCACCAATGACTGCCCTGACAGGGAATACAACAGAGTCCCGGAAGGAGCAGGAGAAACGTGGGGTGCAGAACTCTAATTCTAGCAAGAGGACAGACTTAATGGTCTGAGACTGGAGGCGCCCCAGAAAGCATGGCCCCTGAACTCTCTATCAGCCCAGAAATAAAACAATTTCCAAGGCCAACTCTTCACACAGGGATTGGACTGGACTGTGGGACATAAAGTGATACTTGTGAAGAGTGTGCCTCTTAGTCAAGTAGATACAAGAGAGCAAAGGGGCAGCTTCTGTCCAGAGGTGAGATGGAAAGGCAGAGAGGGTTAGGAACTGGTTGAATGGTCATGGGGAATCAGGGGCGGATAGGAGGAGTGTGCTGTCACAGAATGGGGTGAGCAATTAGGGTCTCATAACAATGTATGTAAAAAAAAAAATTGTATGGGAGACTAACTTGAAATGTAAATTTCATTTAACTACAACAATAAAAAAAAAGACTGATACATTCATGCACATTAAATATTACTGCACCCTCAAATTCAAACCAATTCTCTACCCAAGTCAATAAAAATAATTCTAATAAGAAGGGAGTTCCATTTCCCAAGAACCCAGAAAGAAGAAAAGAACAAACAATGGACATGGCGCTAACAGAGAAAACAGACTCAAACACATTTTGCATGTAGGTGCACAGAATAGACTCAAGGAAAGGAATGGCAGACACTGGATGTTCAAAGACTCACCCTTAGACAGCCTAAGGGCAACAGAGAGATACCCAGAGTTTTTGCTTCCTGTGTGACTCACATAGTCAGTCTGTTGGCACAGCCTCACGGAGAACCTACTGTGTGCTACCCTGTGCCTTCTCTGCCCTGGTGAAAACTGAGTCAGAATATCTCCTCACTGACCAGGAGACCATAGCCCTGTGCTTTACACATACCAGAAATTTAAGATGTTGATGATTCATTGATTGGCAAGCAAAGGAAGTTCAAAAATACGGATTTCAGACACAAAGAGGCAGTAAAAACATCAAGTTTATCCAAATCATGGTTGAATTCCCTCTTCGATATCCCTGACAAATGGTCATCCAGATATCTCTTTTACACAGGTCTAATGCCAGGAAGCTCACTATCATCTATATCACCCCTTAACATCTGATACTACTGACTGTCAGAAAGATCTTTCTTTCTTACACTGAGCCAGAATCTTTCACCTTCTGGCTGCCGTACAAGGTTCACCACACCAGTCTCAGGCCAGCCTTTCAGACATGGGAAAACTTGGGATCCTTTCTCCCAGATTACTTCTTCTGTCCAGCTTTCTTCACTTCCTTCACCTGTCTCTCCTCATATGACCTGGTTTCAGTGATGACAATTGTGATATCTACTGGTGGTGCAGTGATTAAGAGCTATGGCTGCAAACCAAAAGGTCAGCAGTTCAAATCCACCAGCTGCTCCTTGGAATTCCTATGGGGTAGTTCTACTCTGTCCTATAGGGTCGCTGTAGTCGGAATTGACAGCAACTGGTTTGGTTTTTTTTTTTTTCGGTACCATCCTCTGAAGCGTACTATGAACCACGCACCATTCTCCAGCACCTTGTAAACATGATCTCAATTAATTTTCACACCAAACTCTCAAAGTCGATATTATTAATTCCGTTACAGAGTTGAGAAAATTGAGATTTAGGGAAAAGCAATTTGGCTCTGGGGAGCCATGGAAGGCTTGTGGTCACATCTGCGTTTTAGACAGTTGGCTCTAGAAAGCAGTATAGGAGAAGGGCTGGAGCAAAGGCAAGACTGGGGAGAGGGAGGCCTGTGATAAGGCTGGCTGTCCTGTCCCTCCTCCTTCCCTGACTCTCTCTTTCCAAAATGTACTTTGCCTCTCATCCAAGACATTTTAATGGAGCAGAAAATGTACACATCTGGGGCAGTTTTGCAACTCCGTCTACATTGTGCTTTCCTGCTGGGTTTTGCAGAGCCTTGGGTTAATGTCAAGCTCCTTGGGTTTAGCCAGCTGAAGCATGTTCAGTGGCAGCAATGGGACTTATGTTTCATATTACTGCATGGAATTCTCAGTGTACTTTGCAAAACTATTTTAAGGAGACCTGGATTCTGTGAAATTTTAAAGCAATTGGAGCGTGTCTTTTCAACCTCTCAGCTAATGATTGACCACATTTTTTCATGATTTTGCTTTTTTTTTTGTTTTTTGTTTTAACTGTGATGCTTGATTTGATTTTTGAATCTCCGCTTCCCTCTGTTCCCTCACCCCGAAATGGAACTTGTTGTGCCATGAGCTCAGGGCCGCTTTCTCCTCAGGTTGATTCAAGGAAGGAATAGGCATCCAGGAGGATCTGGAGCTGCTCGGAGGCCTGGGGTGGGTATTACCCAGAACTGGATACTGCCACCCCAAAGCAGGGTCCTCAGCCTAGTTCATCCATGTGAACCCATGATCATGAAGTTTGGGTGTGGGTTTGGGACAGGAGAAGGGAGGGGCTGTGGAGTGGAGGAAGGAGGAAAAAGAAAGTTGCATGTTGAACACTAGCAAGGCAAATGAACACTACCAGATAACTTACCCAGGCTACTTGGAGGGAATGACAACTTTTCATGTAGGTGACAGCTTGGAGGGCCAAAGGAATATATGCTTTGGAATCAGACCAGGGGTTAAATCCTGACTCTGCCACATCTTTGCTGTGACTTTGGGTAAGACAGTTTATCTCTCTGAACCTCAGTTTTCTCACAGGTAAAACGGGGCTATTAATACCTATCTCCTGAAGGTGTTGTGAGAATCAGGGGAGGAGTTTTCAACCCTCTCTGAGTATTAGAATCACCTGGGGAACTTAAAATTATCCTACTCCCATATCTCATTCTACCCCTCTCCCCAACTAGATCCTAATTCAGTTGATCTACGATGGGGCCTGGATGTTGATGCTTCTGTTTTGTTTGTTTGTTTTAATTCCCAGATTATTCTAATGTGCAGACAGGGTTCAGGACCTCTGAGTTAGGAGATTTTAAATAACATACCAGGCACATAGGAAACACTCAACATGTCATAGCTATTATTATTTTCAGGGAAAATATACAGGGATCCAAAATGTCACTTAACCTTTCTGAGACACAATTTCTTCATCTGAAAAATGACATACCAATGCGAAAAGACGACAGTATATTGTACTGTGTGGCCCAACTTCAAATCCTGGCTCTGCCTCTTACTAACTGTGGGACCATAAACAAGTTTCTTAATCTCCAAGCCTCACTTTCTTCATGGGAACATTAATACCACTTCATAGGAGTGTTACAAGGGTTAAATAAGGTAGTCCGCGTGAAGTGCTTGGCACAGTGCTGGCACATGGCGAGTCCTTAATAAATGATAGTTACTATTACTGTTGGAAACCCTGGTGGTGCAGTGGTTAAGAGCCATGGCTGCTAACCAAAAGGTCGGCAGTTCGAATCCACCAGGTGCTCCTTGGAAACCCTACGGGGCAGTTCTACTCTGTCTTATAGGGTTGCTATGAGTCAGAATCGACTCGACAGCAACAGGTTTATTATTGTTATTATGTTTATTTTTATAGTTACCATTACAAGAGCTGTTATCCCCATGCTGATGCAGAGTAGGTACCCAACAAATGTTTCTTGAATCGAATATAATCTAATGAGCTGAACAATGAGGATGATTATTCACCAAGCCTCCCAGAACTTGTCTGTCCAAGTACCATCCCCTTCAAACCAGAGCTATAGGTACAGGCTGCAGTCACCAAAGAAAGCTCTTAGTACTTACTCAGAGTCTTTTCTGAATCACTTTCTCAGTCCTTACAAGCACCACAAAGAAACAGCTCCCACTATTTGCTATCTGTACTTTGCTCTGACCCCACTCTTCTCCCTAGCCCCATTACAGTTCACAGATGTCTGCACCTGGGTTTTTCTCAGTGAATGTCTTCTATGTGAAGTTCACAAAAAGGAGGCCAGGCCTTTTTGTTACAGGACAGCCCCAGTGGAATCAGTGTTCCTCTGTCCAAAGGGAAGATGATGGGAACCCACTTGCTCATTTGAGTAGATGACCTGTTTAGGGTCATCCAGCAAGTGGGGACCCAGGTGTCCTGACTTCTAAGCCATACTCTTGCCTGCACACTATTCCTCCCATGATGTTAGGCTCATGTTCTAAAATCAAGACTCTACCACATCTCTGTTGGGATTCCGTGCTGCACAAACTCTCACCATGACACCCACCCTACCTCTCCAATCTCAGCTCCCACTGAACATGACTCACACTGCCCTGCAGTTTCCATGTCCCCCACAGTCATCAGCTCACTCTCTCCTCCCTGCCTTTGGCCTTGGCTGTTTCCCTAGCCAGGAATTCCTCTGCCATCACATCTGCCCCTCCTTATCTTACCAGCCATTCAAATTTCTGGCTGTTTACGTATCTTTCCATTCATAATGCTTTCTCTGACTTTTCCAATCCCCGTTCATGCTTCTTTTCTACAAATTCTTGTGTACTTTTTTGTCCTAAAAATATATCAGAAAGCTGATATATTTGGAGTCACACATATCTGGCCTCAAATCCCCATTCTTGCATTAATAGCTATGTGACCAATGAACTTGAGCAAGTTATTTAGCCTCTCTAAACTTCAGATTCCTATTATATATGCCTCAAAGGATCATTGTATTGATTAAATAAGATAATGGATGTATTCAATAACTGGCAGCCACTATCACTAGTGTTATTACTAGTCATATATGACTGGAAGTTTTACTCTGCAAAATTCACTCTTTTCTCTAGTAGTAGATGGTATCATTGTATATGATGCTATAACATTGCATCATTTCTTCTTGTCTATCTCACTCATTTCCCCAGGTAGAATATAGGAGCCTTGATGACAGGGGAGGCAACAGTAAGTAAGCTGTGAAGGTGTATTGCTTCCTTTTATGCAGATCCACAGTGAGGCAAATTAAATGACCCCCTCTGATCTCAAATGTTCAAGAGCCTTTGAGGCTATGGGCCTTGCCCAAACCTGCAGTATACACCTCTGAGACACTGGGGCTATTCATTCTTTCTAATGGACTTTGTTGAGTATTCTCTTAGAAGAAATAAACATTTCTATGCATTATATAAATGTAAAATGCAGAAGACTTTATAGCAGTCCGAAGCCTTGTGAATGTGCATCTTGCCTTGATGTTCAGATTAAGCAGAGCCCAGTCAAGTTCAACCAGCCACATCTCATCAATGTTGTGATCCCATTGAACATGGAGTTACTATGAGTTGGGGTCTGACCTGACAGCAGCTAACAACAACAACAAGCTTTAGAAGCTGCCTCTGGTTTCCCTTATTAAATTTCCTCATCCTGTTGTTTTTCTGCAGAAATGTCACTTCCTCAGAAAAGCTCACTTCCCGATTATATATTTCCACGGCTCCTTACATTTTTCTTCATGGCATTTACGGTAGTACATAACTATATATTTATTCTCTTAATGTCTGTCTCTGCCACTAGATTAAGAGTTCCACTAGAGAAAGGACCTTTCTCGTTTTCTTCACTGTTTTGTCCCTAGCACGTAGACCAATACCAGGCACATGAGAGACTCTAAATAAACACTTGTTAAGTGAGTGTATGTCTGAAACATAGGCCCCACAGCAGAGAAAAGCCCCCAGACACAGTGAGGGAGAGGTTTACCAAGGACCCTATGTGTCCCATTGACTTCAACTTCCTCTTACGAGTGTCTCTCTGTTTCTGGCCTGCCACCATGTCTGGCTCCCACAGTCTGGCCCAAACACGATGAAAGCCCCTTTCCTAATTTTCCCTTAGCATCACTACTCAGGATGACATTTTTAAAATGCTTTTCTAACTATGAAGGAAGGATAACATGTAAATAATTGTAGAAAAATGCACACAGCAAAAAAAAAAAAAAAAAAAAAAAGTCAAGTTGACAAGCACACATAGTTGACAGACACTCATACCAGTAACAATACAATAGTATCAGGAACCTCACTGACACACTCCATGGACCTCCCTGGAAACAAGATGGTCATTCTGCTTCCTCCCACAAAGCTAGAGTTCTTTTTCACCCTGGTGTTGGCTGGAAGTTACTGAGTCTCTAATCCTCTACTCAGTTAGGGTGATCCATGCCTCATTCCACTCCTCTGTTGATTCCAACGTATTTGGAAGATAAAAGGTATCCTTCCTCCTCCTGCTAGTTCTCTGGTCACCATCTCTGCTCATCCTGAGCAACCTGTGGCTCAAAATGCTGCCCCTCACAGGTCCACATAGGGCTAGAACCACTCCACATTGTCATTCTCTCCTAGGCTTTTGTTTGATTCCTCTGGGCTGCCATTCTGGGTCACAGAACATTCATACAGAGGGTTCAGTCATCTCAGAAGTACACAGCAAATCCTGAACAACTCTGATTTTCTTAAGACTATCTCTTAACCATGCCATAAATTCAATATAAAACCAGAGGAAAGCAATGAGAAGGGAACTAAAAATGACTGATTTCCGTGATAGGAACTGTACTGGCTGCTTTATATATTAGCTCATTTAATCTTTTCAAAAACCCTCCATGAGGTTGGCACTATTATTATGCCCATTTTTCTGATGAGGAAATTGAGACTTAGAGAGGTGATAAGCCATACGGAGAAGACTTGAACCTTAGTTTCTTTGATCCAAAGCCTGGGTTTTGATATAGGCCTTGTCTCAGAGTTTCCTGTGGCAACATGGAGCTGAGTTGACTGTGGGGTTTAATCCCCACTTCCTTGCTCCTAGAGGCTTGAATCCTCACCTAGGAATCTGAGAATTAGACCTCATGGGAAAGTCCAATATCTATCATTCCCAAGCATCCATAGCTTGAGTAGCTATTCATTTTGTGTATACTGAAGATTTGACTACATTATCTGTGGCTCCTTCCGTCATGGCTTCCTACCTCCAAGCCCTTGAATTTATCAAGCACTCTGAAGTTACTAACTGCTCAAGCAGATTTCTATAATCTTACATCCTCTGTTGATGGCTAGAGAATTAGAAACTGTTGGCAATCACCTAGTTACTACATGGTCTGAGTGAAAGCTTCTCTGAGTTAGAAAAGAGAGGATAAGAGGGCTCTAGACAGATATATGTCTATAAGAATTATCAAGCCCCCCTCTACCAAAGACAGTTTGTTTTTACCCTGCTATTGATTGGAGGAATAAGAATAAGGATAATAGCAATGAACCTTTATGAAATGTCTACCACTATCTAGGCTTTGTATATATTTCTCATCTAATCCTCAAAACAACCCTGAGAGGTAGGTACTTTTATTACTAACCTCATTTTAAAGTTGAGGAAACTGAGGCATAGGGATATAGGTAACTTGCCTAAGGTTCCACAGGAGTAAGTGGTGGAGCCAGGATTCAAACCCAAGCCACCTAACTATATAGCCTGAGCCATGGACTTCCACCCCAACCATGGCTCCTCCTGAGTGCCTCAGTGAGGGGCATCTTCTAGGGTTGGGAGAGATGAGGCATCCATCCTCAGATGGTCACATACCGGTCTTCCAGGGATGTCCAGAATACTTTGTTTGGTCCAGATGAGACCCTGGCAGGCATTGATGTTCAGATCCCCTAACAAGCACCCTGGAGTTCATTGATATTTTCATCCTAGTTGGGAGTGTACTAGATTCAATCCATAGTGTAAAGAAGGCTTCTTTATTTACGTCAAAACCGCTTTCTTTAATAGCACAACAGGGCCACCTATTATGCCAACCCAAAAAAAACAAGTCCTTGACCTCTAAGCTTTTATATTATGATGGAAAAGTGACTGATATATACAACACATTTTCTTTCGGTAGTTCTTTCTCATATATTCTTTTATTGCTGGTAGTGGTTGTGCTGGGATGCAGAATATCAAAGCCCTTCTTTACTCTCAGGCATAACTTTATTATCATAGAGAAGAAAGAGGAAAGAATAGAGAAAAATGAGATAATCAGTTAAAGGTGAGGCATTTTTTTCTAAAACAGAATGGACAGGAGAAAGATGCACAGAGTACGTGGGACTCTGGATGAAGCGGCCAGGGAGAAGCTTAACTAAACTGGTAGGCAAAGTAGGTAACTGGCCAGGACCCTACCTCCCCACCTTGCCAATGTAGCCTGCCACATTACTGGGGCCATTGAATGGTCCCTGAACACCAAGTTCTGCTCCTGCTCTGGGACCCATTCTGGAGAGGTCGCATGGCACAGAAGAGGCTATGAGACAAGATGTGAGAACTGCACAGATATGAACACAGATTTGGGTTCAAATACTCCAACACACAGGTTCTGTGGGACCTTGGGCAAATCTCTGACTCGGTTTGTCAGCTGTCAAAATGAACAATACTGCATACTTTCTAAGGTTATTATGGGGTCTAAATTAGATAGTGCATGTAAAGTGTCTGGCAGGTCCCGTGCCTCACTCACAGTAGGTTCTAAAAACTATTGGTTGCCGTTTTCATTCTCATCTGGGAGACTGTCTATTACCTTTTCCTTTTCAGGAGGCCACATGGTAATGGCAGGCATGAATCCCCAGGAGCCAGTCATTTCTGGGTGAAGAAGTATCCCCCCCCCTCACTGCAGATATGCCACCCACTATCCCTTGCTGGCCAATGCTGGGGCAATCTGCCTGGTTTAAGAAAGCTGGGACCCTACTGAGTAAGATTTGTACTTTTACGAAGTTTTGGGACTTGAGCTGAGTTTGGAGTTTTTATTGTCTAGTTTTAAAGTCACATTCATTTTTTTGTATATTTAAAACATTCATTTGGAATTGTGGAACAGTGTTCTCAATCTAAAAAAGATAAACTGTGTTATGCTTTTCTGTTCCCGTTTCTGGGTTCTCTTCTTGTCTCCGTGTATGAATTTTTCTGTGATGCCCTGCCTTATGTTCTAACTCATCTGAGACACTCACTGTGAAGATTTGGGCAAGATTCTCAACTCCTCTAAGACCTCCCTCCTTGTACATTCATTAGTTTATTGAAGGCTTATTATGTGCCAAAATATCTACTTAGTACTTGGAATAAAGTGAAGAATCAGACTGACTCAGTTTCTTTATCTGTAAAATATGAAAATACCACTTATCTTTGAGCGTTGCTGAAGGGACTAAATGAGATAATACCTGCAAAAGAGAGGAGGAGGCAAAGAAGAGGACTACAGTTTATTTTATTGAGCCCCGTATTCTGTTCTTATCAATTCTAGGTGCTTCACATGCATTCCTTGTAACAACTCTGGGAAGCGATTGTTGTTGTCTCTATTTTATAGATGCACAAACTGAAACTCAGAGACGGGAAAGTGAGAGCCCAGGTCAGACACTGGATTCAGACCTGGGCCTGTCTACTTATGAAGTAAAGAGAACGCATGGCAGTGTAGGCAGTCACACTGTCTCCAGTGGTCCCTGGCACACTGTTAGTCCTTAGGTAGGTATGTTAATTCCCATCACCAACTCCATACAGAATATGGAAGGCTGTACTCCTCTTGCTGCTGATACATCTGATAGCACCAACTACGGTTTGGGTAGAGTAAGGGATATTTGGATGGAAACCCCAAATGCTGTCCCCTGGTTCCTTAGGGAACAAGATGCAAAGATGACTCCCGAAAAGTAGGGAAAGGGGATATATACATTAAGCTTGCAGATTTAAATTTTCTGTTGGAATATGCAAAAGCTATCAAAAACTGCAAGTCACCAGGGAAGGACTCCGTGGTCCTCTGGCAGCCAAACTCACCAGCTCAGGTGACAGCTGGGACGTGAACCCTCGGCAAGAGAAACATTCTGTTTCCCAAGCCAACTCATTTCTATTGTTGTGGGCTTTAAAGATGAAATGCTCAAAATTTTGTATCTCTCTAACTCTTAACCACCCCCGAGGTGAAGGCAGACCTCAATTGCACAAACAACAAGGTATACTTTTCCACTTGAGATGCTCAGTGTTTATCAAAGGAGGAAAGAGTCTACCAGGAAATGTTCACTTAAAATCTGTACATTTTCAAGATGCTGAAAGCTGAGCAGGAAGTGAAATCACCGTGCTTATACTTGGCAAGGGGGCTGCAAATTGCTCCCAAGCTAAACAAGCTAGATCTATGCATTCTTTTTCCTTCCATCTCTGTTTGGGTAGGTTATGGCAAGGACATAGAATAGATTTATCAGCATCGGAACCAGGCAAGAACTGTCCACATGGTTGTAACTGTTTTTGAGAAAATCCTTATCTTTGGAATCAAGAAAAGGAAAGGCCATGCCAGAGAGGACTTGCTGCCACTGAGAAAACTCGTGAGGGTTATCCAAATAAAAAGATGAACCTAGAAGAAGCAAAGCAGAATTTTACATGCAAAAAATGGAAAGAAAAAAAAAAAATCTTTTCCTTGGCATAGAGAAATTTCATCCTGAAGGTTCCTTTTTTTTTTTTCTTGGCAATGTAATAAACACCTTAAAATAGAGTTATAAAACAGAAACAGATTCTATAGAAGCAGAAACCAAGAATAGTGACTTTAGAGAACTTAGAGTCCAAACCTCTCACTCTAGAGATGATGAAACTGAAGCCCAGGGAGGACAGTGAGTTTGTCATTGGCCAAATCAGTACTGGAACGCAGCTTCGAGTGGGCTTTTTCTCTGCCCTACACTGCCATGCCTTCTCTTGATTACAGGGGAAAACCTTCAGTAAAGGTAATCTCATCCATGCCCATGGTATTAAATTACCTAGCTCTAGAGAAACATAGAATTCAGCACTTTCAAGGTTTAGCATTGGAAGAAGCTTCTCCTAGTTAGGGAAAAAGTGGTGAGAGGACCTCCCAGTTCTCTCCCTTTAGGTGCTACCTACTCCTTGGAGTATCTCTCCAATCTTCCTACCACTTCCACGCTACTCCCCTCTGTAATATTTCCTTCTCCCCCACCACCCTGCCAAGAGGTGCTGTTAATTCTCTAACACTCTGGCCAAAGCAGGGACCCAACACTTTTTTTGGAGGGTGGGGGCGGGGAAGTGCCTTAAGCACAGCTGAGACAGTCTGGACTTTCAAAGAGACTTTACTAAACACAAAGGAAAGAAAAGGCATTAGAAAGTAGTGGAATGATCTGGGTTGGAAATCAGAGAAACCTGAGTTCAAACCGTTGCTCCACAGTCCACTAGCTGTGCAAACATGGGCAAATCACCTGACTTGTCGGACTTAATTTCCTCATCTGTGAGGTAGGGAGACTTACCTCCCAACATATTTGAAGAGAATTAAATGAGAGAGCATACAAAAAACATCAAAACTTGGCACACAGTGGTGTACACAAAGCATAAACGAAGTCTGATTTAGAAAGCACAGGTTTATGGTCAATCACGCAAAAAACATTTTCTGGGCCACCTTCTCTGTGCCAGATCCTGGGCCAAGTGCTGGGACAGAGACATGCAAAAAATGGTCTTCACCCTGCAGGAAATAAGTTTTTCATGGGGAGACATACAAACAAACAAATTATAACAGAAGAAATAGAGTAACATTTATTGAGTTCCCTGAGCTGAGCCTGTTATGTTTGTTACATTATATAATCTTGGTTAACCCAGGAAGACATACTGTGAGCCTTGGTGCTAATGGAGGTATGTATAAGTGGACGCAGTTTGTTCAGGAAAAGGAGAGCCTATTCTTCCCTAAGGAAGGCAGAGAAGCCTTCCCAGAGAGGATGGTTGTAGCTGACACCTGAAGGATGAATGGGAGCTTGTCAGGTATGGGACGGTGGGGAGGGGAGACACCATTTGGGCTGGAGAGTCTAGTGTGTGAGAAGTAGAGGGGTGTGAACAAGTTTTGAAAACTACAGATAGTTCACATTATGAATAGTGTTAATATTTATCTGCTTTCTAGATTCCCTTCTCCACCTAGATGTCCCACAAGCACCTCACCTCCTACTTAAAATGCCCCAAATGGAACAAACTTCCTTCCATCACTACCCCCTACCAGTTCTTCTCTGCTTCCCTGACTTAGGGAATGGCTTACCACCTACCCATTCATCCTAGCTAGAGGTCTCAGAGTGCCTGCATATTCAACTTTTGGAAGCAATTCCATTTCATCCCTGATTTACACAATCGATTCTGAGCTTTACTGTCTCTAGTTTCGAGGGATTCTCACTTGGCACAAGCTCCCAACTCTCCAGCTGTGTCTCTCAGCCATATTCCTTCCAGCCAAGCCTCTCTGCCAGATAACTAATGATCTGTAAACAAATGCTCAATTGCACCAGGGGAGCACGCATTTAAAGAAACTTTGTGATAAAGCAAAGGATCCTTTTTTATAACACGAGTAACGTTGCTCTTGCGAACTCTCCCCCACCCTCAATTTATCATTTCACGTATTAAATCTGAAGCTCTCTTAAAGTAAGTCTCCAAAAACAAAAGTACAAAAACGTGTCTAAGGGACAGATGGTATTATCTTGAAGGTTATCCATGTCGGGAGAGACACCTGAGACACCTCTCTTTTCTCTCTAGGTCCAGCCCTTTGAACCGCAGGCTCAAGACTTGTGCCCTTGTTTGGAGAAAGAAAATTTTGGCTCCTGCCAAGAAGAGGAAAGAAATATGGATTTATTAAGAATCTAATATATGCCTGGATCTTTTATTTATGTTCTCTCATTTTCCTATTCACAACAATCCCATGAAGTGCTACCCATTCATTTGTAAGAAATGAATATATTTATATTCAATTAAATATAATGATATTATTGTCTCTCAGCATACCCTTTCAAGCTGTTTAGATTATCTAGTCAGCCATATTGCCTTTTCAAAGTAGATGTGAAGTCCTTAGTAACAGAGTTTACCTTCTATCCAGCCATGTGGATTCCCTAAGAGTAACTGGACATGCTGGGGTTGATGAGCAAGAAGCCACAGTGGAAACTTTTCTGTTTGCTGCTGCCTTGGGGGTCCACCTCGTGCTGGGAACCAGCGTTAGGTGCTACTGTGGGAGGGGCCAATCCAGCCACACAGGCCTTTGAAAGAGGAAGCACCTTGACTTGGATCTGAAATTAAGCCCCCTCTAGGGAGTTTGAAAAGGTGGTTTCTGTGCAGTTCTTGATGGCCCAGATGTTCCAGAAAGAGGAAGCATAGCAACATTTTTAGAATAGTTAGCAAGGTGCAACAGAACCCAGAAACTGGGCCCACAGGAATGATCCCCCGATCATTTGCTTCAGAAAACACTCGGTATTCACTGAGTACCTGTCCCATTCTCTCTCCTGAATCTTCAACCTCTGCCTCTTTTGAAGGGCTCCTTCCTATCTGCACTTACAGTGCTCACATCTTTCCGGCCGTGAAAAACAACCACCATCACCACCTTAAAAACCTTGCTCACCCCTGCCCCTCGCTTAGTTACTTCCTTCTCTCCTCTTCACAAACAAAGCTGTTTGAAAGAAAGTGCTGTCCACACTTATTATTACCATTTGCTCATTTCCCATTCATTCCTCAACACCACTGCAGTCTGGCCTTTGCCTCTACTGGACCTCTCTCCAAAGTCACCAACGACCTGGTGAATTTTAGGAGACTTTCCTTTTGATCTCTGAGGTATTCACACTGTTGTCTTTTCCTTCTAAAAATGTTTCCTCACCTTCACTTCAGTAGTCCTGATTTTCTTCCTACCTCTGATAATTCTCAGTCTCCACGGTAAGCTCCTTTTCGTCTACCAACTCTCTGGGCTCCACTCATGCTACATACTCCCTCATTCTCTTTGCTTCAGCCAAACTGGCCACCACCATCATCTTTTTCTTCCTCCTTTTTTCCTTCTACTACTACTCCTCTTTTCCCTTTCCCCCCTCCTTGTCCTCTTCTTTCTCCTACTTCCCCTCTCTTTGATTTTCTTCTTGTTCTTTGCTTTTTATTTTGAGAAGACTATAGATTCATATGCAGTGTAAGAAATAATCCAGAGAGATCCCATAAACGCTTCACCCAGTATCCCTCAATGGTTACATCTTGTATAACTATAGTAGAATATGACAACCAGAAAATTGACATTGATACAATCTATTGACCTTATTTCACCACTTTTACATTCACTCATTTGCATAGATGTGTATATATTTTGTTCTATGCAATTTTATCACATGTATAGATTTATGTGATCACCACCACAGTCAAGACGCAGAATGGTTCCATTGCAAGGATCAAACTGGCCTTCTTTTGATTCCTTCAGTGGGCCAATTCCTTTTTACTTCCAGGTCTTTACACATGCTGTTCCCCCTACTTATAACATTTACTCCCGCACCCAACCACCACCACATCCTTCATTTGGCCAATTGCTATTTAGCCTTCAGGTCTCAAATATCAGTTCCTCAGAAAAACTTGACTCTTGTTCTCTGTTCCGTTAGCACTCTATACTCTTCCTCTTCTATCATAGCATTTATTTTCTCATCCCCTGGTAGACAATAAGCTACGTGAAGGCAGAGGTTGTGTCTGCCTCATTTATTTCTGTATCTCCAACATCTAGCACAGTACCTGGAAGAAGGAAATTTCTCAATTAAAATGGGCAGAAATGATGAATTCGTAAAATACTGGTGCGTTAGGCAGAACTCCCTTCCTGAGAAACTCCTAGTCATGAAACAGGCAACTCTAATATAGTGAATAAGGCCCTTTTGGAGGGAAGCACTAGAGGTAGTGAGGATCCAGTTTCTAGGTATACAGAGTTTGGCACAGCCAGGACCCAGAAGAGTCTCAAGGACCCATGTTCATGTGTCCAGAACCCTTCAGCACAGCTTGACAGGTCAGCTAAGTGGAGCAGACACTGTGGTAATGAGCCTAAATACCTGATTCTAAAGACCTCAGTTGGACAACTTTCTCAGCTCCGCAATCATAGACTGAGCAGTAATCTTGATCACAGACTGGGTCCTGACATTAGCCACAAAATAAGCCCTGATCCTGGCCACAGGTTGGCCCTGATCCTGGTAAGATCCTGACAGTATCCAATTATCTGATAAATAAAAGAATCTTCCACAATGACAACAGGTGAGACAATAGTGAACCTTCCGGGCAGCCCACTCTGACACAAGGAAAACAGAACCCATATGCTTGGACCTCCAAAAGAAAGCATATATCTTGCTAGTGGGTCAATTATATAAACATCCATTTCACACACTAAGAAGAGACATGCAGTTATTGAGCCTTGATGAGTTAAAGCTGAAAGGGCCCTTAAAGATTTTATGCCCCTTTACATCACCTTTTATAGCACAGTGAATGGAAACTCAGCTCACTGAATATAGCAAGAGTACACATGCTAACATTTCATATCTAGTTTTAGATCCAAAAGCACTTGTTCTCATTTCTGAATCTTTCCTGATTAATTTTACCAAAGTTAACTGACTTTTGACCCAGGGATATGGAACTACAAGATTTCAAGATTTTTCCCCTGCCTTCAACTGGCCCTCTCTGATATGCTCTCCATCACCAGTCAGAGTGATCCATCTACTTAAAGCACAAAGCTGGCCCTTCAGTGGCATCCTGTCACTTCCAGGATGAAGGCCAGGTTCCTTAGCCTCCAGATCTGGCAAAGCTCCACCTCCTCTCCTGCCTCTTCTTATATCCCACTTTACTATGCATACTATGCTGTTTTATGCTTTTGTTGAAGCTGTGCCCTTTCCTGGAATGCATTTCTCACCATTCTTTGCCTGGCTAACCCCTTCTCAAACTTCAAGATTCTCTTCAGGCCTTCACCCTTAGCAACAAGCTCTGCAGTCCACATGCCTGAGTTGCTCCACCTCAGGGGCCAATCAAGGCTAGAGACCCTCAGTCTCAGCCCAGCACCCCAGGTCCTTCGTTATGTTAGAGGGAAGAGTAGATTAACGGGGGCTTGGCTACATCACTGTTCTAACAAAGACAAGGAGGCTCTGTCAAGTTAAGTTAATTGCCCAAAGTCATGAGACTTGACTTCTGCCCAACACCAAGGCCCAGATGTAGCATCTCCTCTTATGAGAAGAGCACACTCCCCCTTCCTCTGTTTTTTGTTTTTTTTTTTTTTCCAAATAGCTCCCCTCTTGTAGCCCTTTGAAGGCCCACCTATTTATCCATTTTCATACCTCAGGGGCTATGCTTATTATCCAGCACCATCCTCCAGTGCCTAGGATGAGGTCTGACACAGAGAATGACCTTGGAAAAGTCTCAGTAAAGGGATGAATAAGTGTTGAATGCAAGCTCTCACCAATTTCTCTCCAGTTACACTGGATATCTGTTCTTCATCTACTTCTGTTTCCAAAGGTACTTGGAATCCCTCTTTCATTTGGTTTGGCACTATGGAAGCAAAGCTATGAAATTCATCTTATTGTCAACTTTTCTTTGCAATTGACCCTGATTTCCTCTGTAATGAAATGCACCCGCAACATTTTAAGGGGAGCTAGTCATGGTAAATGGTTTAAACAAAGGAACTGTGAAATTCTGGGAAAAATACCAGTCTCTACTTTATCCCTACTCTTCTGAGGACACCAAGCTCCGGTGTGAACTTTTCTGCAGCTATGCATAGAGAAAGTGCTTTGGAGTTAGATAAAATTGGGTTCAAATCCTGGTTCTACCTCTCAGATACTGTGGACCTTGGGAAAATAAGAAACCTGAGAATCATCCTGTTTTACCTTTTACCTGACTCCAGCCAATCCATCAACAAGTTCTGCCAATTTCACCTTCTAAATGGTTTTTCTCCAATCTCTGCTTCAGTTGTCTGTTGGTTAAGCACTCAGGCTCTGGAGTGACTGTCTGGACTTGAATCCCAGTTTTCTTATTTACTATGTTGTCCTGGATAATTTACTTAATGTCTAAATGTCTCAACTTCCTCATATGTAAAATAGAGATTAAAAATAGCACCCACGCCATTGGGTTGTAAATAGGATTCAGTGAAATATCCCTACAAAGTGCCTGGCCCAGAGTAAGAGCTCAATAAACATTACCTTTCATAATTTCTTATTACCTCCTTCATTCAGGCCTGTATCATCTGCAACTCATCTGTCCCCCAGCTTCTGACCATTCTTGCAATGCCTCCTGCCTGGTTTCTCTCCCCTAGAGTCTCTTATCCAACCCATTTTCTGTGCCATAGTCAGCACAATCTCTCTAAAAGACAAATTTGATCATGTGATTTCCAAATGAGAAATCCTGTACTCCATTGCCTGTACAATTAAGCATGAACTCCTGGCTTGGCAGACAAGGCCCAAGGTTATCAGGGTCCCTGCATACCTCCCAACAATCCTCAGAGGGAGGTTTGACTCTCATTTTACTTTCTTGGGGTCGTTAAGTAGATTTTCTGAGGTCCTACAGTTATTCGCTGATCAAGCTGGGACTTATACTCAAGTCTCTCTGAGTCCAGAGCCTGTGCTCTGCTCACTGGCTCACGCTGCCTCTCCCCAGCCAGATCATCCATGAACTGACCACAAGACACAGTGTCTGATAAGCAGACAAGGAATGGGGCAGCAGGTGGGAACCAAGGTGCTGGGAGGGAGACATCACGATGGGCTCCATGACTGGGGACGTTTTCACAGAGTGGTGGGTTCCAGCAGCCTGAAGAACTGCTGAAGTTGTGATTTCAGAACTGTCTGATGAGATGAAGTGAGATTCAAGTCTGAGTGGAAACATGTGCTTCAGATGATGTTCTCGTCTTCCCAGCACTAGCAAAACCACAGGAACCTCAGAGGTTTTGTTCTGGATTTCAGTTAGTGTTTAGAGGGGTTGGAAGTACCATGTTAAATTTCAGGGCTTGCCAGATCTTCTTCAATATCCAGAGATAACAAACTCTAGATTGTTTAGGAAAGGGGTGAAGAGTCCCTCCCTCTGAGTTCCTACTTACACAGTCCTATTATGAGGCAACTTTGCAGTGATGCTACCAAATATCCATCCATTCGCTGATACCCACTGGTTGTCAGGCCTCATGCTGGAGATGCACAGAACAAGCAGAGGTGGTTCTTGGCCTCCAGGTACTCATGATTTAGAGCGGAGAGCATTCCATGTACAATGATAATACTATGTGAGAAGTGTTCTGGGGTCTTGGGTATGGAGGGTTCAAGGAAGTCTTCTCAGAGAAGATACCTGAACAAGGTTCTGAGTGAGAATTTTCTTTTTAAAAGGATCACTTGGGTACATTTCAAAAGACACATTTCAGTTACTGCTTTTTGTGATGTAATTTCCATATGTTCTTGATGATGTGGAACATTTAGAGTCCCTGGTTTGGGGGACCTAAAATGTAGCTCCTCACACTCATTTGAATATCCTCAACTGTAGACCAGGAATAATATCGTCACTTCTTAAGATTTCATAGCTAAAGCGCACTGCAGAGAGACTGCAGGTCGAATGGATGGAGGAACACACTCCCTGGCTATATTTAGGGGCCCAGGAAAGAAATGATAAAGGACAGTGGCCCAGGAGTCAGGCAGTTCTGCCACTTACTCACTGTGTGACTCTGCACAGGTCACTTAACCACACTGAGCCTCAGTTGCCTCCTTTGTCAAGTGGGACAATATTGCTTTGCCTGGCTACTAAATGATAGCTACAGATCCCAAGTCTCCCATTCCCTTGCTGTGTATTCCTCTCCCTCAGTCTATTTCCCCATCTGTGAACAGGAGAGGATGGTGAGGCTCTATACACAGAAGGAGAGAATATCCTCTAAGGGCTGTTTAGCTTTGACATCCCATGCATAAAACAACAGCCAGATTGGACTGTTGCTTAATTCTATCCAAACTGCCAGACAGGCATTTGAATAAGTAATCTAATATATACATTTTTATTCTATTCAATATTCAGGTCATCTCCTGGCTAGAATGAGTATTCAGAATGATGATTGCTTAGAAACATACCATTGCAAATATGAATGAGAATATTTTTACAATATACAGTCAGCAAGGATGGGGAGGTATGAGACTAGGCTCTGTAAAGAATCACATCTTTCACATCTTGGATGCCTATACGCACACTTACTACACACTTTTCTTCATAACCTTGGAAATGCAAATACATGAAGATGGCAGAGCAGGGCAAAAAGAGGTGATCTCTCATCTGGTATCTGAGGCCCTGCTACAACATCCTCCCCACCAATAAGCAGGTCTGGTGGCCTCACACTCCAGCAGGGACAGGGAGCTCACTACTCAATGGAGCTGATCTCACCAGTAGGCAGCTTTGACAGGCGAAACTGCCTCTCACACTGAGCAATTTCCCTACTTCTGGTGTTCCTACATTGATCCTTGCTCTGCATCCTGTTTCTTCTGCCCTAGGATATTCCTGCAGGGATTGAAGGCAATGACTTCATTCTTTATTCCTTCTACCAAGTCTGCCTTTTCCCTGGGCTGAACCTTTACTCCCATCCTTCAACTCCCACCCCTGCTTCAAACCCTGGACCATAGGCCTACTCTTCCTTTGGCTCAGCATAGGGCTCTGGAGGGATCAGCCTCTCACCAAGAGCAAGGTGAGCTCAGAAATGTCCTGGTAAATTACCTTTTTTTTTTTCGCCTGAATTTTATTTATTTAGTTGTTGTTGAGAATATACATAACAAAACATACACCAATTCAACAGTTTCTATATGTACAATTTGATGACATTGATTACATTCTTTGAGCTGTGTGACCATTCTCATCTTCCTTTTCTGAGTTGTTCCTCCCTCAATAACATAAACTCACTGTCCCCTAAGGTTCCTATCTGAACTTTTGAGTTGCTACTGTCAATTTGACCCCATATAGATAGTTCTTAAAAGAGCATAATGCTCAAGGCAGACCTTTTTTACTAGTTAAGCTAAGCTATTGTTCAGTTTTAAGATGACTTTAGGGGATATTTTTGGTTTAAGGTTTAAAGATTATCTCAGGGCAATAGTTTCAGGGTTCATCCTGCCTCCACGGCTCCAGAAAGTCTAGAATCCATGAGAATTTGAAAATCTGTTCTGCATTTTCCCCCTTTTCATCAGGATTCTTCTATGGAATCTTTCATCAAAATGTTCAGTAATGGTAGCCAGGCACCATCCAGTTCTTCTGGTCTCCTGGCAAAGGAGGCAGTCGTTCATGGAGGCAATTAGCCACACATTCCATATCCTCCTCCTATTCCTGACTCTACTTCTTCCTGTGTTGCTTCAGGTGAATAAAGACCAATTGTTATGCCTTGGATGGCTGCTTGCAAGCTTTTAAGACCCCAGGCACTATGCAACGAACTAGCAGGTAGAACAGAAGCACTAACCATGTTATTAGGCCAATTAAGTGGGATGTCCCATGAAACCATGGCCCTAAACCTCCAAAATAAGGAACCAAATCCCATGAGGTGTTTGGTTTTACATAAGCAGCCTCAGCACCTACTGTTTTTTTTTTTGTTTGTTTTTTGGTCATTGTTATAAACGTATCTATCACCCAACTTTTGCCAATTCAATTTTTTAGAGGTATACAACTTATTGACAACAATTACAATAATTAGCTGTGCAATCCTACTCTTAATCAATGTGATTTCTCCATCACCGTTAACCCCCACCCCCCTCCCCATCCCTGGTAACCACTAATAAACTTTGGTCTCTACACATTTGCCTTTTCTTGTATTTTTATATAAGTGAGGTCATAAATATTTGTACTTTGTGATTGCTTATTCACTCAGCATGTCTTCAAGCTCCATCTGTACTGTAGCATGTATCAAGACTTCAATTCTCCTGCTGGCTGAGTTGTATTTTAATTTATGGATGTAGGTACCACATTTTGTTTATCCATCGAGCTGTTGATAGGCATTAAGGTTGTTTTGGCTATTGTGAATAGTGCTGCAATGAACACTGGTGTACAAGTCTCTTTCTGAGCCTCTGCTTTCAAGTCTTTTGGGTATATACCTAAGAGTGGAATTGCTTGGTCATATGGTAGTTCTATTTTTAGTTTTTTGAGGAACCACCACACTGTCTTCCACAACAGCTGTACCGTTTTGCATTGCCCGCCAGTAATGAATAAGGGTTCCAATTTCCCCACCAACATTTTTTTTTATCTTAGCCATTCTAGTGAGAGTAAAATGGTGTCTCATTGTGGTTTTGATTTGCATCTCTCTGATGACTAATGATGATGAGCGTCTTTTCATGTGTTTGGTGGCCATCTGAATGTCCTCTTTGGTTGCATAGTGGTTAAGAGCTCAAGATGCTAATCAAAAGGTCAGCAGTTCAAATTCAGCAGCTGCTCCTTGGGCAGTTCCACTCTGTCCTAGAGGGTCGCTATGAGCTGGAATCAGCTCAAGGGCAACAGGTTTGGTTTCATTTTTGTTTTGTTTTGCTTGGTGAAATGTCTACTCAAGTCCTTTGCCCATTTTATGATTGTGTTGCTCATCTTTTTGTTGCTAAGTTGTTGAAGTTTTATTTATATTTTGGTTATAAGATTCTTATTAGATACATGGTTTCTTAAGATAGTCTCCCAGTCAGTAGCTTGTCTTTTCACTTTTTTGGTGAAGTCTTTTGATGAACAAAGTTGGCAATTACTTTTTATTAGGAAGAAAAGAAAGAAACTTTGAAATAACAGAGGAAAAATAGCTGATTCTGAGGAAGCTTGCCAAGACTTTTTAGGAAACAGGAAATGCCACTGGGAAAGGAAGACCCTTAGGATTGCAGCATGAAGAACAGCATTCCACCTCAAAATGCAAGTGCGTGCATGTGCATGTGAGTGTGTGCACATGCGTGTCTGTGCACATGTATGTGAGCGTGTGTGTACCTGTGTATGTGAGTGTGTGCATGCTTATGAGTGAGCATCTACTCTCATATACTCGACAGAGCCTTGGTGGTGCTTGTACAGAATAAGCTCTTCATTTGGCCAATTGCCGCTTGTCTTCAAGATTCAGTCTGATGTTACTTCCTCCAGGGAGCATTCACTGAGACTCCATCTTTACCTTAGTCAAACTCACACCACACCCCCGGAAAGCTCCCTGTGCTTTCCTTTACATTGTCCATTTCCTTGCCTGTCCTCCCCACTAGACTGTGGCACCTTCTAGAGGCCCTGACTATGTCTGATTCATCTTTGTCCCCCATGTCTGGCACAAGTGTGGGTGCTCCATACATGCTGGCTGCATGAACACATTTGAGGAAAGGTGCCTGAGTGCTATTCCAGGGTTTGTACCACTGCCTCTGCTGCTATGCTTCTTTTTTCTTACATAGAGAGGCTGAGTGATGCAGGTTAGGTAGAGTATAACTTCCACAAGGCCCCAAGAGTGGAGGACATCTGTAGACAGATAACTCAGATGAGCCAGTGGTATCCACACGTCTGCCAATTGCACAAGTCTCCCTGTGAGAGGTGGAAGTTGGGCTGGATAGTGCTGTTTCTGCATCCCCAGTCTTCTTTGCGCTGACTGTTGCTAGCTGTAATCTGCTCTCCTCCCCTGCCTGGCCCCTCAGGAGCATCCATTCCTCCAGAATTGACGTTCACATTTTCCGTCTTTCCAGCCAAGTCACAGCTTTTGGAAGCTCCCCGTGCAGATGTGTAGGATTCTTGCTCACATCTGCGTATCAGAGGGGGCAGGAGAAGTTGTTTGGCAGAGGCCCTCACTCAGCAGGAGTGCTCTGTTGGCAACTCCCCTCTTGTGAAAGGATCTCTCACTTGACTGTTCTTGGCCAAGAAACTCAGCCAGGGACTGAGCTGGTTGTAGCTGGACTTTGTCCTAACAGAGAAGGTTGTAATATGACACATTGCTGGGAGTGGAGGAACTACAACATCTTAGCCTCTTTCAGAGGCTGAGAAAAACAAGTGGGCAAGTTTAGGGGCAGAGAACTAGCGTCTAAGGCATGATGGCAAAAAGGGAAGAGAAGGAAAATGTATTCATATGCCTATTGTGATGGTTAAGGTTGTGCGTCAACCTTATGTAAAGATGTAATCTGGCAGTTATGTAATGATGTAGTCATCCTCCATGATGTGATCTAATGTGATCAGCCAATCAGTTGTAAGAGGAGTTTCTTCGGGGGCGGGGTGGCGGCGTGTGTGGCCTGCATGCAATATATATATATGAATGCTGTGGCAAAGCTCCTTTGCTTGCTCTGGATCCTGCATCCAGCTGGTCATCATCTGACCTCTGGTTCTTGGGACTTGAGCCAGCTGTCTGCCATACTGCCTGCTGGTCTTGGGATTCATCAGCCTCTGCAGCCACTGAGCCAGCGGCCTTCTGTCTGACCTACAGATTTTGAGATTCACTGGCCTCCATACCCTGTGAGCCAACAACCTGCCATCTGACCTGCCAAGCTTGGGTTTGTCAGCCCCTGCAGCTATATGAGTCAGGAGAAGCCTCCATCCTGATGTCAGACCCACGGACTTGGGACTTGTCAGCCTCTACAACTGCATGAGCCATTTCCTTCAGATAATCTCTCTATATATATATGTATATGCTTCACTGGTTTTGTTTTTCTAGAGAACCCAGCCTAAGACAACTATTAATTTAACAAGAGCAGCCCAATTTATAGAAAGTCTGCTTTGTGCTGAGCAGTATAAGTCAGTAAGTCATTAAATATGAGGACCTGGTTCACATCTGACATCTGCCACTTCCAAAGTCTGAGACCCTTCGTAAGTCCTTTACTTATTTTGGTATCAGTTTCCATATCTGTAAAATGGAATGATAATTGTACCTGCCTCACAGGGTTGAGGTGAGGATTAAATGAGATAAGCCCCATAACACATAGCCAAGCATGTGATAAGCTTTCAGTAAACATTAATTCTTTTTGGACAGTTTACTGAACTTTTACTGTGTGTCAGGCGTCATCTTGGTCTCCTTAGATATTTTGTGTCATTTATTTCCCACAATAAACCTCCAAAATAAGTATTATTATTCTTTCTTTACAGTCAACTAAACAGGCTCAGAGATGTTAAGATGCTTCCTGAGGTCACACAGCATATGACCTTGGCTGCCAGATCTAACTTTCAGGGCCATCATAAGCCAGATGCAAATGCCACTCATGATGCACAGCCAGAGTTAGAGAGTCTCAAGTGAACAGACGCCTAAGCCTATATAAGGAAGGGGAAAGGAGAGAACTAAATTCTTGTCCAGAGTGGTGGCATCAAAGCTGGAAACATGTGCTGGGTGTCAGATCTACTGGGTAAGGCATGAAAGGAAAAGGGAGAGTGAGACAGCACAAGCTCCCAGCTAGAGGCCATGGCCAATGAGTGAGTGTGCCAGAGCTGGCTGACTTTGGGGTAGGCACTTCCCATCCCTGGACCTATAAGCAGGGGTGAATAACACCTAGACCATAGGGTTGAGGCCAGGGCCAAATGAGGGGCTGCACAGAAAGCCCTCTTCACAATGTCTGGAGTACAGCAAGTACTCAATAAATGCATTTATAGAAAATATCCAGACTAGTGTTTGTTTAGACAATTTTATTCCTGAAAGAGAAACAGAGGTCATTATATTCATCCTTTACAGGTGGGGTCCCAGCTTTAGCCTAGACTGTGAAGGACCGTTGAGGCAGACTCCTTGCAGGATACCCTTCACATGAAGATCCCTGGAGACCTAAATTAGCATAAAGGGAACATGCACTAGTGCTACTTTAGGGAAGGAGGAGGGCAATAGTGGGATGTCTGACCCTGAGAATAGTTTTCCAGCTCAGCCCTATGGACCCATGTCTGAGCCGCAAGGAGAGAGGGAAAAAAAGCTGGTGGTGCAGCTATTTTCAAAAGGTACAAAGGTAGAGCTGTGAATATAGAGTCTGCAAGAAAAATATTTTTCCCATTTCTAAATTGAAAAGAGTATAGCTTTGGCTGTTATAGTATTTCTTGTCTTGGCAGCTTGGATCATAAACAGGTAGCACCGTTAGTAAGGTCATTAGGTTTCTCTTGGAGGGCACTGGGAGTCCCAGTTGTAGGACCTCTCATTTGCAGGAAGCAGGGACCCTCACAGGAAGGGCGGAACAGGAAAGCAGCAACTTGGTAGACTACATGTGGAAGCAGACAGCATCCTTCGTGAGCTCAAGCGTGATGCCGTTTGGGAACTGCCAGAAATAACTAAGTAAGATTTGGAGGGAAGCTGGAGTCCTGCATTAGCAGGTAGGGGCATGAGCCAGCAAATCACAGGTAATTACTGTAAATGGGCCCCATTTGTGCCCACAGGCTGCTGTGGTCTGGGGAAACATCAGTTACACACTCTGTTTATACTACAAATCACTCCCGAGGGTCTGAGGTAATTTCTGAAGCTAGGTATCCTTATACCTCTTTTATGTATTTCTTCATTACCTCTTACATCCTGTTGGTCAGTAAGTTCTTTTGTTCTATTCTTGCAACTATACCTCAAATTCACTGCCTACCTACTTCTTCAGACTTATTCTTGATGCACAAGGAACAAGGTCCATTTCTCAGTGATCAGAGGGGGTAACAAGAGCAACTCTATGCCTATTATATTAAACGCGAGAAATATAAGAAGCTATTGAATACTGACTTGATTTTATGCTCAAAACTCTGTCAATGAATGAATGAATTCATTATTCATTTACTCACTCATTCATTCAACCAATTAACAAGCAAATATTCTCTGAGCACTTTGCCAGGCTTGATGCTGGTCAGTGGGGACCCACGGCCCCTGTGCTTGAGTGCTATGGTCTAGGGAGACAAGTACACCATAGAGGGCTGGGCACTGAGTAGTCTCCACTGCCAACAATGGCCAGGCCGAAAGAACAATGCAGATCACCTCTGTGAGAAGACATTCCCTGGGCCATTTGCCAGAAGATATGCCTGAATGATGAGTCCCCTTTGGAAAAGAGTGTGGAGTAAGGAAAAGAGCACAGGCTTTGGTGCTAGATACCCTTGGGTTTCAATTCCAGTTCTACCATTTGTTAGCTGTGTGACTTTAGTCAAGTCACTTCACCTCTCTGAGCCTCAATTTCCTCATGTGTAAAAGCAACAATTTTCGTAAAGTGTATAAAATAGTCCTGAGAATATAACAGGTACTCAGTAAATGGAAGCTATTATTATTTTATCTCAAATTTCAGGTTCAGCCAAATTTGTCAGTGTTCAACAAATAAATGAACCTTACTGTGACCAGCTACCTAGATTTTGAAGTTTATCTGTTCCAATAGCCTAGCCCAGCCTATACTGACTAACACAAAGGGCCAAGATGTGCCCTTCCCATGTTCACCCATTTGAGGCAATCAGCTCAGAGATGCTTGCTCAGTTTATTTTATTTGTCTCTCTTTTAAATTCCAAGTTTCTAATTTGACCTTTGGAGGATGCTAGTTGGTAAAAGGCCCAGGTTTTCCCACATGCTGGTTGTCTGCTGTGCTTGGGCCCAGTTCCTACATATGGAGTAGGACAACAATACTTGTAACTGATCCTGCGAGGAGGCCTCTCTCACTCCCACCCCCACCTCCTGGCTCTCTGGAAAGCATCAAGAATAAACAAGAGCACATGTGGCAGGAGGATTCCTCTCTCTGACTGTGTTGCCAACAGATGGGACACAATAGGTGATCCTCCCAGGCCCTGATCCTCAGCAGTTTGGGGGTGGAAGATGGGGGATAGGGAGAGGGGTTGCTAGATGGAGAGACACTCAAGTTCTTCAGGTCAAACCCATCTGTGCCAAGGAGCCTGAGAGATGGGGAGGACTTCTAAGACCATTCAACATTGGCACATAATTTTTCTGGGTGGGCTGGGGAAGAAAGTTATCCACAGACACAGCCCTCTAGTAATAAAACCAGGACCTCAGACTCAGGTCTCTTAAATCCCAGTCTGGTGATTTCTCCATGTTCCTAGGCAGCTTTGTTCAAGCATCTAAAGTGGCTCCCTATATTTCAAATCCAAATATCCTGGTCTGTCATTCAGTGTCTAAGATGTCCTATCCTCACTCTACCTATCTAGCCTTATTTCATACTCAGTGGACAACTTGGACTGGTACTTCCTGCTCGTAAAATTTTCCTCTAGTTTTTTTTTTTTTTTAAATCCCTCTCTTCTCTGGTTTCTGCTCCAGGATCCCTGTTTCCTAGTTAAGAGTGTCTTCTTGATTCTGTCCTGTCCTGACCACTAGGGCCTCTGGCTGATGTCCAGCTTTCTCACTAAAGTACCATTTGGGGGCTTATCTATGAATGGCATATTATGCTGTACCAAATGAGGCAGTTGGGGAGTGGGCGATCTGATGTTACAGCCTACCTCTAGAGGTGCTGACCAAGACATGACTGTCTCTGATCACAGGTAGGGGGTCATCAAGAGGGTTTTAGATGAAAGATAAGGAGCCCTTCAGCAAGGTGTTGCAATCCCTTCAGCAAGGAATTGGGTAACTCTGGGAGATAACTTGGAAGGCAGAAAGGCAAATTCAGGAAGGTCTGTCAGGAAGCCAGGGTAGCACAGCTAAGGAAGTGATGGGAGGCTACCACCTAAAGCTGAGACAGATAATAACGGAGGAAGTGTGGGTCCTCATGTGTGGCTGAACTTTATAGATGAAGAGTTGTCTTTGGGGTCATCAAAGTGGTCAGAATCTCCCAGGGCATGAGTCATGCCAGGAGGAGAATTTCCCAAGGCTAGGTGTTTCCTAGAACAAACTACAAAGCTGGAATCAGGAGAATATCTGAGGTCTTAGCATGGGAATGAATGTACATGTTACCATGGGGGGAGAGGTTGGGTGTGATTTTATAATTAACGGCAATTTTGGTGGCTATGGTCATGAAAAACAGAAGGAGAAGGTAGGTTAAGAGATTCATCTTAATTCACAGTAAGAGCTGTAGATCAGACGTTTCCTTTTTATTTTTTTAACCCTCCTGAATAACACTAAGGAGCCCTGGTGGCTGGTTAATCAGAGTGGAATGAACATGGCCAAATCATAAAGCGCCTTGTAGGACTTGTCAAAGAAACTAGATATTTTCTATAGCCTATGGAGAACAAGGAGGAGCCCTGGTTGCGCAATGGTTAATCACTCAGATGCCAACCAAAAGGTCAGCGGTTCAAACCCACCAGTTGCTCCGTGGGAGAAAGATGTGGCAGTCTTCTTCCATAAAGATTACAGCTTAGGAAACCCTATGGGGCAGTTCTACTCTGTTCTATAGGGTCACTGAGTCAGAATTGACTCATTGGCAAGGGGTTTGGTTTCGGTTTGAATAACACCACACTGAACTGGACAAATTCAGTCATTTTTAAATTTATTCATTCATCAAACACTCCCTAGAGGCTGCCTGTGCCATATCCTGGGAACCAGTCTGGCCTCCGGCTGAGGTTCAGGGAGACAGAGATGAATCAGATAATTCCCGGCCTCTAATGATTTCATTTCTCGGGGAGAAAAATGCATGTAAACTCAAAAATAACATAGGGTGGTAAGTGCTGTGAGAGGTGGAAGCCGAGGAGGCTGTAGAAGCACAGAGGAGGCATGCAACTCACCCTTGTGACAGTGGGGAAGAGGAGGGAGTGAAAAAGGAAAGGTTTCCAGGGGAAAGTAATGTCTGCTAAGGGAGAAAAGGAATTAGACTTGTAAAGAAAGGAGAGTGTCAGATTGTTTTAGAAAGAGAGAAGGGCTGCACTGGGAGATAAACTGACAACAAAACAAAACACAAAGCCCTCATCTAACGTGCAGAGCTCAGCCATGAGGAAATCAAGTGAGTAGTTCTTAGATGTCCAGATTTGCAAGCATAGGGTAGCAGGGAGGTCTTGATACTTGGCTGGGGCTCAAGAGAAGAGAGAAGAGATTCTCAGCCCCAAGGAGAAGGTTGACCCCACCTAAAGGGAGCCTGGGCTTCATGGTAGATGCTTCAAATATTAGCTCTTCACCATATCCACAACCTGGTTACCAAGGCTCTCTGCACTAGGGTTTGAGTCCAAAGCTCCAGCAAGAATAAGGTTTTGCTTTGCTTCTTATAGGTCAGACTTTGTGTATTTCCCTCCTTTGGAGTCTTGGCAAACAAGAATAATTGGTCATAGAGCAGAATTGGGTACTAGAGTACTTCCTTGTGTGGACTTCATTGTTCCTTTTCCTCTGGCTCTGATGGGAATACTTTGGGTTGACTTTTTCTCGAAGCCAAGGCTCAGGCTAAGGCACCGGGGACAACAGAGGACAGGTTAGGGGTTATTTTGTTTCTAGGCCATTTGGGCCCCAGTAGCTTGGGATTAAAGAACCCTCATTTTAGTTCAGCTCAGCTCAGTGGAGTCTGCACTGGGATTTGGAACCAAAGTCCCGAATAATAATGACAGCTAACTTCTCCTTTGTGAATATATTTGCCTCATGGAGCTTTCAGGGAGAGTTGGCTGAGACCAGTTGGATTTGGGTATTTTTTTGTCCCTTGGCCAAATACTATTATATTATCTTAGCAACAACTTTAGCAATATTGCTGTCTACTAGTTTTAGCCCAGAGAGCAATTGTCCCCAGTTCTCTGCCAACTTACTCCATAGGACCGACAATCTCTGCTCTTCTTTGAACCCCAGCCAAGAGTCCAGACCTCCCTGTTTCCAAATGATTACTAGTTTGGACATCTAAGAAATACCTGCTTGATTTCCCAATCACTGAGTTCTGCTCATTAGCTACTTTTGTTGGGACTCCAGCTTTAACCACTTCAGTGAAGTCTGTCTAGTGATTTCTGAAACAGCCAGGTAGAGTGCTTGACCTCCTGTTCAATCACATTTTTTCTTTCCTATCTTCTTCGACTGTTGGACAGGACTAGGAATTTAGTCCCAGAAAGTCAACCAGGGTTGGTAAATTAGCAAGGTAATATCAGTAATGGCCATTACCTCTCCTCTCTTCCCCTCCCCTCCCCTCCCCTCCGTCCCCTCCCCTCTACTCCCCTCCCTTCTCTTCTCCTCTCCTCATGGAGCACTGTGACCTACTGGAAAGACTGCCGCCTGGAGTCAGAAGGAACCGATTTTGAATCTGTGCTCAACCACTTACAAGCTAAGTGGTTTTCAACAAGTCACTTCACCCTCCTCAGCCTCAGTTTCCTCATATATAAAAACAGGGGTAATTACTCCTACCAGATAAGACTTTTGAGAGAAGTAAACTATACTTAATTCCTTAAGGGTTGATACTACAGTATATTCCTCCTTGAATATATTCTGTAGTAGGTACCTACACACCGCCTGGCACATAGCAGGTAGACAGTAAACGACAGCAATGTGCAGAAAAAATATATTCTGCACATCCAGCCAGATCAAGGAAGAGGAAAAAGAAAAGAAAAGAAAAAGACCATCTTGTTCTTCTCTGCATGGATCTAGAAATCAGGGAGACAGATGGGTTAAGAGTTCAAGGTAGTTCTAATTACAACACTAATATTATTAGCTGTTAATCACCTGCCTGTTGCTCAGTCAGATATGCTCTTTTTCTGAAAGCAAACCCTGGTTCCCTAAAACATCTTTAATGTGATTAATATATTTTATTACTTTTCCAGTATTAGCTACTCAAACTAAACACAATATGGGCAGATGTGATTATCTACTGAGGAGCTGTAGTTAGTGTGTATGCGTGGAGAGAAAAAGAGATAGAAAGAAAAGGAGGAGGAGGAGGAGAAAGGGAAGGAGAAGAAGGGAAGGGAGGAGGTGGGAGGGGAATAGTTCTGGCCAGTTCTGTTGATTTATGGAATTTGCTAGGTGGAGCTACAGTTAAATGCTTATGTCAGGTTAGTGATGGTCAGCTTAGGGGAAGGTTGTGCAGTCTTTGAAATAGTTGTAGTTGCTTTTTGGATGGGCAGGTAAGGTCTGAAGTGACTTGATCAAATCTGAGACCATTTCTTTGTGGAAGAACAACCAGATTTTGCTCTGCCAAGTCAATCTAAAAAGGAGCTCAAACAGAAGCGTGGAGGGGCCTAGACTTTACATTCAGGCATTTCTGGAAATGAGATAAGAATTAAGTGTCTCTATTGCAAGAGGTATAAATGGAGTTTTAAGTACCTTTTAACCAGAAGGCCACCCAGGCAGGAAACTGATCATGCTTCTGAAAAGAGAAAGGAAACATGGTCTCCCTTGCTAGCCTGTAATCCCAAGGTTCAGGGCTCAGCACTCATTTCCTTCCCTAGTAGAGTATGAGAGCTGGTGCCAATAATCAATAAGCATGATACCTCTGGTACCTTTGAACTCATTCACTAATGAAGATACTTTCTCATTTATGCATGCACGTGCGTGTGCATCCAACAAATATCTGAGCACCAACTATGTGTCTGGAGCCTTGGAGGCGCAGTGGTTAAGAGCTCAGGCTGCTAACCAAAAGGTCGGCAGTTCCAATTCACCAGCCGCTCCTTGGAAACCCTATGGGACAGTTCTGCTCTATCCTATGGGGTCGCTATGAATACGAATCGACTTAACGGCAATAGTTTTTTTTAAAAAACTATGTGTCCATCGGAGAGATTAATAAAACATGGTTCCGTCTGTAAAGAGCCTACAATGTAACACAGGAAAAAGACACTATAATGTAGTGTGATGCATGCTATGATGGAGGTTTGTGCAAACCACTATGGGGGTACAGAAGATGTACCTACATCCGCCTGGAGAAGGAGGGGCTCAGGGAATGCCCTCAGAGATCGTCAGGATGAACAGGATTAGCCCATTCAGCAAGTGTGGGAGGAGGCATTCAAGGACACAGGACCAACATGTACAAAAGCCTGGAAGTGAGAAGGTACTTGGTTTATTCTGGGAATTGCAAATACTTGAGGATAGTCTGAGCACAGAGAGGAAAAGTTATGGCAGTGGGGAAAAAAAGGGCTAGAGAGATGTTTGCACAAGTGCTTTATGGGAGTTAGAGACTAGTGCACCCCTTCCCCAAACACACATATGACACTTTGAATGGTGCTCTTTCCTTCCCCTAGGGATCGCTGACCACCTGGGGCAGTGTCCACTTAAAAGGGCACTTGGTTGACTTCACTGGTCTCTAGAATTAAATGAGAGAGTGGATATAAAGAACCTAGTATGTTTTAGTCACTCCAAGGAGTCAGAAGACCTGGTTTATCACCAGTATTGCCATTTAGGGCTATGTGAACTTGGGGAAGTTATTTAGCTTCCCTGAACGTTAGTTTCTTTGTTTATCAAATGGGTATGATTACGGAAAGGAATCAATAAAATAATTTACTATTGCTCTATTTGTAAACTGGGGCATGCTGCCTAAGTGAATGAATTTATTAGTATTAAGTAGGATTTATCTCTATCCAGTGGTTGCCTGTCTGGATCAAGTTTTCCCCTTTCCCGCGTTGATTAGCATGGGCTCTGTCACTCATGTGTTTAACAAGAATTCCTGATGATCATACAGACTGGCTCTCTGCTGCCCCCACCTGTGTGGCGACAGCTTCCACAGTAGCTGCAGGGCAGGAGGCCCAGCCTGCCTCACTCCTATACTTCCTGATATGGCAGAAACAGAGAGCAGCACCCAGCCCACAATCATTCCCAGTGTGTGCTCGACAGAGGAATCCGGGAGCTGTAGGTCCATTTTGGGTGGGTGGTAGAGACTGTCTGGTCAGCAGTCTAAAGGCTTAGATGTTCCCTTTCTGTTGCTTTGGCAACTTCTTGAGCACCTGATGGTTTGCAGCCACACCAGGAATGTTCCCGGGATTAAGCCAAAATCACATCTGAGACAGAAATTTGGAGAGGCCATCATCCTCTTTCAGAAGCAAATGATTTCACCAGCTTTATCTTCCAGCTGTGCAAATTGGTTAATTACAAGGGCTGTAATTTGCAATCAATATTATCTCCTTGGCATCTACTTCACCGAAGGCAAATATTTATGGCCACATTTGAAAAGGCCACATTGTCTTAATCAGGAGCCATACATGAAACACTGGGCTAAGTCACTCTCAGGGCACTGATATCAGTTTTTGCTTTTTTTTTGGTCTGTAGGATTTGGGGAAGAAAACACAGGCAGATGCTGGATCAAGACCTTGATTTTCACTGGATAAAAGCAACCACAGACACTGATCCCAAGGAACAAATCCTAAACACAGAGGAAAGCTTTGTGCACAAAGACGCTTATCACAGAAATTTTTTTATAATGGTGAAAAAATGTTAACTTAAATGTTCAACAGAGGAGGGGTAAATAAATTATTATGCATTAACTTGATGGAATATTATCTATAAAAATAATGATTATGGAAAAACCACATACTAACATGGAAAATTCTTATACTGTGTTGTTGAAAGAAAAGGAGTAAGAAAAAATGAGGTAGGTGCTCATCACCTCATTAAAAATACGCATAGAAAAAAACCTGGAAGGAAATATACCAACACGCCAATGGAGGTAGTCTTGGAGCATTTTCCTCTATTCTTTCCTAAATTTCTCTTGAATGAACATGTATTAATTTTATAAGAAAAAAAATCATTAAAAAAATCAAGCAGAGGGAATGATTGGTGGTACTGGCAACTTCACAAAGTCACTGCATTCCACATCCTGCAGTGAGGAAGCCAGCTTGCATCATAGAAACATGTTTTCATTCAGTCAGGAGACATGTATTAAGAATCCACACTTAGGACTTCCGGCAAAATGGCGCTCTAGGCAGAAGCACCACGCCGTCCCTCCACAGCAAAGATCCGAAAAACTAAGCCAAACAGAGAAAACAGCAATCCTGAAACCCTAAAACATCAAATGAAGAGATAAAGGACTCAGCCAAGCACCAATGCAGTGAGAAAACTGACAGAGAACAGAGAGTGAGGAGAGATTCATGCAGATGTCCCCTATCAGCTAATGCAGTGCGGATCCGCCATCTTGGACTCCTATCAAAGACCAGCAAATAGGGGGTATGAGAAAGCAGCTTCGCGAAGCTTCCAGTGGGAGACAGAACAACTGTCTCTTGTCTCTCTATACCTTCCTTCTCTTTCTGTTCCCTGAATCCCTGGGGCTGAATATCTCTACACCTTCTAGCCAGGCTGTACTACAACACCTGAGACCAACTTCCCCAGATCTCATAGCTGCACTGGTGGGATCCCTGGGAGCTTTGCTGTTCTTTTTCCTCTCTGATTTTTATTTATTCATTCTTTCCTTTTTTTTTCTTCTTCCCCTTTTTGTTTTTCTCCATTTCATAGTCTCTCATCTCTTCACTGCAACAGCAAGCTCCCCCCAGCACTCTTTTTTGTTTGTTTGTATGTTTTTGGTTCCTGTTCATCTCTCCTCTCTCCCGTCTCCATCTTAGCTCCACACATAACAATCTCCCCCCTACATCCTGCCTAACTGCATGGTGCACTTAACATCACACCACCAAGCAGCAGAGGCACAGCCTACTGGAACCTGCCCTGCACTGATAACCGACCCGCCCTGGTGGCTGTAGTAAGTGCCACAAACAACCCGTCCCAGCAACTCCTCTTCAGCTAGACCTGCCCTGCTGTACCATATCTGAGCGACTGACCCTGCCAATTGGAGAAGGAGGTGAAAAATATCATACCCACAGACAAGCAAACAACAAAGAACACACAACCCGCCTGCTCAGACATAGCCAAAAAAAAAGGATGAAACAAATAAATTTACAATCAACAAATGAGAAAAATAACCACTGAATGCCCCGAAGACAGCAGACAATATCAAAACATTTACAAAAACAGGACAGGATGGTTCCAGTAGGTGTCCAAAATAAAACACCAGGTGACTTTGCAGTGGAAGAAAAGGCACTAGAACTACCCGATGGGGAATTCAAATCTCTAATACTCAGAATTCTCCAACCGTTGAAGCAACAAGCAGACAAAAATGAGGAAAAAATAGACAAATTCATGGAAAATACAGACAAAAAATCAGAAGATTTCAGGAAAATAATGCAGGAGCAAAATGCCAAAATAATTTCACAACTAGAAATTATACAGAAACAACAATTAGAAATCCAAAAGATAAACAACAAGATTTCATAAATGGACGATGTCACAGAAGGGCTGAGGAGCAGATTTGAAATGGTGGAAGACAGGAAGAGAGGAATTGAAGACAAACACTTGGATACGACACTGTTTGAGGAAAACTCAGAAAAAAGAACAAAGAGAAATGAAGAGACCCTGAAAGTTATGTGGGATACAATCAAAAGCAAAAATTTGTGAGTCATTGGAGTTCCAGAACAGGGGGAGAAAACACAAAACACAGAGCGGATCATTGAAGAACTGCTGACAGAAAACTTCCCCAATATCATGAAAGATGAAGAGCTGGCCATCCAAGAAGCTCAACGAACCCCATATAGGATACACCCCAAAAGAAAATCACCAAGGCAAATTGTAATCACACTTGCCAAAACCAAAGACAAACAAAGAATTCTGAGAGCAGCTTGCGAAAAACAAGAAGTCACATACAGAGGAGAAACAATAAGACTAAGTTCAAATTATTTGGCAGAAACCAAGCAGGCAAGAAGGCAATGGGATGACATATATAAAGCCTTGAAATAAAAAAATTGCCAGCCAAGAATAATATATCCTGCAAAATTCTCGTTCAAATATGATGGTAAAATTAGGACATTTCCAGATAAACAGAAATTAAGGGACTATGTAAAAACCAAACCAAACTTACAAGAATTATTA
>NW_004443951.1:7104997-7128041 GCF_000243295.1 Trichechus manatus latirostris | reverse complement strand
TGGAAGAGCATAGAGTCAATGTCACTCAACTGTGCATGTAGAAATTTTTGAAGTGGTGTGTCTTTGGCTATGTATATTTTCACCAAAAAAAAAAAAAAAAGAAGGAAAAAAGGTTGAGAAGGGAGAGGGTTGACATGTCGTGGGGTTGTTGGCCAATGTCATAGAACAATATGTGTACTACTGTTTCATGACAAACAATTTGTTCTGTAGATCTTCACCTGAAGTACAATAAAAAATAATAAGAATAATAATGAAAAGAATCCACACTTAGCCAGGCCCCACTGCTGAATGTTTGTTTTTGCCTTCAAGGCTTCATGGAATAGTGGGTTGGGGGGTGCTCCCCTGCTTCGTGAAAGAAGTTGGTACTGGGTATTTCGGGAGCATAGAGTAGGCTCCTAAACCAGCCTGAGTGGTCAGTGAGGGCTGCTTGGAGGTGGTAACATTTGAGATGGATTTTGAAGGATGAGGAGGCAGAGAAGTAGACAATAAAGAACAGTCTAGGAAAGGAAACAGGTCAATAAACTTATGCGGGTGTGAAAAAACCAGTACTTCGTTGTGGGTGAAAGGAAAATCAGTGATGGAAGAGTGCCTTGAGCCAGATTCTGAAGTGCCTTGAATGCCAGCCTAAAGCAGCCCTTTTCTGAGAGAGGCTGGGGAGGTTAGGGTTTATCCTGAGGGCTGTAAGAGGACATTGAGAATGTTAAACAGGGGAAGGAAGTGGTTATAGCCCTGTGACAGGAAGGTCTCTCTGGTTACTGCATGGACTTGGAAATGGATTAGGGGAATAGAGGTAGAGATTGAAGGTAGAAAGGTCAATTTGGGGACTATAGCAAGCAGTACTCTTATGAAAGATGCAAAGTGTGAACTAAGGAATGCTAGACTTACGAAAGCCATCAGAAATGATCTAGTTCAGTACCCTCATTTGACACTGGAGGAAGAGCAAGCTCCAAATGGGGAAGCACTTTTATTTACAGAACCTCAGGGTTCTTTGAGCTTCTTGCAAGACACTTCATAGGCCTGTCGACCAATGGTGTTTTTCTTCTCTTTAAAATATTCTTGCCAAAAGGTTATCCAGTTTCTGCTCGTGCATATTCTGTTATGGTGATCTTGTCACTTAGGACAGCTGGTGGTAACCCCATTCTTGGGTCGAGAGGTTCCTCTATTGAGCCTAAATTTGTCTCTATGTAGTTTCTATTCTCTAATCATAGTTTTCTCTATGAAGCCACACAGAGCTATTCTGCTGCCCCTGTACTATGCTATGTACTTTGACATTAATTATCTCATTCCATCTTACTAACAACCCTGTCCAGTAGGTACAATTGTTATTCCTACTTTACATTTGGGAAAACTGATGCAAGAAGTTATGTGGAGACCAGGATCAGGTCCCCTTCCTTGGATTTTCTCTTCTCCATCCTCAGGTTCTCCTGACTCCAGTGTGCTGTGCTTCTGAGTACCTTCTCAGCCCTGGGAACTTCCTTAGAAGTCCAAATTAAAGTTTGGGGTTCTGAACTGAATGTTGGTTTCCCCAGGGATCTATAACTGATACAGAGTACAGAGGGATCATCACCCTTCTTTGCTATTATAATTACCATCAAACGATTTGCCCTTGAGTTGATTCTGTCTGATGACAACCCAAATGTGTGTCAGAGTAGAACTGTGCTCCAAAGGGCTTTCAATGGGTAATTTTTCAGAAATAGATCATCAAGCCTTTCTTCCAAGGTGCGCCTCTGGGTAGACTCACAGTGCCAACCTGTTGGTTAGCATCTGAGTGCATTAACCATTTATACCACCCAGGGACTCCCATTCTTACAACTGGAGCTCTATTAATATAGCCTGTGATCACATTTGGACCTTTTGGTATCCACATTGCTTTGCTGGCACCAGAGTTGACCTGACCAAAGACACGCAGAGCTCGGATGCAAGCTTAGATCTCATGGCCCCAGCCCAGGGCCCTTTCACTCCATTACACTGTACCAAAACATACCACGACCATCTGAGAGAGAAAAAAACAACAAAAACAAAAACCCTTATTGTCTGTATCAGCTCTTCCAGCATCAGATCTTCCAAGATTCTAGAGGGGCAAAGGATTGGTTTCTGAATACATCTAACTGTTCACTACGTGGTTATCCATTAAGAGCTCTAAGATTTCCTTCATTCTGATAGTGTGCTTTTCAGTAGGCACAGTTAGGAAACAAACTGCTTTCCCATCATCATCATCTATCTCCTCTAGTTTCCTCTGTTATGTCTGACTCTGATCAGTAAGCTGGAACACAGTGCCAAATTATTAACCAACCTCCCCTACTAAGTAAGCCAGCCCTCCCTGGAGACTAGACACTCTCCAAGGTTGGCTAGACTCTGGCACCAGGGCAAAGGCCAGCCATGGTGGGCTGAGGACTCTGGTGATTCTAAGGTGCAGGTTCCCACCTCTCACCTTTCCTGATTCTCTCCTCCTTCTCCACTCCCCAAGGCCCTTCTCAGAGGCCTCTGCTTAGAATGCCCTTCCTCCTCCTTGTCTGCCTGACAAGTTCCTATTCTTCCCTCAGTGCCCAGCTCCAATGCCTCCTGCTCTAAGCAGAGCTTACTGCTTTATCCTTGGTGCTCCCACAGTACCTTGCACATATTTCTACCTGAGCATGACTATTGTATTTCTTCACTTCTTCTTTCCTTCCTTTGGGCTTTCTCTAGATCAAGAGCCAAGTCTGATTTCTCTGTTTTCCCAGTGCCCACACAAAATATGGAATGAAAGTGTGTCTGATACATGAATGAATAAATGAATGAATGATCAGTAATTTGAATTTCAAGTCTGCTTATTTCATCTATGAATCAGGGCACCATTGCTAGGCCTTAGTCTCATTATTTGTAGAATGGGAATGTCTGCTTCTTAGAATTGTTGCGAGGACTATATTAGAGAAAAGGGATGGTGGGACTATGTGATCCTACAGAAGGGCTGTGTATGTGCATGAGAACATGCCCTGTGAGTCATTAGGGTAGTTAGCTACCTTCTCCCAAGATGTGTCAAGACTGTGAGTGCCTCATGGGTCACATGATTCTTTGAGTCCTTCTTCTCTTTCCCTCCCTCTCCTCCTCCCTTCTTCCTTCCCATTCTTCCTGTTTTCACTGAACACCTAATACATACTGGGCACTAGGGATTCAATGAAAGGAAAGTTAAACCTTTTTTTGCTTTTAAGGAGCTCAAATTTATGGAGACAGTCCTAAGACGACAATCACAATCCAGCATGCGAAGTGCTGGGTCCTGGACAACACGCACAACACAGGGGCTGTGTGAGCATGGAGGAGGGGCACACACCATAGCCCTCGAAGTCACAGCAGACTTCTCACAGGAAGACTTAACCTCTCATAAATAGGAGTCAGCTAATAGAAGACTATTCTAGACAGAGAGATGGATATGTTAGGAAGACTGGAGATGAGAGAGAATGGAGTATCTAAAAAGTTCAGACTATAGAGCGTTGCAGGGAGTAGAGGGAGACGAGACGGTGGTTGGGTAAATGTTAAAACGTAAGACTGGAGGGGCATGCAGTGGCTGGTCACATAGGGCCTTATTAACCATGGTGAGGTGTTAACCTTTACCTTGAGGTCAGTGGAAGTTGTGAGAGGAGTCTCCTGGGGATTGTAACATGTCCAGATTTTCTCCCCAAAGGAGCGAAATAGGAACCTGATGGGAGGAGGATCACTGGAGAAGGAAAAGCTCTGGATCTGCCATTCTTGGGATAAAAGCTAGAGGCTGGGGAGCTTGGCCTGGAGAAGAGAAGGCTTGGAGGCAGGCCAGTTTGCTGTCTTCAAATATGAGGAGCTGCTGGGGGAGAGGAAGCAGATGTGCTCTGTGTGCTCTAGAGTACAGTGCTAGGACAAGTGGGTGTGGCTGGCTGGCCTGGAATCTCAGCTCTGCCACTTACTATCTGTGTCAATCTGGCAAATTACTTAACCTCACTGAGCCTCAGTTTCCCTATTTGTAAAATTAGACCTGTAATGCTGACTTCAGCACATTGCTATAAGGATTTAATGTGAAAATTTACATCAGGTGCCCAGCATATGCTTGGCATGTGGGAGGTGCTCATGCTAGGTCCCTCATGACTCTAAACATAAGTACTGAGATGTGGTGAGAAGCATGCTGGCAGGGGGAGCATGGAGGGAGGAGGGACACAAGAATAATTTCAGCTTTGAACACAAGCACAATTCCATTCGCTTCCTATTTTAAGAATTGCTGCGGAGGCCAGGAGGGAAGGAAGGATTCTCATTTTAGCGCAACCCGCCTGCTCACTGGGGCTGCAACTTCCGATACCCCAACCTACCTCTTGAATCAGCTTTATAGACGATTCGGTCCCTGAACCAGCATGAGGGGCATCCTTAATGGGTCAGCTTAAATATTCTTCCTCAGAAAAGCCTTTCCTGATGCCCCATCCTACCTAGGACCTTTTCATGTAATATCTCATTGCACCATTTATTTTTTCTTTACACTTATTATAGTTTGTACTTATCTATTTGTGTGATTATTTGTTTAATGCTTTTATCCTCCCCCAGGAGGGCAGAGACTATTTTTGATGTTCCCTATTGTATTCCCAGTGGTTAGAACAGTGCCTGGCAGATAGTAGGCACTTTATTTACTGATTGACTAAATGAATAAGTGCATGAATAAATGAACAAGTAGGAACAAAGGGGAAAGGGCATTTTTAGCAGAGGAAACAATCTGAGCAGAGGCATAGGTATGGCAAAACGCAGCATCTATGGAAGTAGCAAGTGAAAAACTTAGTGTGCCTAAGAGATAAAGATGGAAAAGTCTTTTGGGGCCAGACTGTACAAGTTTATTAATGCCTTGCTAAGGATACTGGGCTGTCTCTTGTGGTTAATGGGGAGACACTGACGGTGCTTAAGCAGGGAAGATGCTGTGCTGGAAAGCCTGGGGTGGGGGAGAGCCTGGAGGGGCCTTCTCCCTGCTTCGGGAATCTGGCTTGACTCCCTGCTCTGCCAAGGACATGCATTTTAGATTCCAAAGTCCTTCTTCCTTCCCCAACCATTGCCTACACTTCAACCTGACAGGAACAACTCCCTCCCCCAAGTCCCAGGTAATGAGGGTCTCTTTCCTGTCATTCCTTACATAACCCTTCTTTGCACATTGAAACCTCTAGATTATTTTAGAAGATCAGACTTGGCTACTGTTGTATGCCTCCATCTCTTATTCTGTACAATGGAGTTGATGATAATTGTATCTGTCCTCTCAAGAACTAAAGACGATATATAAAGCATGTGAGTTTGGGGAATTACACAGCACTGTTAAAAGCCATGTACCATCGCCATGAAGTCCTGAAGCTGATACTCTGGGTACACTAGTAAGAAATAGATCTGGATGCTGATCCCAGTCCACCATGCCAGTTCCCTGTACTCCAAACACAACCAAGAGCACGTTTGTGGCAGGAGAAATAAGCTTCATTCAGTGACAATCCAGAGTCTAGAGATCACATAAATTGGCTAAGAAATTTCCAGAAATAGTCCTAGGGCCCAAGAAAGAAGACACCCAGCAAGAGGAAACAAGAAACTTGGAGGTAATAAATTTCTGTAGCTAGTGGACTGAATGGGGACTAGGCAGAAGAGTAACTTACAACTCAAGCTTTGCCTTGTTCCTCTGAATTGAGTGTTTCTATGACTTGCTGCCAGAAAATTGCCTGTTTGAGCCCAACCTTCTGAACCCTAAAAGGTACCACAAATGTCAAGGTTTTCTGGCTAAAGGATCTAGTCCCAATGTTCTTTCCACTCTCAACTTCCACTGCATCACTTCATGCTCTCTCCTCCCAACCTCATGCCCCAAACTCTAGCCAGTGGACTACCTGCCAGTCTCCAAATATGCTCTGTGCTCTTCCATCTCCAGCCACTGTACTTGCCATCCCACTACCTGCTATACTCTTTCCTCCTTTTCTACCCATCAAGATCTTGCTTATTCTTCAAGGCTTGGGTCAGAAAACTATCTCTTCTCTGAAACCTGCCTTGATTTCTTCAGGCACAATTAATCTCTCTTCTTTTATTGCCTCCATAGAATATTTTATTTGGTAGAAAGGCTGCTGTATTTGAATTTTAGTTGGCTGTTTCCATGTGTTCTCCTTCATTAGATTGCCTCTGTATCCCTAGTGCCTGATACAGCTCTCGATATAGTTTAGGTGCTTAGTAAATACACACTGAAGCAAATTAAAGAGGGAGGAAGAAGAAAATTCATTTTTATTGAGCACCAAATGACAGGCCAAGCCCTCTGTAGATACTGGCTCTTATAATCCTGGCTGTCCCTGGCTTCCAAGGCCATGTGCCTTCAAACACACCTACTATTCCCTATACCATGCTGCAGAAAGGCCCTAAAAACCCACTGAGGCCAAAGCTATGGGTCTTCATACTGTCTGCATCTCTGCTCTGCTCTTATCTCCCTGGCTCTCGGATTGTCTGGCTCCATCTCCTGGCTCTTGATGACTGCTCCATGTAGTTATCAACTTCAACTCAAGGCAACAAACACTTCTTGAGTAACCAAAAGGTACAGGCACGCAGTTCTGGATGCTTCCTTGTTTGGTAAGCACTTTTAGGCATGGCTGTAAATAAGAGACAGTGTTAGCTGCACAGAATTACGACAGCTGGGCAATTTTCCACAGGATAGAAGATGAGACAAACCTCATGTGGTGGGTATCTCCATTTACAAATGGGGCCACAAAGGTGTACAGAGGCTGGGAACTAGCAGGAGGGTCACACTGCTAATAAGTTTTGAAGCTGTGGTTCAAACCCAAAATGGCTATCTAATGCTGAAAGACATGCCCTTTTCTCTACGCTTCAGTTTTTTGACTTTTTCTTTCTCTTTATAATATTCAGGGTAGATGATGTTCACAGGCATGGCATACTTTCTTGGGCAGACCCACAGTGCCACTTTGTGACCTAGTTGCCATCCAGTGCGTTCCTTGCCCTTTCTCTGCTCTGCACTGTATAACAAACCAAGACCAAACCTATGGCCGTCAAGTCAATTCCAGCTCATAATGATCATACAGGACAGAGTAGAACTGCCCCATAGGGTTTCCAAGGCCATAAGTCTTTATGGGAGCAGATTGCCACATCTTTCTCCCATGGAGCGGCTGGTGGGTTTGAATTGCTGACCTGCTAGTTAGCAGCCTAGTGCTTTAACCACTGTGCCACCAGGGCTCCCTGAACTGTACTAAAAAAACCGTTGCCATCGAGTCAATTCTGACTCATAGTGACCCTACAGGACAGAGTAGAACTGCCCCAAAGGGTTTCCAAGGAGCAGCTGGCGGATTTCAACTGCTGACCTTTTGGTTAGCAGCTGTAGCTCTTAACCACTGCAGGGGCTTATTCCTAGGCTGCATTCCCTAAACTCCCAGGTCAACTGGCTTTTAGATGGCTTCACCCAATGGGATGCAGTGAGTGGATATTGCAGGACTGGTAGGAGAGAGAAGCCAGAATATCCCCCCTTACTCCCATGGAAGTGTCTGCGGCAGTGGCCGAGTCTCCTTCAAGGCCCAGCTCCTGCTGGACAGGTTACCTTGGTTCAAGTTTGTGCTGGGTAACCCCGGCTCCCGGGCTCCAGTAACACCTGTCTTTCTTTAGCCTTCCAGCCTAAGGGTGGTAATGTCTTCTGTTGTTGTTAACCTCTGGGTTTGTTCATTATTCCTTGTTTGGTTTCTCAATTCATACCAAATCCCTGCACGGACTCCTCTTTGTTTTAAATATTTGGAGTGATTTCTTTTTTCTGGTTGTACACTGACTGATACACTCAGATTTAGACAAAACAAACAAACAAACAAAATCATGGAAATAATGCATGATGACAACTTGTGATTACCAGAACTATTAAGTGTGCAACAGTAATGGTTGCTCACAACAGCCAGCTACAATTCCTTCACTAGCTCTTGTTGTAACTCCTCTCCCTACTTTTCCTCTCATACTTGAATGGTAAGAAAACAAGTGACATTATTGTAAGGGTAACCTTAAATCTGCTTTTCTTGATATAAAAAAAATTAATAATTTGCAAACATTAGCATCATTTTCACCATTGTTAGTAATACTTTTTTTTTCTTGGTGACACCTCATAACCACTACTCATTGCTGTCATGCCTTCCAAAATAAAGGGTTGTTAGGACAGAAAAGTTCTTTAGTGTCGGCAATTAGAAGCCTGGAACCAGAGGATTCAAGTCAAAGATGGGCCTAGTGACAGCTCAGACCTCTCCTTTTTGGGTCTGTGGACCTGCCATCCAACATCATCATCACCACCACCACCACCACCACCACCACCACCATGGGAATCAGTAATCAGCACCTGCTATACGCCAGGAATTGTGGTTTTCATGCTTGATATGTAAGCTGAGTGAGCCCTCATAATCACTTTATGAGAAAACTGAGCCACAGATAAATTAAAGAACTTGCCCAAGATCATGTAGCTAGTAAGAAGCAGAGATGAGATATGATTCCAGGTAGTCTGGCTCTAGGGCTAAGAGACTATGCCGTTAGCCACTATGCCTTAGTGTTACTCCATGATCGGCTCCTCCCCTCTCAGACTCTTTTTATTAGCATTACAATTTTTCCCTACCCTTGGAACAGGAATGTGCACATTTCTTGATCATTCCATTGGAAAAGGACAAGTTCTGCTCTATGGAGTAGAAGAGGGGACCAAAAAGGCTTCTGGCTCATATAATTCCTCCTCACCCTTGAATGTAACCAGCCAGAGAGGGGCTGAAATACCCTTAGGGGAAGAGTCTGAGGAACACAAAATGGGGTATTTTGAAGGAGTTGTCTTTCCAGGAGTTAAATCACTTTAGAATGAAAAGCGGAAGGAAAAAAAATACACACACACACACACAAAATGATTTTCTACTTTTTTTTTTTAACTTAGAATTATGGAAATTGTTTCTGACAGCAAATTGCTCCTAATTAATTTCTTGGCTGTGCTGGGAAAATGTACTGTTCTGTTGATTTCTAAATTCTACCAGCTTAATTATCAAAAGACATTTTTTCCCCTCTGAAACTATTAACATGGGTTTGCTGTTGAGGGTTTGTCAGAATAGTGTGAAGGGCTAGGCAAGAGTGGGGAAGGCAGGGTTGGATAGACATCAGGAGAGCTAGAGACCCAGGCTACTTGGACCAACCCAAGGCCTGGTTCCCATATTCCAAAGTCCAGGAGTAGGTTATATCCACAGGAAAAAAGTCTTAATGGCAAAATGATAATGTGTGGAGTGTCTGGGTGTGGAGCTGGAGACTTGAGTTCAAATTTCATCTTTACAAGTCACCTTAGACAAACAGACTTTTCTGAGCTTCAGTCATTTTTGTAAAATGGGGCTAGTAATAACATAACATTTACAGAACTCGTGCTACATGCCAGGTAATATCCTAAGTGCCCGATGAAAAAGGTATTACAACTCCCTCCATTTTACAGATGGGGTAACAGAAGTTCAGAGGTGCCATGCAAATTGCCTAAGGTTATACATGTTATATGTAGCAGAGGTTAGAAAAGAACCCAGGCAGCCACGCTGACTATGAGAGAAAAGAAGCCCTTAGCCCAGGCCCCAAGTGTTGGTCAACCTGTCTTCCTTTCTTTGTTCAATTGAGAGCTTCTTGAGGTCAGGGGAACAAGTCCTATTTGATTTTGTATCCATAATGCAGTTAATGTTTGATAAGTAAATAAATGAATAAACAAATGGTTTAGATGCTCAATTAAATATTGGCAGGATTTAAATCTGGAATCATTTAAGTTAGTGTAGCTCAAGAAAAATATTCCATTAACATTTTTCAATTAACATCTGCTGTGTGACAATCACTGCACTAATCAATGAATAATCCTAGGCATGCAGCAATTTTGCTTTTTGGGATTTATCCTAAGAAAATAATTGGAAAACTGTGTAAAGATGGATGAACAAGGATATTCATCACAGCATTCATTCATCCAAAAGATATTTGTTGAGGGACTACTCTGTGCTGAGCATTGTTCTAGATACTTCTAGCCTTCATGAAACTTACAATCTTCTGTAGAAGACAGACAAAAAGCAAATAGATATACAGTGTCAGGTAGTGATAAGAGCTATGAAATAAAATGAAGCAGCAGAGAGTAAAGGAAGGGACTGTGAAAGAAACTGAGTTTTTGGTCTTGGGCTCAGCATAATTCTCTCTGAGGAGGGGCCATTTGAGTACAGACCTTACTGACATGAGGGACTGAGCCACAGGAACATCTGAGAAGGGTAGTGTAGAGCAGAAGTGTAGTTGATAGACTAGCTTTCTTTGAGTCACCTCAGGCAAACCACTTCAGCTCCCTGGCCTCCTGGGCTTGTGCAGAGCAAAGTCCCTCCCCTCTCTGCTCTTGCCTGTGTGCCAGGAACTCCTTCCTGCCACTGGGGCCCAGAGCAAGGTTGGATTGTGTGAGAGAGAGCATCCTGATACCAAAACATTTTTCAAAACCCCAAGTGCTACACAGATGTAAGTTAGATGTAAATTAATCCCACTCATCTTCCAAAGGCCCCAAGCTCAAATATTACTTCCTTTCTGAAGCCTTTCCTTACTTCTTCAGGGAGGAATGTTCTGGGCTCCCTTTATACTTTTTACACCCCTCTGTTGTAGCATTGAGTTTTTTGCAGGGTCTGATTTTTTTTTTTTTTTTAACTTCTGAATTCACAGAATTAAGGAAAAAACAAAAATAACAACACTCAACAATAAGTCACTATGGGATGGCTAAATTGACTTGAAAAAGCACTTTGGGATTGAGCAAGATTTTAACATGAGTTGAGTGATGCTTTTAGTGACATTCAAATCTATTCTTTTCTACATAGTAGGTACACAATAAAAACTCATTGAAAGAATAAGCCCATGCTGTGAAAAGCAGGTACTTTTTGCTGAGTGAGGATTACCCCATGTCTGCAAGGAAAATGTTTTCTTTTGACAGGAATCAGACATGGCAGCACAGGGATGATGACTGGGGACAAGTGGGGAGATATGAGAAAGATTCACCTTTACTAAGCACCTACTATGTGCCAGGCAATGTGTTAAGTAGGCCACCGAATCATTACCCCAGTTGATCCTCAGAACAACCCTGCGGGTGAGTATTTTTATCTCATTTTATAAATAAAGAAAAATGGGTCAGAGAGGTTACAGCATTGCCTCCAGGCACAAATTAGAAGGGGTGCAATAGGACCAAGAAGCCAGGAGTGTCTGATACTAATGTCCTTGCTCCCCAGAGCCCTTGGTATGGCGGGTGATAGGGGAGATGGGAAGAGGGTGTAACTGAGCTCTGGAAGCTGCTGGGTTTTCCTCTCCCAGAGATGCATCAGCTCACTGGTTCTTACGTGAGGAGACGGTGCTGTTTTTATAAGGCACTCATAGATCCAGCAACATGGAAATAAACATTTTGATGCTTTAGCAAGCCGAAGGATCTGCAGTGTGGATTCTGCACAGCCCAGACCCCATTCCCAGGTAAGAACACAGCTTTCCCAGGTCAGCACGTTCATTCTGCTTTAATGGCACCAATCACTTCTCCCTTATATTGCTGCTGCCAAGATTCTCCTATTAAATTGTGAGCACCTTGAGGCCTGGGACTTGGTATCTGTACTGGGTTGGATAATGTCCCAAACTTCTTGTGCACCCAGAACCTGTGAATGTGACCTTATTTGAAAATAGGGTTTTTTTAGATGCAATTAGTTAAGGTGAGGTCATACTGGATAAATCCAATATGACTGGTGTCCTTATAAAAAGATATACTGAGTGAAATAAGTTAGTTACAAAAGGACAAATATTCTACGATCCCACTTACATGAAATACCTAGAATAGGCAAGTGTATGGAGACCAAAGTTTATCAATGGTTACCAGGAATGGGTGGGTAGGAAAGAGGAAGAAGAGTACTCAATGCTTAGGGGACATTAAGCTTCTGTTAAGGGTGAAGGAAAAATTTAGGAATGGATAAGAGTGATGGTTGAATAACATGATGAACGTTAAGTTAATGCCACTGAACTATATATATATATATATTTACCACAGTAAAAAATCAGAAAAAAAGAAGAGGGAGATTTGGATAGAGACAGCAGAGGAGACACAGGGAAGAAGGCCATGTGACAACGAAGGCAGAGATAAGAGTGCTGCAGCTGCACGCCAAGGAATGCTAAGGATTGCTGGCATCCGACAGAAGCTAGAAGAGGCAAAGAAGGATCTTTCCCTGGAGCCTTCAGAGAGAGCATGACCCTGCTGACACCTTGATTTTGGACTTCTAGCCTCCAGAACTGTGAGACAATAAATTTCTGTTGTTCTAAGTCACCCAGTTTTGGTACTTTGTTACAGCAGCCCTAGGAAGCTAATACAGTATACTTGCCTCTCCTGTGCCTAGCCTAGTGATGGGCACAAAAAAGAACTCAAGTTGTTGCAAATAAAAGGAAAGAGACTTAGGAAACTTCTCACTTCCAAGAGGAGTTTGGGCTAGAATAAAATGCTGTTGAGCTCTGTCACTCTTGAACAATACCTTTGTTGTTGTTAGGTGCCATCGAGTCCGTTCCGACTTATAGCGACCCTACGTACCACAGAACGAAACACTGCTCGGTCCTGTGCCATGCTCACAATCATTGTTATGCTTGAGCCCATTGTTGCAGCCACGGTGTCAATTCCTCTTGCTGAGGATCTTCCTCTTTTTCGCTGACCCTCTACTTTACCAAGAATGATGTCCTTCTCCAGGGACTGATCCCTCCTGACAACATGTCCAAAGTATGTAAGACATTGTTTCTCCATCCTTGCTTCTAAGGAGCATTCTGGTTGTACTTTTTCCAAGACCGATTTGTTTGTTCTTTTGCCAGTCCGTGGTATGTTCAACATTCTTCGCCAACACCGTAATTCAAAGGCATCAATTCTTCTTCGGTCTTCCTTATCCATTGTCCAGCTTTCGCATGCACAGTATGACAAACTGACAGACATGTGGGGGATGATACTTTTACAAAGCCCCAAAGTCCTCACTTGGTGAGAGTTGCTGCATGTTCAGCCAGAGTGACCAAGCCTCCTCCAGAACCAGGAGGCTGGTGGTGGCTGGCCTTGACTTGTTCCTGTAATCAGGCTTTACAGTGATGAGGTTTCAAACAAACGTGTTATCCTAATAAAAACAGCTGCTGATCATGGACCCTAACATTCCTCTGAATGGTGAGTTGTGGCTGTGTAAATACTTAAATGCTTTAAATTCAAAAAGGGTTTCTCAGAAATACGGTCCTGTAATCACTCGTCTAAGGAGCTTTGGTGGCACAGTGGTTACAGCACTTGGCTGGTAACAGAAAGGCTGGTGGTTCAAACCCACCAGTTGCCCCACAAGACAAAGATGTGGCAGTCTGCTTCCGTAAAGATTTACAGCCTTGGAAACTCTATAGGGCAGTTCTACTCTGTCCTATAGGGTTCTTATGAGTCAGAATGGACTTGATGGCAGTAGGTTTTGGAAGCACTGTTCTAGGTTACTAAACGGACTCAAGGGTTTGACTGTACCCTGTGAGGACTGGGACTAGGGAGGCAATCTGCGCTTCCCAAATCCTTTGAGAACCCCCATGAGGGGCAGAATTCTGCGATTTATCCATTTATTCAACAGATTAAGCACCTTTTAAGTGTCTGAGACAGACAATGCCAGATGCTGGGACCTAATATTAAGCAAAAACAGATATGAACTCTGCCCGCGTGGACTTAAGGCTCGTGGGAGAGACAGACATTCCTCAAACAATCACAGAAATATGGGTATAATTACACTCTGAGACAAGTGCTATGAAAGAAAGAACAAGATTCTATGAGTGCATATAGCAAAGGGGTCGGACTGAGATTATAGGGCCAAGGAAGGCTTCCCTAAGGAAGTAAACTTATGCTAAAACCTGAAGGATGAGTAGGTGGTACCTAGATGAAGGGGGCAGCAAGGACATCACAGCAAAGTGGTGGCACCAAGGGAATAGTTTAGGGGTCCATAATCTTAATCAGCCTACATCAACTCTAAATAAACAATCTAAGTAAAATACAATCTAAATAAAAATATTCAGATTGCTATATACAAATGCAGCTTCAAGACCTTAGAACTCTCTTTCCAACAAGGATGTTACTTCTAAATTTCTCCAACAAATTCTGGGGCCAACACTGATCCAGGCAGAGGAATAATATGTCCAAAGTCATAAAGGTCCCAGGAGTTAGAAGAAGTTGGTATAGAAAGAAAAGTCCCTGGGTGGTGCAAACAGTTAAGCGTTTGGCTACTAACCAAAAGGTTGTTGCTTTGAATCCACCCAGAGGCTCCTTGGAAGAAAAACCTGGCGATTTTCATCTGCAAGGTCAACCAAAAACCAAACCAGTTGCTATTGAGCTGGCTCTGACTCATGACAACCCCATGTGTGACAAGGTAGAATTGCATTCCATAGGGTTTTCCATGGTTGTGATCTTTTGGAAATTTTGGAAATAGACCGCCAGGCCTGTCTTCCGATGTGCCTTTGAGTGGACTCGAACTGCCAACCTTTCAGTCAGCAGCAGATTGCTTAACTGTTAGCGCCACCCAAGGACTCCCTCTGAAAGGTCACAGCCATTGCAAACTATGTGGAGCACAGTTCTACTCTGAAACACATGGTGTCGCCATGAGTTGGAATCGACTTAACAAAAAACGCTGGGGCAGAGGGGGCAGGTAGTAGGAGATGAGGCTGAGAGATTACCTGAAAAGGCTTAGAAAGCCAATGACAAGTTTTCAGTCAGTGGGGATGGAAAAAGTGGGGTACAGAAATGATCGTATGTACTGTTTGAAAGTGGGTCCAGGGAGACCAGTTACGGCGCTACTGCAGTAGTTCAGATAAAAGACAATGACATCTTGGACCAGGGAGGCAGAAGTGGAGATGGAGAAAAGTGAAAGGATTTATGAAAAGCAACAGAAGGATAGTGGGTAGAGGATGGCCAACTCAGATACATGTCCTGGTTATGTTATAAATTTCTGTATAACCTTGTACAAAACTCTTCCTGGAGCCTCACCATCCCCCTCACCCACCAAGGAAGCCCCAAGGCTCCTTCAAGAAATGGTAGGAATTTGCAAACTGTAGGATTAGGTAATCTTTCAGAGGTTTGCCTGTGCTGACATTCTGAGGTTCAATAATTTTGTGATTCTAATCCTTTTTGCTCTCTCCCCAAATGCCTAAGCCTATCTGTCCTAAAAACACAGTTGCTGGAATGATACCCATGCCTGTAGTTTGATGATAAATAGTTGTGACATCTTGAATCAGGGCTATGAACCAGACACCACCAGGTGCCTACTGCACAAAAGAAGAGAAAAAGAATCCCTCACTGGAAGTTTTCCCTAGAGAAAACTTCAATAAGAAAATATCAGCGTCAGATGGAGAAATGCCTTGGGTGATGATAATGATGGTGATACTCATGATAATCTCCTAACTTCATTTAGTGTCTTGATGTGCCTTGTCTCATTTGACTCCACAACCTTGTGAGGCAAGTAGGGTAAGGATCATTACACCAGTTCATAGAGATGAGTAAAATAAGCCCAGGAAAGAAGGAAAAGAAATACCAGTGCTTACAGAGACTTCTATATCAATTTATTAAAAAATTATTTATCAAACCTCTACTAAGTGTCAGGTTCTAGGGGACAGTATAAATATAATAGGCAAGGTCTCCGTTCTCATGGGGTCATAAGTAAATAAAACAATAATAATTGTTTGAAGTAAGCTCTATGAAGGAAAACTAATAGGGTGATAAGTTAGCAAGTAAACTGGGAAGGCAATTTTCAATAGAATAATCAGAAAAGCATTCTTGGTAAGGTGGCATTACTGACAAAAACAAACAAACAACAAAAACAGTAACTATAAAGGCCAGTCATGGGAGAGGGCTTGACCTGTTTGAGGAACTGGATGGAGACCAGTGTGGTTAGAGTGCAGTGAGTGAGAGAGAGAGGGCAAGCGGCATGAGAGGAGGTTGGAGGGATACAAAAGCCCACACTGGAAAAGTCTTGTGGTCTCTGGTAAAGAGTTTGGATTTTATTTTCAGCTACTAGAAGCCATTAAAAGGTTTTAATCAGGGGGTGATATGATCTGATCTTAGTTCTAAAAGATCTCTCTGGATGCTGTATGGAGAAGGGACTCTGGGATGGCAGGAGAACTGGTATATAAATTAGGCGCCTGTTGTAGTAGTCCAGGCAAGAGGGGTTGGTGACTTAGAAGAGAAACATGGTACTGGAGATGAAGAGCAATAGAAAAGTTTAAGATGTATTTCAGGTAGACAAGAGTTGGTGATGAATTTGGACGGTGGTTGAAGGAAGTATTTTTTAACCTCTTCATTTTTGCACATGGGGAAGGAAGTTGAGGCCTAGGAAAGAACAGAGATGGTAAGTGACAGAACCAAAACTTGAACCCAAGACCTCTGAGTCCGCATACAGTGATCTTCCCAGGGCACAACACACCTCTGCTCAAAGTGACAGCCCAGCACATGGAGGGTGCTCAAATGAGTTAAGATGTATAATTATCAGCTGAGGCCAAGTTGGTGTATGGTAGAGAGGCACCTAGGCGTTCATGTAGCAGAACATGAGTCCCACACTTGCTTCATTCCCTACTTGCTAACTGCTCCTCGTCCTAGACCAAGGTGAGTCAGGAAAAGAGGAATGAATGGCCGCCACTCCTGCTGAGGACAGATGGCTGCTCTCTGCTGATCCAGGAGACAGAAGTGGACAGATGGTGAGTTTGTTTCATAGCTTCCCAGCTTCACAGAGGAGGGAATGAATCTGATGTCAATTTGAGTCCAGCCTCCTCCACAGTTTTACATTATCTTTAGTCTCTTAGTTTTCAGATCATCAGTGGAATATGTTGTATGCCCTGTTAACACAGAACACCTCTTTGTTTATATGTTTACATCTTTCTTACTACACTATACGGCTATCAAAGGCAGACACACTCTGTGTGCCCAGTGCCTGGCAGAGCCACTGGCACAGAGTGTATACTCTGTAACTGTTTACTGAATGAATAAAGCAGTTAATCTTTCCTAGCCTCAGTTTCCTCAATGTTTAAAGTGAATAACTAACAGCTATCTCACAAGGTTGTAGAGTTTAAATGGTTAACATGCCATGCAGGTAAGATATCTAACACACTGTGGGATCTTAATAAATGAATTCAGACAGTCTTTACATATCAAAAGCTTTCTTTCGCTCAACATCATTAGCCACTAGGGAAACGCAAATTAAAACCATGGAAAGATATCACTAAACACCTATTAGAATGGCTAAAATAAAAAATAGTGACAAAACCAAGTGCTGATGAGGATGCAGAGCATCTGGGACCCTCATACCTTGTTGGTGGGAATGCAAACTGGTACAGCTACTCTGGAAAATAGTTTGGCAGTTCCTCAAAAGGTTAAACATAGGGTTACCATAGACTCAGCCATCCCATTTCTAGGTGGGATGAAAAGCAGAGAAATGAAAACTTATGTTCACACAAAAACCTGTACACAAATGTTCATAGAAGCCCTGTTCATGATAACCAAAACTGAAAACAACCCAAATGTTCTTCTGTGGTGAGTGGGTAAACAATCTGTGGCACATCCATACAACTGAATACTCCTCAGCAACTGAACAGAACGAACTATTGATACACACGACAAGTTGGCTGAATCCAAAAGGCATTACATTGAGTGAAAGAAGCCAGTCGCAAAAGGTTATGTTTTGTATGATTCTATTCTTATGACATTCTTGCAAAAACAAAACTATAGTGATAGAGATCAGCTCAGTGTTTGCTAGGGGTTGGGGGGATGGCACAAGGGATAGCACAAGGGAGTTCTTTGGGATGATGGAACTGTTCTGTATCCTGACTGTGGTTACACAAATATATATATGTGTTAAAATTCACAGAACTGTACGCAAAAAGTCAATTTCACTGTATGTTAATCTAAAAAATAAAATACAAAGATTTCCCATATTGGCATTAATACCTAGTACCCCAAGGCCTCCCAGTTTCTAAGGTCTTTTAAATCTAGGGGTAGTGTCTTGGTGATTCAAGCTTCTTCTTACAAAAAAATGAGAGAGAGAAAGAACAGGTTGTAGACAGTGTGGATGTATATGGGATCCTGTCTTGTCTAGAAGTTTCTAAGTTAGAGGAGCTATTTCATTTCAATTCAGTCCTGAACTTTCAAAGAGGAAACAGCCCCCCTCCCTTTCTTTTAAAGCTTTGCTAGTAAAACTGTCCTTGCACTGAGCCAGCGATAAATCTACCGAACGCCCTGGTAATACCCATGGAGAAGGCAAAAGGGGCCTCCATAAACCATGCGATTTGAACTACTACAGATGTTGCAGTGGGAATTTATGGTTTTTGACGGATCCTTATCTCTTCTTGCCAGTTTCTGCACATTGAATCATGCACTAGCAGAGTCTATTTTAAGAGCCATCATTTTTTTCTTTAAATATTAAAAAAAATCTGTGGCAATTAATTTTTTCCATACTGTTCTATCATGACAAATAAATGTGAAATGCATATTTACAGAGCACATGTAATTGCATTTGGGCACATGCAAATGACATGCAAATCTTGCATTCTAAATGAGTTTGTTTATCATCCCTGAATTCTAATCCAAGGGCTTTACTTTTGAAATTCAGTTTACATTCTGACATGTATACAAATGAGTTTGACTCTGGAAAATAACTTAATAAACTCGGGGTTAGCTATGCAATTAGAGGAGGCATCTGGGAGCTATAAAATCTGGGAAACAACATTTACATCTTTTTCTGCATTCAAGGTTTCAATTTCCCGGCTCAAACCCTCCGCAACAGCCTGCACTCCCCTCACCCTACCACCCATTTCCCATCCCTCCTGCAACCACATCTTTTGAAATGGCTTGGATGGGGATTTTTCTGGGGAGGGGGCAGATCAGTGCATTTCACTTAGGATGACCTCATGGAGTCATTGTTCTCCATGCAGTATTTTTAAAAGAAAGAAATGAAAATGAACAGAATGAGCATTGATCAGGACTCTCCCTTCAGCTTTCTTCTTCTTACGGCTGGCCCAGTTCTCTTGTGGGTACTAAAGTCTTCCCATGGATTATTAACCTTCTAAAGAAAGCTATGAGCAATCACAAATCTGACTTGTCAAGGGACATCAGAGAGGGGAGAAAGTGGGATCATATTCTTCCAGAGCTTTCGGTAGGAAGGAAATAGAACCATTAAAAAAAAAAAAAAAGAAGCTGAAAATTCCAAATTCTGAATTTCATAGAAGCATAGATTCATAGCATGTTCCAGTTGAAAAGGCTGTTGGAGATGATCTAGTATAAACTTTTCATTTTATAAATGAGAAAACTGAGAGGGAGAGAGAAAAAATGACTTGCCTTGAGTCCTAGCGAGTTAATAGCAGAGCTAGAACTCTCTGGTATACTGAGCGCATTTCCCTCCCATCAGAATGGGCAGACCCAATAGGTCAAATTATAATTCAAAGTTCCCTTCTGCTTTTTTCTGATCTCTATTTTTGGAGTGGAGCCCTGGTGGTGCAGTGGTGAAGAGCTCCGCTACTAACCAAAAAGTAGTCAGTTAGAATCCACCAGCCATTCCTTGGAAACCCTATGGGGCAGTTCTACTTTGTCCTATAGGGTCGCTGTGGGTCACAAACAACTCTATGGCAATGGGTCTGTTTTTTTTTTGTTTTGGGGATTTTGGGGGTAGCATTTATTGAATATCAGTTATAAGCCATGCACACCTTACAGTATTAGTACATTTAGTCTTCACAACTGTCCTGTGAGAAAGCTGGTACTATCTGTAAGCTATGCTGTTGTTGTTGTTAGGTGCTGTAGAGTCGATTCCAACTCACAGTGACCCCACGTGATGGAGTAGAATTGCCCCACAGGGTTTTCTAGGCTGTAATCATAATGGGAGCAGATCATCAGGTCTTCCTCTCAAGGAGCCTCTGGGTGGGTTCAAACCGCCAACCTTTCAGTTAGCAGCCAAGCGCTTAACCATTGCACCAGCAAGGCTCCTCACTATTCTCCTTCTGCCTTCTGCATCAGCTATACTGGTCTTTGTCAGGCTGTCCAACCATCTATGGTGAATCTTGTGCTCTGGCTTCCTTTTGCTGCAGCCTCCAGGGGTCCTAGCACTATACTTACGTGCTCTCACTGAAAGATCTTCAACCTTTCCTTCCCCACTGCCTCCAAGGCCTGCCCCACAATTGATCAACATGTTCAAAGCCCTCTTGGTTTAAAAACAAAACAAAAACAAAAACAAAACCTATCCCTCAATCTTTTTTCCTTTCTTTCACATCTTCTTTTTCCTTTCTTTCACGGTCAAGTTTTATGAAAGTGTAGTCTACACTTGCAATATTCCCTTCTTCACTTCCCACTGACTTCTCACCCCACTGCAATTTGGTTCCACCTCTGCCCCCACTATACAAATCAATGTTGCTAAATCAATGGACACTTTTAAAATCTTATCTCATTTGACACCAGCAAATCACTCCCTTCTTCTTGAAATTCATGCATTAACTGAGCTCTCATGTTCAAAATCATATGTCTTATGTTAGTAAAGACAAAGATGAATAAACAACCTATAATTTCAGCCATTTTTGTATACCTTTGTGCATGCTGTTGCCTTTGCTTAGAATACCCTCCCACCACCCCTCCTGTCCCTGCTTCTACCTGGTCACGAATTCCTGTTCATCCTTCAAGACCCAACTGTTATTTCCTCCTCTGAAGCTTCTCTGCCTGCCTTCAAAACAGGTTGATCCCCTGTCTCTTTGTGTCCACTGCACTTACATTTAAGTCAATCGTCACCCTTATCACACTGTATGCATTTACTTGTTTGGACCTCACATGAGTTGTGATTTTCTTGAGGCAGGCAACAACATATCTGATGCATCTCCATTTGGTAGGATAAACTGGCACTCACAGTCACCTCCCCCTTTCTGATCCCTCTCTCTGTACTCCTATTAGAGGGAGACTTGGAATAAAACAAATAAGAAAACAAACAATCTCATAGTAAATAAACAAGCAAACAAACTCATCAGAGCTAGTGCATGGGATTTTTCCTTAGTAAAAATGTAACCTCTGACAGCTAATGTATTTTTCCTATATTAGGAACAGTCCCTTGGAGAAGGAGCTGAAGATGTCTCAGAGGGTGGTTGATCACTCTTACAGGACAAGGTTAAAACTATTATGATAAGAGAAATAGCCTTTCCTAGATGGTGGATAAGGCTATGTTAGCTCAGAGAAAAGTAAGTACTTGTCACTGTGAGGTGTCCTTCGTTCATAGCTTCCACAGATCTAACTGGAATAGGGTGACTTACATTTACCCTTGTTCATTGATGTGCGACCCAGTCTGCCTCCAGATCCAGGGAGGACTGAGCCAGCATGAACAGCAGCGGCTGTCAGGCTGAAGCCTGAGGACTGCACACAGAATGCGGCATGACTCCACTTCCAGTGGGGAGTAGTGGGTTTGTTCTGAAGTAAGGGGGTGCAGTACACCAAGATACTGGAAGAGGTGCCTTCATGGGTGTGGAGTCAGAGGGAAGAACATAGGAGACAAAGGGATCCAGAGTGAGGGGGGATTGATCACCCTCCTTGTAAAACCTAAGTATGGAGTACACTCTTCCTGCATGAGATACATGAGAATAGCTAATTCAGCTGGAATTTCACCCTTTATTACTCCTACAACAATCTTTTGAGATTTTCAATAAAGAGCATTTACATGAGAGACAGTAGTAGAGCATAGTGATTAAGAGTAGATTCTGGAACAAAATTGCCTCGGTTCAAATCCTACCTTTGTTACTTACTAGTCATGAGACCTTGGGCAAATTACTTGCTCTCTGAGGCGCAGATGACTCATCTGTTAAATGGCAATGATTGTGGTATTTACTTAGAAAGGTTTTTGTGAGGTTTAAGTGAGTCAATATATTAAAAGTATTTAGAACAGTACCTTGCATTTAGTAGGCCCTCAGTAATTGTTGCTTATTATGGTTAATCGCTGTTTTTATAGTATAGTCTGGAGTATTAGGTCTTGTAGAAGCAGGAGGCCCAGGATGGCACAGGCCTGCTCTCTCTCACTTCCTTGAGACTATTAGCTTAAGTGGTGTAAACTCCTTTGCTTATCAGCAGCAGTGTGAGACTCACAACCTGGGAGATACCAGAGAGGACCCAAGACCAAAACACATTACTTGATTGTCCCCCATGAGTAAGTAAAAGAAGATCACCATTTGGACTTTAAAAGAAAGAGGACTGCTATACCTGGGTTATTATGAGTCTCCCCAGTGATGGTACATGGTATGTGCTCAATAAATTTGTAGGACAAATGAATGGTGAGTTGCAAGTCACAAGTAGCAGGTATAGATCTGAGGAAGCAATACCCCTTGCCCACTTCCCCAGTGACCCTGGCACTCTGTCTCAGGCTTTGGGCCTTAGAATCCCTCTTTTAAGTGCTGGAGTCTACAGTTCCTTTGACTGCCACTCATTCACTTCATGACCTTAGGCAAGTCCTTTCTCCTCTCTGAGCCCAGATTCTTCATGTCCAAAATGAGACAGTTAGAATAGTTCAGGGATGGCAAGTAGCTTTCATCTTACATTTCAGATATAAGTGTTTGAATAGTGACTAGCTAGAGTATAATGCTGAAATTATTGAACAACATCATTAATGTCACATGCAAATAAATTTTTTCTGAAGATAATTCAAAAGTGGTTCCACCAGTACATCAACAGGAAACTGCCAGAAATTCAAGCCAGATTCAGAAGAGGATGTGGGATGAGGGATATCATTGCTGATGTCTGATAAATCTTGGCTGAAAACACAGAATACCAGAAAGATGTTTACCTGAGTTTTATTGACCATGCAAAAGCATTAGACTATGTGGATCATAACAAATTATGGATAACATTGCAAAGAATGGGAATTCCAGAACACTTAATTGTGCTCATGAGGAACGTGTAAACAGATCAAGAGGTGTGGGGATATATGCCATTTAAACATGGCTGCACCATTGACAACTGCAGCCCCCACAGGCCTCTATGCTGCACAGCATGTTGAGACCTGGCTCCAACATGTCGAGACTTGTCCGGATGTGTTTTCCCAAA
>NW_004443951.1:7066709-7104897 GCF_000243295.1 Trichechus manatus latirostris | reverse complement strand
TCTCCCTTGCCCACTCCCAAAGCCCATTTGTTATGTTAATTGCTTTATCGCTTGCTGTATTGACTATAAAATAAACTCCTGGGACTGAAGTGGGGGTCGACTCCTCAGAGTGACCCTCCTGGCCCCACTTCTCTGTAAGAGTTGTGCAGTTGGTTACTGTCTTCGCCGTCCCGATTACTGTCGCCGCTGCGACAAAGAGGCGGTCATTGGAATAGAACTAGGGGATACTGCGTGGTTTAAAATCAGAAAAGGTATATGTCAAGATTGTATCCTTTCACCATACTTATTCAATCTGTATGCTGAGCAAATAATCCAAGAAGCTGGATATATGAAGAAGAACGTGGCATCAGGGTTGGAGGAAGACTCCTTAACAACCTGAGATATGCAGATGACAAAACATTTCTAGCTCAAAGTGAAGAGGACTTGAAGCACTTACTGATGAAGATCAAAGACCACAGCCTTCAGTATGGATTACACCTCAACATAAAGAAAACAAAAATCTTCACACCTGAACCAATAAGCAACATCATGATAAACAGAAAAGACTGAAGTTGTCAAAGATATCATTTTACTTGGATCCACAATCAAAGCACATGGAAGCAGTAGTCAAGAAATCAAATGACGTATTGCACTGGGAAAATCTGCAGCAAAAGACCTCTTTAAAGTGTTAAAAAGCAAAGATGTTACTTTGAGGACTAAGGTGCACCTGACCCAAGCCATGGTATTTTCAATTGCCTTGTACGCATGTGAAAGTTGGACAATGAATAAGCAAGACCGAAGAAGAATTGATGCCTTTGAATTACAGTGTTGTCAAAGAATATTGAATATACCACAGACTGCAGGAAGCATGAACAAATCTGTCTTGCAAGTACAGCCAGAATGCTCCTTAGAAGCAAGGATGGTGAGACTTCGTCTCACGTACTTTGGACACGTTAGCAGGAGGGATCAGTCCCTGGAGAAAGACATCATGTTTGGTAAAGCAGAGGGTCAGCAAAAAAGAGGAAGACCCTCGACGAGATGGACTGACACAGTGCCTGCAAGGATGGGCTCAAGCACAGCAAAGATTGTGAGGACGATGCAGGAACGGGCAGTGTTTTGTTCTGTTGTATATAGGGTCGCTATGAGTTGGAACCAACTCGACGGCACCTAACAACAACAACAACAGAGTATAATGTAGAGAGAGCTTTTGAAACTGAATGCAGTCTGAGTAGGAAAGTGTTTCATGATGATTTAGTGACATCATGGGTAAATGGGATAGGGACTTGGCAATCCATGTGTCATGTATTTTTTACTCCTAAACTGATAATATACTCTACAATCACTTTCTTTCGAAGAGTGCTAAAAAATTTACCCAGCCTTAATGGGCACATCCATGATGGTGCCTTATAATCTTCTAATTATAAGATGTAGGTATGCCTTTTCACATGCAAGGTACCCAGCAAAAATACTTAGTCTATCAGAAATTACTGTGTGAGTACCCAAAGTCAAGGTCAAAGAAGACCATCCCATAAAGGAAGAACGCAAAAGAGCCCACTCTGGAGCTATGTGAACCACCACTTATTACCTGGATGATCCTGGATAAATCACATGACCTGTCGCAAGCTTAACTTCTTCTTCTCCAAAATGGAGTAATACTATTTACAATTACAAGGTGGCAATTACAAAATACATAGTACCTAGCACAGTAAAAGTACTCTGTGTGAGGGAGACCTTCAATGTTAATTCCTTCTCTCATCTTCAAAGTGAGCTCAGGGACCTGGGATTATAAATGCCTTGGAGATAGAGACTGTCCTATTTCTTTCTTTATACCTTTTTCTCAACACAAAATAAATGTTTAATAAATATGTGTTGGCTTACATTGAATTTAATTCATTTGAAATGGTCTTTTAGATCCTCTCAGTGCCATGCACAAAACCTGGCACCATGGTCCAGGCTCAATAAATGATTGTAGAATATGGTTCCATGGTGGCCTGATTCCAGGATTAGACACATTTGTGGAAACGTGTAATTCTCTGAGGAGCACTAGAAGGGCCCCATGCCTACTCACTGCTGCCATTCTCTCTTCATCAGAAGAGCTACCACTTGTGGCTTCCTCCTGCTCCATACCTTCTTTCTCAGAGGGAAAAAAAGTGGTCCTGATAAATCCATCACACTTCTTCCGCATTTATAAGGAAAAAAGATTTTAATTTTCTTCTCTGGACCTGAGGGAACACTCTGAAATCACACCCTCTCCTAGGTTGTCCCCGCAGGGCAGGGTGAAAACCACTGCTCCCCCCTCCTATCTTGTTAGCGTCCCTTTGAAGTCACCTTCCTGTCCCAGCGACACTGAATGGACCACGACAATTTCAAATATTCCGAGCCATTATCTCAATGTTCTAAACGGCATATTTTTGCTGCCAGCCCTATAGCTGTTATCCGTTAGGTGAGTCCTGAAGAATTTCACAGCCTTAATGAGTACATCAATTACTGTTCATGGAAGAGCCAGTATCTCCTTAAAGGTTATTTGAAGGTTGCTTGCTATCTCAGCGCTTATATCGAGCAAATCTATCTCAGCCTTATGAATGCATTTGACCTTTTTATAGGTACAGGGGGAAAATAACAGAACAAAAGTTAATTTAGACCTCTATAATACAACATTTTTTTTTTTCTGAAAGGAATGAAAGGGCATTGAAATCGATACCTGCACAATAACACACTGATGAATGCTGGGACCCAATTTTCTCATTTTGCTAACTCGAGATTGGGAATTCTGAAGCGTTTTCAATCCTGCTTTCCTTGGGCACTGTGAAATCTGCCGTATTGTGTCCACACAATGCCGCTGCACACTCATTATGGGAGTACCAGTGGTCTTGAAAAGGTCAGTTAGTTAGAAATGTCATCGTTCAATGGAGCTGCGCAGACCTGTGTGCGCACGGATCCAATTAGAGCGACCAGGCAACACCGCTGTGACCCAGAATCCTAATGAGCAAGTAGAGGAAAGGTGGCGGTGCCTTTTTTTTCTTTTTCTTTTATTCTTTCTTCTTCTTATTTAAAATAAATGGAGATTGCTTTACAACCACCCTGCATGGGGTTGTTTAAACTTTACCAAACACCACTTAGGCTCCAGGTGGGCTGGAAAGAGAACCCTGGTTTTTGCAAAGGCTGAACCCACCTAGAACAGCCAGATGTTGGAGGCTGAGTAATGAAGAAGGCGGGACCAGTACTTCAGAAGAGCTGATGGGATGGCTCACTCTAGGCAAGACTACGGGCTGATAGCAAAAAGGAAAATAGCCTTCTTATTAAGTCCATTTCTAAAGTTTCTTTCCCCACACTATATGCCAGGCCTTCTGAAAACTAGCCTTGGTCATTTTTGATAAACCTAAACCACTTCCACAAACATGTCTTGGGAGTGCATAAAAATCTGGATGTGTATGTTGTCTGACATTTTCTGAATTCACCTAGACCAGTGTTTCTCTCTGTTCAACTCATCACAAATGGAGAATTTTGTGAAAGTCTACTGATCATGAATTTGGATGCTGCAGCAATATTAAATTGCTAGTAAAGTTTCTAAAATGTTTTCTTCATTTTTTATATTTATCTCATTGAGGACAGTCTACACACTGACACCAGCCCATGGACAAGGCTGTGAGTAGTATCGCTTTAGCAACTTCTCTTATTTACCATTCCTCATCCCCGCTTTCACTGTCTCCACTCTTCACCTGGTGCTTCTAGACTGACACTCATACTGGACTCTCTTTTCTGGTCCAATTACTACACGATGCTTCAAAACACACTTTTTTGATATTTGCGCTTTGGCATCATAGGCTCTGCCTATGGTTAGAATACTCTCCCAGCAGTCTCTGCCTGGGCTTCAGTGATTTAACAAACCCCAAACAACAAACAAAAACCTGGGTAATTTGTTACAAGTGATGCAGGGACCATTTTTTAGGAAGAAATGAAGGATTTTACAGGGAACAATAGGTTGGATTTCTAAGATCAGCAGGTACCGATCACTCGCTTGGTTCCAGGCCCCAGACTCTAGCAGCTCATCCCTTCAACTGAGGCCATTTAGGCCCCTTTGCAGCAGGCCAGATCCCAGGATTATTCTGGTTTTGTGGTCAGGTAGGAGTGGAGATGGAGTTCCTGGGTGCTGCAAGTGGTTAATGTGCTCAGCTGCTAACGGAAAAGTTGGAGGTTCGAGTTCTCCCAGAAGTGCCTTGGAAGAAAGGCCTGGTAATCTACTTCCAAAAAATCAGCCATTGAAAAGCCTATAGAGCACAATTCTACTCTGACACACATGGGGTTGCCATGAGTCAGAGTTGACTTGATGGCAACTGGTAGGGGTGCAGATGGCAAATATAACAAGTGTCAGGTTAGTGAAAAGCATTTTATCCACATGAGTGTGGTCTGCTCTAACCTTTCTGCCTGATTTTCTGCATCCAGACCCTTGTCTCAGGCCCCATGATCATTTCTCATCCTAATACTCATTTCTGCAGTAAATGGGTCCCTCTCTCATTCAGTTTTCCTTTTAATACCTCTGTAACCTCTGGACTGAGCAGCATCTGTGGTTAGGAGGGCAGCAGAAAGGTCAGAAGTTCATTAGATGTTGAGTCAGAAAACCTGGGTTGAAGCTCTGGCTTTTCCATCTACAAGCTGTGTGAATTTAGGCAAATCTTATCATTTTTCTGAGCTTCAATTTCCTTCTTCAACTGCAAAAATGGAATACTGATGCCTACTTTATAGGGTTGCCTTGTTGTTTAATAATGGAACACCACTTTTACATTGTAATATGCTATATAAAAGTCAGTTGTGGTTGTTGTGGTTAGGTGCCATCCAGTCAGTTCTGACTCATAGTGACCCTCTGTACAACTACGTACGCTGCCCCATCCTGCACCATCCTCACAATCATTGTTATGCTTAAGCCCATTGTTGCAGCCACTGTGTCAGTCCATCTTGTTGAGGGTCTTCCTCTTTTTAGCTGAGCCTCTACTTTACCAAGCATGATGTCCTTCTCCAGGGACTGGTCCCTCCTGATAACATGTCCAAAGTACGTGAGTTAGAATTTTGTTCTATATTTTTCTCCAGCTCTGTCTGGGACCCTCTATTGTGATCCCTGTCACAGCAGTCAGTGGTGGTAGCTGGGCACCATCTAGTTTTACTGGACTCAGTCTGGTGGAGGCCATGGTAGTTGTGGTCCATTAGCCGAATTTCTTGGCATAGACGAGTGAGCACTTCCAGCGCTGCATCTGTTTGGTGAAACATCTCAGTTGGTATCCCATCAATTTCTGGAGCCTTGTTTTTCTCCAATGCCTTCAGTGCAGCTTCTTCCTTCAGTACCATCAGTTCCTGATCATATGCTACCTCCTGAAATGGCTGAATGTCGATCAATTCTTTTCGTATAGTAACTCTGTGTATTCCTTCCATCTTCTTTTGATGCTTCCTGAGGCATTTAATATTTTCCCCATAGAATCCTTCAACAGTGCAACTTGAGGCTTGAACTTTTTCTTCAGCTCTTTCAGCTTGAGAAATGCCGAGCACGTTCTTCCCTTTTGGTTGTCTATCTCCAGGTCTTTGCACATGTCATTATAATACTTTATTTTGTCTTCTCAACCCACCCTTTGAAATCTTCTGTTCATCTCTTTTACTTCATCATTTCTTCCTTTCGTTTTAGCTACTCGACGTTCAAGAGCAAGTTTTAGAGTCTATTCTGACATCCGTTTTAGTCTTTTCTTTCTTTTCTGTCTTTTTAATGACCTCTTGCTTTCTTTATGTATGATGTCCTTGATGTCATTTCACAGCTCGTCTGGTCTTTAGTCATTAGCGTTCAATGCATGAAATCTATTCTTGAGATGACCTCTAAATTCAGGTGGGATATACTCAAGGGCGTACGTTGGCTCTCATGGACTTGTTTTAATTTTCTTCCTTTTCAACTTGAACTTGCATATGAGCAACTGATGGCCTGTTCCACAGTCGCCCCCGGCCTTATTCTGACTGATGATACTGAGATTTTCCATCGTCTTGTTCCACATCTGTAGTCCATTTGATTTCTGTGTATTCCATCTGGTGAGGTCCTCTTGTACAGTCATCATTTACATTGGTGAAAAAAGGTATTTGCAATGAAAAAGTCATTGGTCTTACAAAATTCTTTTTTTTTATTTTAATTTTTTTATTGTACTTTAGATGAAGGTTTACAGAATAAATAGTTTCTCATTAAACAGTCAGTACACATGTTGTTTTATGACATTGGTTAAGAACCCCATGACGTGTCAACACTCTCCCTTCTCAACCTTGACGACTTTTTTTTTTGGTGAAAATATACATAGCCAAAGTTACACCATTACAAAAGTTTCTACACGTAAAATTCAGTGACATCGATTACATTCTTCCAGCTGTGCTGATATTCTCACTATCCTTTTCCAAATTATTCCATCACCATTATCTTCAACTCACTGTCCCCTAGGCTTCCCATCAAACCTTTTGAGTTGCTGTCGTCAATTTGATCTCACCTGGATAATTCTTTTTTTTGTACCTTAGATGAAGGTTTGCAGAACAAATAGTCTCTCATTAAACAGCACACATACTGCCCCATGACAATGGTTAACAACCCCAGGACATGTCAATACTGTCCCCTCTCAACTTTGGGCCCCTATCACCAGCTTTCCCGTCCCCTCCTGCCTTCCGGTCTTGCAAAATTCTGTCATGCAATCTCCGGCATCATTTCTATCACCAAGGCCATATTTTCCAACTACCAATCCTTCTTCTTTGTTTCCAGTTTTGCATTCCAATCACCAGTAATTATCAATGAGTTTTGACTGCATGTTCAATCAATTTCAGATGGCAGAAGTTGGTAAAAATCTTCAATTTCTTCATCTTTGGCCTTAGTAGCTCTTGCCACTTAGTGGTAAATTTGACTTCTAGTCATATTAACTGGTCTTCCTTGTAGGCGTATGGATATTATCCTATCACTGACAGCGATGTACTTCAGGATAGATCTTGAAATGTTCTTTTTGATGATGAACGCAACACCATTCCTCTTCAAATTGTCATTCCCGGCATAGTAGACCATATGACTGTCCGATTCAAAATGGCCAATACCAGCCCATTTCAGCTCACTAATGCCTAGGGTATCGAGGTTTATGTGTTCCATTTCATTTTTGACGATTTCCAATTTTCCTAGAGTCATACTTCAAACATTCCACGTTCCAATTATTAATGGATATTTGCAGCTGTTTCTCCTCATTTTGAGTTGTGCCACATCAGCAAATCAAGGTCCCGAAAGCTTGACTCCATCCATGTCATTAAGGGCCACTCTACTTTGAGGAGGCAACTCTTCCCCAGTTGTATTTTGAGAGCATTCCAACCTAAGGGGCTCATCTTCCGGCACTATATTAGACAATGTTCTGCTGCTATTCATAAGGTTTTCACTGGCTAATGCTTTTCAGAAGCAGACCTCCAGGTCCTTCTTCCTGGTCTATCTTAGTCTGGAAGTTCAGCTGAAACATATCCGCCATGGGTGACCCTGCTGGCATTTGAATAACGGTGGCATAGCTTCCAGCAACACAACAAGCCCCCACAGTACGACAAACTGACAGATGCGTAGGGGTGGTGGTGACCAGGATTTCTGATATTGTTTTCGGCTCCCAGTGAGGAGCAGGTAGTTAGGCTACCCCTGCTCTTCACCTTCGGGGAGGGAGGAAGAAAGAATCTGAAGGATTTGGAGTAAGAAAGCAGAAAGGCAATCAGGTCAGAGGACTTAGTGGGAACAACATGGACATGTTCTTAAGATACCTCCTGCTGGCTAACCCCAGGGAACAAAACATGGGCAGAGGACAGAGCGTGGGAGAGGGTTAGTAATCAGATCCTGGCCTCTAAGATCGTGAATGGAGCTGTAGTGACGCAATGTGAGATTTCCTAAGGCATCATCTAAGGCTGGACTGAGTCCATCTCACAAACTAATTTAATGGCACTTGATATGGAAAAAGCAAGTCTTATTTCCTCCAAAAACAATTTAAAACCACCAATTTTCCTCATTTCATGATTGCAATTATAAACTTCCTTCTAACAAGGCAGTCTTCCATATGATCTTTTCCAAAAGGAAAAACACAAGGGACATCTACTCATCCATCAAAGAATGGAACTCAGCTGGACTGGTCTTATCCCCTTCATATTTTCAGTTTCTAGAAAGAAGTGGATCAGGTTTGCAGGGCAATTGTTCAATCATCTGTAGCGGGGTGGGGAACTGCACTGCAAGTGCCAAATGCAGACCCTCCTGGCATTCTAACAGGCTGGGGCTATAGGCTAATAATAGGTAAGCCCTTGTGGCACAGCAGGTAAAGTGCTCAGCTGCTAACCAAAAGGTCAGCAGTTTGAACCCACCAGCCGCTCTGCAGGAGAAAGATGTGGCAGTCTGCTTCCATAAAGATTTATAGCCTTGGAAACCCCATGATGCAGTTCTACTCTGTCCTATCAGGTCACTGTAAGCCAGAATTGACTCGACAGCAGTGGGTTTGGTTTTGATTTTGGTTGGGGTGACCGTCTTTAGAGAAGGACTTCCCATTACAACGTGAGAATTCCCAAGGCTCTGATAAGTGTCAGATACACATATCATCTCATCTAATACTCACAACGACCCTATGATGTCAATATTATTAGCTCTATCTTAGGGATGACGGAGCTGAAGCTCTGAAAGGTTAAGTATTTTGTCCAAAATTATATAGAGAGTAAATGGTAGAACTAACATTTGATCCCTGGTCTAGCTGAACCCAAGCCAATGTTCTTTCCACTTTCTCTCTCTCTTTTGTCACAGAGACTCTTTATTTTTCTGCCCCAATAGTGCTATATAAGCACAAGTAATGACAATTCAGTAAATCTTGCTAAGAGCAAACTCCCACATTCCTCTAGCCTAGCCTCATCACTCTCTTTTAGAGTTTTAGATTAGAGCAAGCATGAAGGGTGTGCACCACCCAGTCAGACATGCCACTGGGTCCTCAGTCTCTAGAAAATTCAAGTATGTGTACTTGGAGAACATCTTCTCTCAACTCGGTGGTAACCCAACACCTATTTACCAAGTTGTTAAAGTGCAGAAAGAGCTATGATACAAATGTACCTGGATGTTTAGGCACACAGCCTTTTTTTCCTAAATAGAAAAACCTTACTTTTCTTACTGTAATGAACCAAAAATATTTCTCTTTGATGATCAAGGCAAAATTCTTAGAGTTTTAAGCCTATGGCAGGATAAAACGACATAAATGGACAACTCCAACTATTTATTTATGGAAGTAACAGTAGCTAGATAATCCCCAATACCTTTCTCAGAAACCCCTGCCAATCTCAAAAGCCAGGTCATTACCCACATAGTGGAAGCAAGGGGAAAATTCTCGGAGGAATGAGAAAAGATAAGTCTGAAGGACCCAAAGATACAACAATGATAAGCACCATTTTCGTAATTACCGTTTTGGTAGCCAGCCTCCAAGATGCCTCCTGAATGATTCTCACTTCCTAGTATTCATGTTCTCAAATAGTCCCCTCCCACAGGGAATAGGGCTAACTTGCATAACTAATAGGATACTGTGGAAATTACAGAGTATGGATTCCCAGGCTAGATCATAAAAGACTTTGCAGCTTTACCTTGCTCTCTCTCAGATCACTTGCTCTGAAGGAAGTCAGCTGCCATGTTATGAGGATACTCAAGCAGCCCTATAGAGAAGTCTATGTGGCAAGGAACTGGGGTCTCCTGCCAACAGCCAGCACCAACTTGCCATCCATGTGAGTGAGTCATCCTGAAAGCCAATCCTCCAGCCCTAGTCAAGTCTTCATTTGACTTCAGCCTCAGCTAGCATCTTGACCGCAACCTCATGAAGACTCTAAGCCAGCACCCCCCAGCTAAGCTTTTACTAGATTCCTGACCCACAGAGAAACCGTGTGAGACAATAAACATTTGTTGTTGCTTGAAACTGCTAAACTTTGGGGTACTTTATCATACAGCGATGCAATCACAATAACAACTACTATGGGTTAGGCGCTTTATTATGCTAGCCACTTTACATACATCATATCTAATCTTCACAAACTGTAAGAAGCGTTATTACCATTCTGCTCTTTTATAGATGGAAAAATGAAAGTAAGGCATTGAAAACTTAATAGATATTCCCAAGGTCCAGCTGTAAGTGGAAGAGGTAGGATTTGAACACATTTCCTTTGTATGTACTACAAATCCCACGCTCTTCCACTTACGCCCTGCTGGTGTACACACACGCAGTAAATGAACTGACAAATTAATAAAAAGTGCACAAAGCACTATGCCTGCTTTTTTGTTCATTTGGAACAGATTACTGTATTTTCATGCAAATAACATGAACCTTCTATGTTTGTTTGCCAACTGCACCCTCCTCCAGCAAGGTACTTTTATAAACACTCTATGCTAATTTTTTTTACAGAAACATGTAAAAAAAAAATTAGCATAGTGGCACTCATGAAAATACCTAGCGGGGGGAGGACACAGTTGGCAAACCAACGTAGAAGGCATGTAAAAGCACTGTAAAGAATGCCTACTTCTTCAAGAAAAGTTTAAAAAAACAGTGTTTCCACAGACAACTAATTATAATGACCAATGAAAGAAAATACATACTCCCCCCTCAATGTCCCTGAAGAAAATGACTACTTAGATGGACAAATTGCTAATTTCTTATTCTATCTATAATGCTTTGTCTTTGATTTCTTAGAAGAAATAATTATTTAGGATGCCTTCCATAGAGATAAATAAAAAGAATATTTGACACAATTACAAAATTGATAGTTTCCACCTTTACCCTTCAAATTTTCATGGGGTCTGTCTAACCCATAGCTGGGCTGGGTGACTGTAATTGCTCTGCTTCATGGCAGGGCACAGCACATCTCATCTATGAGAGACATACCCTATGCTCCACAAGTACAGAGGCAGCCCTATGATGCTGCAGGCCTTTAGCCTGTGAATTTAGATTTCCAGCCCCTAAAGCAATGAAAACTGAACTTTCAGCTAAAGCTAGATGCAAAAATGGCATGGCAGCAGCATTGTCTGACCTCCTCATCTAACTTCACAAGGGGTCAGGGGAGGAGAATCAGCAGCAGCAACAACAGCCCAAAACTGATTCCTGTGAAGGGGAGGTCAAACGTACCTCCACCTCCAACCTTTTTACCAATTCTAACACCAGCCGTCCCTCCCATGGTGCTCCCTACTTCTCTGCTGGGTTTGATAATTCATTGCAGTGGCCACACAGAACTCACAGACCATACTCACAGTTATGGGGTTTATTAGAGAAGTAACAGGTTACAATTCAGGATACAGTTCTTCTATCAGGACAGCCTCTTCTCAGCTGTGTCTGTAAGCAGGCCTCTCTCTGGCCCTCGGTCCCTCGGCCTCTCGGCCCAACCTCTGCTCTACTCAGGCAAGTGTTACAAAGCTCTTTAGCTCTGCTGATAAGTGCCCAGAGACACCTCACAATGCCAGGAAGCCTCCTGCCTAGAGGCACTCATCTCTCTCCCTCCTTGGGTCAGCATATCCACTGTAACCGCCTTGCTCCAAGGGCCGTGAAGCCCATTGTGCTGTCTCGTGCCAGTCTCCTGGTTCTGCTGCTGCCGTTTCTCTGTTGCCACTTCTTGCTGTCTTGCGCTGTTGCCAGTGTTATAGCTCTTTCTCTCTGTCTCTGGTGTCTAGGAGGCTGTCAGCGCAGGGACCCAGGGTTCAAAGGACATGCTCCCCTCCTGTCTTTTCTTCTTGGTAGTAGTGAGGTCCCTCCTTTCCACCTCTGGGATGGCTCATTTTAAGCCTAGTGGGATGGCAAAACTGACCAGTCCCCTTGTTAGGGTTCCATACACCTTTATTTGCATGATTCTACCCCTACAAGTGTGCCATGCACCTTATTTGTATTATTAGCAAGCTGTCCAATCCCGTTGGTGGGCCACAAGCACCTTATTTGCATAGCCCCACCCAATCTTTTGGTGGGAATTAAAAACCATGGCTAGAAGGGCCATATAAAAGCAATCCATCACATTACTTCATCCCTAGCAAATAAATACTGATGGAATACTAAGTCCCAGAGCAGTTAATTGACTTGCCCAAGGACATGGAGCCAAGAAATGGCAGAATAAAGATCAGAACTCAGGTCTACCTGGTTCCCAAACATCCACTATACTCTGTTGGCTCTCAGTTAAGGTTGTCATCCTTCCCCTTGTCTGTTAGACATATGCTCTGGTCTCTGCAGCCTACTATCCACAAGGCCTGGTGCCTGTTCTAAGCACCCTTGACCACTGGTGTGGGTCTGGCTTTAATCAGGAAAGCCCTCCTTGGGCTCAAGGTACTACCCTCAACTGATGATGAATCCTGTCACTCCACAGATGTGGAGCCCCTGCTGGGCTTTGCCTCTTGGATAGAAGAGCTGGTACATAACAGATCGAGATTTGCTCTGCTCTCAGATCTTATAGTTCACTTCGTTAGCTTAACTTGGTCACAGAGGTAGTCACTGCAAAAATTCATGTAATCTCGGGCCATTCCTAGATAACACCAGTTTCCAATTTATTTAACTTCAGGGGTGGTGTTTATGACCCAACCCTCAGCCAGTAAGAACAACAGATTTCCCCGGATACAGGTAGTTGTTCAAATATGGGCTCATAATGACCCAATCCCATAATGAGAAACAATAGAGATTTTTCTGGGACTTCTGGGTAAGAGCCTCTTGCTTTTTCCTACTAGACTAGAATTTGGGACAATGCTAAGTCTGCAGCTGCTACAGCCATCCTAAGACTGACCGCCTGTGGTCTGGAAATGGAGTCAACACTGAGAAAGTTGAGTTAAGAAAAGGAGAAGAATGGACTGGGTCCTTTCAGCCCTGGATCAAGATGCACTGAAGGGCACATTTACTTCTGGATTATTTATTTACATGAACTAATAAATTCTCTATTTTTCCTTAAGCCAATTTAGGTTGGAGTTGAAGAATCCTACTTATATCTTCTCTGTGCCTTAATTTTGGCTGTAGTGACCTGCCCTGAACTCCGGTTTCTCTAGGCTGCATCCAGCTCAATAGCCTGGTTCTGCCAGCTCCTTCCTGGCCTGACCTCCTTCATGCTGATTAACTATGGTGCTTTTGGGTGTCACACCTCTAACTCTCCTTTCCAGAGCTCAATCTACTCACCTGAAACTTCCAAAATGGGAAAACCTGACTCCTTTTCATCAACCCCTGTCACCTGAGTCTTGGGATATGGTGTCGTATGTTGATTTTCCAGAAAAAATATCCTAGAATAGATACTCAGTGAGTCTGCTGCCTTTATATATTTCACAGATTCTGGAATTTGTTTACTTAGATTTAATAAATCTTCAGAATAACACCCAATGCTGTTGTTTTTCATTGTTGGCATGAGAAACAGAATGCAAATTGAGGCAACCTCTCTGCAAAACGAGTTGGCAATAAGGCTCCATAATTCTTTAAACATGTTAATGCTCTTTGATTCAGTAATTCCACTTGTAAACTATCCAGTCTAAAAAAATTATGCAAGAGAAGTAAAAAGCCTTTTTCACAAATAATTTTATGGCAGAGTTATTTATAAGAGCAAAACATCTGGTAACAACACAAATGAACAATAGGACATGACTTTTTGTAAATCAAGCTACCTATATAAAATGGAATATACTGGAGCCTTTAAAAATAAGTATGCATTTAAAATGCTCATAGACTTCGTGCTAGTAATTCCACCCCTAGTAATTTATCTTAACATAATAACCTAAAGTGTAAATAAAAATATAGACACAAAGATCTAGAAATTATTCATAAGATTGAGAAACTAGAATTAAGTTAAATATCCAACATTACTGGCATGGGAAAATATTTCTGTTGTAATATTATGTGAAAAATCAGGATAAAATTTTATATTCTATATGATCACAACTATGTAAAACAAAATTATACCTGCATAGGAAAACAGGCAAAGATATAATGTGTTAAAATATTAAATAGTGATTGCCACTGGGAGATAACTGATATTTTCATCTTTATAACTTCTCCGTGTTTTTCAAAATTTGCACCATGGGCACGTGTGATTTTTAATAGAAAAAGTTATTATAAGAAGATGGTAAGTACGTAAGCTACACAGCAACATGGAAAGTGTTTATGAAATAATGCTAAGTGAAAAAAATGTATATAAAAACTTACTGTGATTGCAATTATGTAAATATGTGTCTGCACATAGACAAGAACCTTTCAGGAAAATGTATAAATAGGTTTTGTATTATGTTAAGGTTGTGGGATTAGGAGTACTTTATTATTTTTTTTCCAAAAGATCTCTTTAAAGGTGTTTTAATGATGTGTATGCATTAGCCCTGGTGGCGCAGTGGTTAAGCGTTGCTAACCAAAAGTTCAGCAGTTCAAAACTTGGAAACCCTATGGAGCAGTTCTACTCTGTCCGATAGGGTCACTATGAATAGGAAACAACTCAGTGGTTACAGGTTTGGTTTTTGGTTTTATGCATCCCCTTGCACCCCCCACTGTGCATTTCTAGTATTCTGGTAACTTTCTGGGCATCAGGCCAAGGGTCCTCTGGCTTGTCTGCACTCTTGGTCCTGGTCTCTCTGCACACGTACCCCAGGGCTTGTGTGGCTCTGGAAATGGCTATGAGGCTGTTGACAATGGCTAGTTTGTTCTCTCTTGTTCCTTTAATCTCCAGAGGGGCTGAGTTTACATCAAGGGGTACTTTAGTTGGAGACAAAGACAAAGTTGCCATTTGATGGCCAAGAGGCTCAGTTCATCATCGTTTAACAGAGGTGTCATTTTAGCAAGGTTAAGAGGGCATAAACAGGTGGGATTTTTTTCCTGGAGGTTTCTATAAAATCTTAGGAAAACTGATTATCTCTTTGGGATGCAGTCTATCTACTGGAAAAGCCTCAGTGACTATGATGTCCCTGATATTCTAAGCTTTCCTTATACCCAGCAAAGTTAGTCAACCTGACTTCTGTGTGGGAACAAGATCTCAAGGGCCAATATCCCATATGAAGTGATATGTGTATGTAGCAATGGAAAAGGCAAAGGCTTTAGAATTCAGATCTGGATTTGAATCTTGACTTCACTTATTAACTGTGTTCACGTGGGCAATTCAACTAACCTCGTAGCAGCTTGGTTTGATCATTTGCAAAATGGGAAAGATGATACCTGCCTTATGGAATAGTGGGAAGAATTATCTGAAAAAAATATATAAAGGGACTGACACAGTTTTGGCTCCATGTAGTTTCTTACCTAAATGTTGTGTTTGTTGTTAGGTGCCGTAGAGTCGATTCTGACTCACAGTGACACTATGTACAACAGAACGAAGCACCATCCTCACAACTGTTGCTATGTCTGAGCCCATTTTTGCAGCCACTGTGTCAATCCATCTTATTGAGGATATTCCTAAATGCTATGTGTTAAATCCATTCCATCAAGAGCTATGACCATTTGATAACAGCGCTAGGAACAATTAAATGAGGGAAAGAATAGTCTCTTCAACAAATGGTGCTGGAACAACTGGATACCCACATGCAAAGAATGAAGTTGGACTCCTACCTCATATCACATAAAAAATTAACTTAAAATGAATCAAAGACCTGAAAGTAAGAGCTGAAACTATAAAACTCTTAGAAGAAAATATAGGAGTAAATCTTCATGACCTTGGGCTAGGCAATGGTATCTTAGATAAAACAACAAAAGCATAAGCAACAACAACAAAAAAAGATACACTGGACTTCATCAAGGACAACATCAAGAAAGTGAAAAGACAAACCACAGAATGGGAGAAAAGATTTGCAAATCATGTATCTGATAAAGGATATATCCAGAATATACAAAGAACTCTTAAAACTTAATAATAAAAAATGAATATAACCCAATTTTAAAAAATGGATTGGAATAGACTAATACAGACAAAATAGGCAAAGGATTTGAATAGACATTTCTCCAAAGATGTATAAATGACCAATAAGCACATGAAAAGATGCTTAACATCATAGGTAATTAGGGAGATAAAAACCAAAATCATAGTGAGATACCATATCACACCAACTAGGATAGATATAATAAAAAAAGATTGACACTAATAAGTTTTGGCGAGGATTTGGCAAAATTGAAGCCCTCAAACATTTCTGAAGGGAATATAAATTGGTATAGCTTCTTTGGAAAACAGTTTGGCAGTTTCTCAAAATTATCAACCTAAAATTCCCATATAACCTAGCAATTCCACTCCTAGGTATATGCTCAAGAGAACTGAAAACATACGTCCAAACAACGAATCCATGAAACATCTTATAACATGGAGGAATCTGGAAAGTATTATGCTGAGTGAATTTAGTCAGTCACAACGGACAAATATTGCATAAGACCACTATTATAAGAACTCAAGAAAAGGTTTAAATACAGAAGAAAACATTCTTTGATGTTTACGAGGGTGGGAAGGGAGGGAGAGGGGTATTCACTAACCAGATAGTAGACAAGAATTATCTTAGGTGAAGGGAGGGACAATACACACTACAGGGGAAGTCAGTACAACTGGACTAAACCAAAGCTAAGAAGTTTCCTGAATACAACCAAACACTTCGAGGGACAGAGTAGCAGGGGCAGGGCCTGGGGACCATGGTTTCAGGGGACATCTAGCTCAATTGGCATAACAAAGTTTATTAAGAAAATGTTCTGCATCCCACTTTGGTGAGTGGCATCTGGGGTCTCAAAAGCTAGTGAGCAGGCATGTAAGATGCACCAATTGGTCCCAACCCACTTGGAGTAAAGGAGAATGAAGAACACGATATAGACACAAGGAAAGTATTAGCCCAAGAGACAGAAAGGGCCACATAAACCAGAGACTTCATCAGCCTGAGACGAGAACTAGATAGTGCCCGGCTACCACCAATGACTGCCCTGACAGGGAAAACAACAGAAAGTCCCTGAAGGAGCAGGAGAAAAGTGGGGTGCAAAACTCAAATTCTAGTAAAAACACCAGACTTAATGGTTTGATTGAGACTGGAGGGACCCTAGAAGACATGGCCCCCTGACTCTCTGTTAGCCCAAAACTATAACCATTCCTGAGGCTACCTCTTCAGACAAAGATTGGACTGTACTATGGGACATGAAATCATACTTGTGAAGACTGTACTTCTTAGCTCAAGTAGATACATGAGACTAAATGGGCGGCTCTTGTCCAGAGGCAAGATGAGAAGGCAGAGAGGGCCAGGACTGGTTGAATGCACACGGGAAATCTGGGGTGGAAAGGAAGAGTGTCCTATCAAGAGGGAGAGCAACTAGGGTCACAAAACAATGTATGTATAAATGTTTGTATGAGAGATTAACTTGAATTGTAAACTTTCACTTAGAGCACAACAATAATAAAAAAAAAATGCCCACACAACAACTTGTACATAAATGTTCACAACAGCATCATTCATAACAGCCAGAAAGTGGAAACAATCCAAATTTCCATCAACTGATAGATGGATAAACAATATATGGTATATCCACACACTGGAGTATCATTCAGCAATAAAAAGGAATGGAGTATTAATACATACTTCAACAGGTATGAACCTTGGAAACACAGTGCTAAGTGAAAAATGCCAGTGTGCACATAGCAGGCTCCAGTGGTGAGAGAAAGCCTGTGTGTGCAGAAATAATAAGTGAGGGAGAAACGAGGACTGACTGCTAACAGTTGTGCAGTTTCATTTTGGTTTTCATTTGGTTTCATTTGATTTTGCAGTTTCATTGAGTTATGATAATGTTGTGGAATTAGATAGTGGTGATGGTTGCACAACTATATGAATACACCAAAAAACACTGAATTGTACACATTAAAGAGGTGAATTCTACGGCATGTGAATTATATCTCAATAAAGGTGTTATAAAAAGAAAAGCTATGGCCCACAATTTTAATCTGATGGTGGAAATATAAAAACCTTTCTAGAAGTGTAGTAAAGTACGTTAATCATTGTGAAATAGTCTAGTTCTCCTCATACAGTGCCCTTCCCTGTAGGAAGATTATACATCTTGACCCTGTTAAATTTAAGAGTGATCATATGACCTGCTTTGACCAAGGAAACGTGGGCAGAAGTGACTACAAATGAGTGGATTTTTAAAGAGCAGGTTCATGGCTCACCATCTCTCCTTTTTCCCTCTGCTAAGATGACAATATAGAAGGTGCTGTCAGTGCCTTATCTTAGAATTTACTATCTCTGCACTGGTTAAACAATTTCCAATTGCCAGCACCTGAAACTCTATGGCTTTCTGTGGCCACTGGAGCCTGCTATGTCCACACATTGAGCAGACAGAAGTGTCAGGGTATTAGCGCCCACCCCCACCCCACCACCACCACTGCTGCTCCTTTACCCTCAGAGAATACTCTTAGGCACATTTTCCATACAGACTCCCAGGGTCCCACCGTGGGATTAAGTCTCAGTTGCCCTCAGTGGTAGTTTGCTTGACAATGAAACTTCATTGGCTTTCTTCCTTTTCCTGCCTCACTTCCCCACTCCCCTACCGATGTTTCTGGGACCGCCTGCCAAATAAGCTACTTGCATTAAAATTTTTGTCCATTTCTGGGGGAACCCAAACTAAGACAACCAGTAATGTTCCAAATAAAGGGTGCTTGGTCAGCCTGGGTGCTAGAATAAATACGAGGTAGAGCAGAGCTGATTCCAATTCGTGATGGTCATGCGGCAAAAGTGAAAAGTAAACCTTTGTTTTTTAAGCCTCTGAGATTTTGATGTCATTTTTTACTTCAGCATAATCTAGCCTAATGTGACTAGTTCATTATGCATACCTATTCTCAGTAGTTCTCATTCTAGGGACTTATCCTAAAGAAATATTTAGAGATGCACAAAAAGTCTTTGTACAAAAATGTTCACTGTGGTGTTACTTATAATTAAATAATTGGAGATAATTTAATATATAACAATAAGGGAATTTAAAATATGATAGAATGCTTTTCAGCTGCATAAAATTCCCGCAGACAATATTTAATACAATTGGAAAATACTCAGACAATATCTAAATAAGAAGTTTATATAGTACCATTACAATTTCATTTTTAAAATTACATATATATGTGTATATACATATGCAAAAAATAAGTTTGTCTTTCAGCCCAGCATTAAGGGTTTTACTTAGATAGGAGAAGAATACCTACACACACTGCCTCCCTTTTATTTAAAGAGGCTATAGGAGAACAAGCTTTCTAACAAACAAAGAAGGAACTGTAGTTGGACTTCTGGGTTAAATGAATAAATAAGCTCATGCTTCCATAAGCCCATTTATTCCCATCAAATAATAATATTGGACAACATAAGAAAAGAAAAATGAAAATATATAGTAGAGGTCTATTGTGAGAAACATAGCTCTACAAAGCTAAAATGTACTGGAATGCAAAAGCGTACGTGATTTTGGAGGCCATTGCTTGCCAAGATGTGGGTGTAGAAATTAAAAAAAAATCATTGCTGTTGAGTCAATTCCAACTCATAGTGACCCTACAGGACAGAGTAGAACTGCCCCATAGGGTCTCCAAGGAGCAGCTGGTGGATTCAAACTGCTAACCTTCTGGTTAGCAGCTGTAGTCCTTAACCACTGCACCACTTGGGCTGATAGGCATTAGTGTTTGAAATGTTGCATCTTACAAGATAAGAGACACTAAAAGTGTCCCCATAGGAGATAGGGATCAGAGGCAAGCTTCTGCTTAGAGCAAGGACCTTGGGTAAAGCCCTCCTGTCTTGAAAGGAGCCTAGGAAAAAGGCTGCTGCAGAACTTTCTGGGAGATATAGTTCCTGTGTGTTGCAGCCCTAGGTTGGTGTGGAACATAAACACAAGAAGCAGAAGCAATGCCAAGCCATTCCTGCTGACTTTTGGTGACTGAATCTGCCATATTTCCAGTGTTCACCAGTTCCTGTACTAAAGATGTAGGTAGAGGCAACTTTAAATACCACCACACAGGGAAATATGAGCCAATGGGATTGGGGGTGGGGGTGGGGGTGGAGAGAGAGAAAATCAAAAATTTCCTCCTTAAATTGAACCTACAAATTTCAAAACACATGAAGAAATCAAACGCTAAAAATGATATTAAAGAAAATCAATTTGAACTTGAATTCACTCCAGGTGCAATGATTTTATATAACAGCCAAAGATTTAAAAATAAGCATATTGATAATGTTCAAAGAAATAAATAAACATTAAAACAGAACAAGAAGTTATAAAAACAGAATAGGCAGGTATAAAACAGGTGGATATGAACAAAATTAGAAATCTTCAAAATAAAAAATACATTTATTGAAATACTGTATTAAAAAAATTTAGACTAGATAAGGTCCAGAAGTGAATTTATGAATACAAGTTACTTGTGAGAAATTCAGAATCGTCAGTAAGACAAAACAATAACAATTATGAAAAATCAGTTAAGAACCATGGAAGACAGATTGAGAGAATGCAGCATTAATCTAATAGAAATTTTTGAAGAAGAGAATCAAAAGAACGGGATAAAAAGCAGTATTTGAAGAGATAATTTGCCAATAATTTCCTAGCATTAAAGACAGACATAAGTTTTCAGATGGAAATTATATTCAAAGTACCAAGCAGGAAAAATAAAACTAAATTCACACCTAGACATATCAAAGGGAAAAGCAGAACATTTAGGTTAAAAAAAATCTTGACACCTACCAGAGGAAAAAAAATGTTATCAAAAACAAATGGTGACAGAATTCTCATCAGCAACTATGAATGCCAGAAGACAATGAAAAAAACATCCTCAAAGTGCAAATAAAAATCATCCTCAAACTAAATTTTTTTACCTAGACAAACTATCATTCAAAAGGAAATAAAAAATAAGGACATATGTAGATTAAGAGGATTACTAAGAGACCTATTAAAGGTTTCACTTTTGTAAGAAAACTTGGGATACAATAAACAAGAGAACACAGAAATTCATAAGCTGTGCAGGAAAAGTCAAGCAATCCTTAATAATAATAATAATACATTGGTTTTATTTTTTGAAAAACTTTTAATTTGAACCACAATAACCACACGGTGACAGGTTAGTGTTTGATAGGTACTTAAAACACGCTAACACCATGTTGTAGCTGAAAGAAGGATAAAAATTCTGAATAACTGTAGACTTTGTTAGAAATGTATAGTTAAGAATATATCAGAGACAATGGGTTATCCATACGCAAACAAAAAATAATTAAATTTCTACTTCACAGCGTATATAAAGATCAGTCCTAAATGAGACAAACTAAAGACCCAAGTGTGACAAAATTCGACAATTTTTATAAGAAAATACCAGAGACTATCTTCATGATATCCAGGTAGGGAAGGATTTCTTACATAACTCACAAAAGCAAAGCTCATAAAAAGATTGATAAATTCAACTACATTAAAAAAAACTTTCCATATATAAAAATACACTATCAATAAAATGAAAAAAATATAAGTCAGAGTCTGGGAGAAGATACTTGCAATGCATATGAATGACAAAGTATTGATATTCGGAATAATAAAGAACTAGAAATCAATTAGAAAGAAACCATCCAACAGAAAATGTACAAAGGATATAAAAAGTAAATTCACAGAAGAAAAAACAAAAATGGCTAACAAACATATAAAAAGATACTTAACCCCATTAGTAATCATGGAAACATGTATTATAATAACAATGCGATATCATTTCAAGACTATTGCAATGACTGGTAGAAATTTGTAAGTCTGACAATTCCAAGTATTAGGGATGCAGGAAAATGGAAACTCATATGTTACCACTGGAAGTATAAATTTGTCCAACTACTTTAAAAAACAATTGACCATTATGTAGTAAATTTGAAGGTGCATATAATCAGCATTTCCTCTCCCAGGTACCTACCCTAGAGAAATTCCCATACATACGAACAGGCGATATCAAAATAAATGCTCTTAGCAGCACTGTTTGCAGCTATAAAAAATTGGAAGTAATCTAAATTATCATCAATAAAATGGATTTAATCATGCGTGGAATACTCTACAGCAGTTAAAATGAATGAACCAGAGCTATGTCTATCAACACGAGTGAATCTCTACAATATAAAAATTAGTAGGGCAAAAGTCACAGAACAACATTTATAGTATAACACCACTTACAGGAATTTGTAAAACAGTATCAGTTATATTTTTGAATACATAAATATTGGATTAATGACTGTGGTTACCCTTAGGGAGAAGGGAGAACAATGCGACTAAGGAGGTATATAGTGAATTGTCAGGTATATCTGTAAATTTTTTAAAAATGGGGAATCTGTAGCATAGATGTCATTATGTTGATATGATAAAACCGGGGTTGTCCGGGGTGGGGAGGGGCAGTCAATGACTGTTCTTTATATCTCTACTCTTCAGTGTATATTTGAAATTATTCACAATAAACAAAACAAGATTTTAAAGGAGATACTACACGGATTGTTGAGAGCTTCAAAATGCTCAGTCAGGACTTTGGAGTGGCAGCATCAGGCTGCAGTTCTGTGCTGAGGGGGTCTGATGAGGAGTGCAGACCCGTCAGTACCTCCCACTTGCAGCCCCAGAGAGGTGGCAAGGTCACTGCTAGCTCGTACAGCTTCTGGTGATGTGGGGGATGGGGATGAATTTGATACTGAGGATGGTTAACATCAGTTAACTTTTGACATGGAATAGAGTCATCTAGGTAATACACGGTTTAACAGTACTTCCTAACCTTTCCAAACCATGGCACACATGGATATTTGTATCCCATGCTGAAGTACAGGCAACCAGCCTGGGGGCCCCAGCTGCGCAGGTCCTACATGTTGCCCTGAGAACTGTGGAGATTGGTATCTCAGCATATGTGTAGCCCACCTGCAGTATACAGTCTGCTGCGACACACCGCTTGGGAAGCTCTGACCCAAAAGATATTCTTTTCTCATCTAAAAGGAGGGAAAATTATAAACCACTCCCCTTCTGGCAGCATTTAGCATTTTGCAATCACAAACTTGTTCAAAAGGAGTGCATTGAGAGTCGCAACTACGCTGCCTGAATTTGCATAGTAGCACTTAGGAGCAGAAAGAGCTAGCACGAAAGAAATGCTGTTAACAGTCCGAAAGTTTACTTTTAAAGCAAGTGAAGACAGACCAAGAACCCTGTCCAGTTCATACTGCAGCATAATGTCAGGGAGTGACCGGATGAGACTGGGATGGGTCAGCGCATGTGGAGTAGAACAGGCAACAGTTATAGAAGGAGAGCAACTGAACAGGGACAGGATGGCTCTTTAGTGAGGAGGCATTGGTAAGTTATGCAAGTGAGTCACTCTTGTTACGCCAGCCCATGATTGAGAACTTCTATATATGTGAGTCAATTACACAGGTCATTCTAAGAGGTGGATTAATTTCTTCCCAAACTTTGCTCTTGTAAAGTCCCAAGTTGAAAGAACTCTACCAGGTGGAAATATAATAAGGTGGATACACTTTACATCTGCAGTCACCATACTATACCTCAGTTAGGTAGACTAACCAGGCTTTGTGCTACGATAACACCTACAGAGGGCAAATTCTCAATCTTTTTGTAAGTGAGCCAACTGGCCCCCGAACACAGCATCACAAGCTTGGTTGAAGGCAAGGTTGACATGGGACAGCCATCCAGGTTAAAATATTGAAATACTCCGAGTCCCACCAACGCTGCCCGATGGTCACTCTGCCACACTAGCCCCTCCTCCAGGATCCTATCTTCCCACAGTCTGGCAACAAAAGTTTTAATGCCTGGAACAGCAGGGATACCAGGCTGTTAAATATTTTGAACATCACCCATGGATGAAGAGGAACCACTGTGCCCACTCGTGAATGCTCACTAACCCTGCTGGTACTATTATCCCCTTGGGTCCTAAGAGAGAACACCATCTCTTGGCTGGTTTTGCTTCAAGTTCTCAAACCAAAGTAAAATACCTCTCTGGTAAAACTAAACTGCTCAGCCTCTCACTAGGCTAGATACCAGGCCTAGGGGAAAGAAAAGACCTTTTAAATCCCATGACCACAGCTTTGGGGTATTTCATCTTCCCTTGAAGGTGAAAAGCAAGAGTCATCCTGACCCTCAGCACAGCAGACCTGGTCACTTTATCAGATGGGCCCTTCATCATGAGCCGTACTTCCTTCATTCTATGCCACTGCAAGGCAGCTTGCCCATTCTCTATTAATTTAAAACTTATTTCTCAGGAGACCAGAACACTTGACACTTAAATCCAATGAGTGTTTTGGGGGAACCTGGCCCTAGGATATGCAGTGGCATCCAGAGGATCAGCCCTGCCATTTACAGAGTCACAGAGCAGGCAGCAGAGAGCTGGGAGGTACAACAGAAACCTCCCATGGGACAGAAGGCTGAGGGGAGAAGGGGAGTTCATGGTGCAAGAGTTCTGCTGTTCATTCAGGGAGTCAAAGGAGGAGGGCAGGAGTTGCATTTGGAGAGGCATCCAGACATTTCTCCGAGAAATAAGGGAAAAGCCAAAGCAGAACCACCGAGTGCACCTACTCACCAGGGCTGGTTATTGTCAGGAGGTCAAGTTGTCGCTGTTGCTGCAAAAGAAAACACATTGTGAGAGCACTGATTTGAGCCAGAGCCAAACGTGCACTTAGCAGATCAGGACGGACATGCAAAGCGCCTGTTCAGATGCAAAAAGCGGGGTAAACTGTAGAGAAGGTGGTGTTCACTCACAATTCTACAGAGAGGCCTTGCACCCTAGAGACAAAGGGGAATGGATGGCCTTTTTATTTGGTCCTTGGAAGCACAGATGGTCAGAGCCGAGAGGGCCTTAAAGGTCTCTAATCAGACCTATATTATACTGAGGGAAATTGAGGCCCAGAGAGGAAGATGACTTACTTAGGGCCGCAAAGAAAGTCCCATTCCTAACTCCCAGCCTTAACCAGACAGCCTTAGATTCGTCTTTGCTCACACTGGCAGTGCTGGTTCTGTGTCTGATATATTGGCAGCCCTCTTTACCTTGGTCCCTGGGCCATTGTCACAATTCTGATACTCCTTGTGACCAAAATATGCCTGAGTTGGTTTATTTGAACCTGCTCAGCAAGGCTGTGACAATTTCAGTTCCTGATAACCAAACCATTCCTTCTCCAACTGAATCCCCATCTCTTTTTACCACACAGAATTCAAAGAAAATAATATTTGTCTAATCACACTAAAGTAAATGAATGAGACTACTTGTATTTGGAGGCAACTGGCCTTGGCTAGTTTAAGGGCTGAGGTGACCAGTATCTCAGCAGGCCTGTCCTCTCTCACAGCACACCCACTGGGAGGCTCTGTCCTAGACTGAATGTCATAGGAACCTGAGTGTGGAGAAGTGGGCACAGGAGCCTGAGTGGTGGGCAGCAGTGAGCAACTCCCTTAGAGACACAAGTCAGGATTCCTTAAGCCTCAATTTTCCTGCTGACCTTTTTCTCTTTCCTACACTTGCTTTTCCATAAGTAGTGCAGGAAGTCTGCATTAAAAGAGGCCCAAACAAATTCCACTCTGAGCACAACTGCCTCAGGTCACCTTCTTGCATTGCAGGATCTTCTGATCACCTAGTGCTTCAACCAGCAGATCCCTTGCCAGATTTCACCTCAACTTCATTTCCCTTCTTATTTTGCCTCTGTCCAAGAATGGCTTCCTGAAATTCCGCTTGAGCAGAAAGGGCAAGGGAGTAACATTTTTTGAGTAGCAACTATAGGACAGGCACAATATTAGGAACTTTGATGTATCATTTCATTTCATACTCTTGGCAATCCTACAGGGTAGGTATTGTACAGAGGAGAAACATGAGGTTCAGAGAAGAGAAATTATCTGCCCAAGACCATATTTTCCTTGAATGGCAGAGCCAGGATTAGAGTTTAGTCGGTTCTAATCCTGGCTCTAAAGCCCCAAATATGACAATGCACATACATTACCTAACATGATACCTGTTACTTAATAGAAGCTCAATAGTAAGAGCTATTTAGTATTGACTTTATTATTATTATTTTATTATTGCATATTATTATGTGGCCTTTGGGTATGTACTTCTTTCTTCCTTTTTCATATAATCATGGATAGTTGGAGTTCAGAGATCATTGAGTCTGATCTGACACCAGAGCAGGAATCCCCTCTGCAAAGTCCCCACCAGCTGTATGAACCACTTCGGTTTCATTCCTTTTCCTGATTGGGAGCTCACTACTTCTTACTGGTTGGACAGCTCTATTAAACAGGGTTGAAAGCTGCTGCGGTATGCTATCACCACTGTTGTCTAGCTGCCTCAGCCCACGACAATAGTTTGGGATGTGAGGAAGATCAGTGTCTTCTCTCCAAGCTGAATGGTCCCAGTTCTTTTGCTCTTTCCTCATAGGACTTGGTCTCAAATCTCTTTGTCCTTCTGGTCACCCTCCAAAAACTTTGATTTGTTCTAGTTAAAACCTCTAAAGATCTCTCTAATCTCTCTACCCCTTGCTTCAATGACTTCTCATGGGCCTAAAAGCAAATATGTATCCTTTTAGGACCCTCTCAATTGCATATCCCTGTTTTCTTGCCAGCTCATAACTTGTTCCAGTTGACATTTTCAAGCAAACAATGCAACTCCAAGATGCCACTGACCTACATTGTGAGCACACATCCTCACGCTGAAAAGAAACACACACCCACACATGTGGGCTAGAAGGAACGCTGGAACCAGGCCACCTTCCTTCCCAAACACTGAACCAGGCCAAGAGTCCAATTGGCTCAAGCTGCCTTTACCAAGGCCAACCTCTGTGGCTTGGCACTTTCTTTATACATGAAGGGAGAATCTAATGTGTCCTTCTTCTTTGCCACAAGCCTGAGTTTTTGATGATCTCAGTTGGTGAAGGAGGTCTATTTACTTGAAAAGTGTCTCCTTCCTAATTAAGGTGATGCCTCTGTACCCAGAGTCCACTAGAGAACAAAGACCCTGCCAGGAGTCAGGCAGGCTGAGCTTGTGTCCTTGCTCCTCTGTGTGGCTTTAGATAACTTACTGTATGTCTCTGGCTTCAGACTTCACCACTTTTAAATGAATGAATGAGAGTGAAATACCCTTAGTGACCCTTTGAGTCAAATGCCACCAAGTACTGTGTTTGTGGGTTCTCTGAAAACCCATTAGCCAGGACACTAGAGGCTCAGACGGTAGAGTCAGAAATTAAAAGGGACTATTCTAAGCAAGGAAACACTGGTAGTGTAGTGGTTAAGAGCTATATCTGCTAACCAAAAGGCCAGCAGTTCAAAACCACCAGGCACTTCTTGGGAACTCTATGGGCCAGTTCGACTCTGTCCTATAGGGTCACTATGAGTCAGAATCGACTCGATGGCAATGGGTTTGGGTTTTTTTGTTTTGGTTTATTCTAAGCTATCTTCTCACACTGCAATTATCTATGCATGTGTGAGTCTTCTTCACTAGACCAGGATCCTGGAACATCTATTATTCATATTAGTTACTTCAGTCCATGGCATAGAGTAGCACTCAATAAGCATTTGCTAAACTCAAAGGTATGCATCAGGGTTGTATCCTTTCACCTTACTTATTCAATCTGTATGCTGAACAAATAATCCTTGAAGCTGAACTATATGAAGAAGAACATGGCATTAGGATTGGAGGAAGACTCATTTACAACCTGCAATATGCAGATGACACAACCATGCTCGCCAAAAATGGAGATGACCTGAAGCACTTACTGATGAAAGTAAAAGAATACAGCCTTCTATATGGACTACACCTGAACATTAAGTAAATGGAAATCGTCGCAACTGGACAGTAAACAACATCATGATAAATGGCGAAGAAATTGAAGTTGTCAAGGATTTCATTCTACCTGGATCACAATCAACGCCTATCAAATCAGCAATCAAGAAATCAAACAACACATCTCATTGGGAAAATCTACTGCAAAATACCTCTTTAAGTTTTAAAAAGCAAAGATGTCACTTTGTTGAGTAAGGTGAACCTGATCCAAGCCATGGGTTTCAATCACCTCAAATGCATTTAAAAACTGGACAATGAATTGTGGTGTTTGTAAAGAATATTGAATATACCATGGATTGCCAGAAGAACAACAAATCAGTCTTGGAGGAGTTCAGCCAGAATACTCCTTGGAAGTGAAGATGGCAAGACTTTGGATTGGTTACTTTGGACATGTCATCAGGAAAGACCAACTCTAGAAAAGGACACCATGTTTGGCAGAGGGACGGCGAAAATGGGGGAAACCCTCAGTGAGATGGATTGACACAATAGCCACAAAAATGGACTTAAACATACCAGTGATCATGAAGATGGCACAGGACCAGGCAATGTTTCATTCTGTCATACTTACATAAGGTCGCCATGAATAGGAGCCAACTCTACGCCAAATAATAACAACAACAAACTCAAATGAACCATCCTGAATACATCCCTTTCAAATCCTCTTGCCTTCGCTCTTATTGTCCTCTCTGCCTAACCTCTTGTAATGTTCTTGGAGATTCCTTTCACTTCTCAAGACCTTTGTGACATCTTCTCTGCATGCCAATTCTCAATCCCACCCCTCTCTTTTCCTTCTTCAAAACAGAATGAGTATTTCACACTTCGTTCTTCAATGCATTGGTAAAATCTATCTTTTCCATTATACTCTGTCATGTCTATTTCCTTGATCATCTCTCTCATTAGGTCCTTACTTGAGGACAGGACTATGGCATTTCATCTCTATGCTTCCAGTGCCCAGCACATAGTCCTGAAAGGAATGTTTGATGTCATCTACTTCAAATGACTCAATCATTATTTCTTCCACAATGACTCTGTTAAATAGGATTTAATCAACATGAAAAATAAGCATGCCTCTTCCTCTGCAGGACTTTTCCTCTGCCACGTATTTGTGGTTTCTTGCCTTTATGTTGTTGCTTCCACAATTTCTGCAGCCACCTCCTTTAGGTCTTCCTTTCTTTACTCCAGCCGGCAGGATCACTGTCTCTCCTGGACTCCAACAGATCCTACTGTCTGCAGCATCCCTGTAGTAATGAATCAAATCTAGCCTGGTGACAAGCCCATTTCACCTATAGTTCATTGACATATGTATGTATCACCTAGTGGCATAAGCAGGTTAAGTGTGGGCTATTGTTTTAACCTATACATCATAAGATAGGATTGCAAAATCTGGGCATACTATACGCAAACAAAAACAAAAGAATATGTTCATGAATCACTGTATTACAATTTTTAGCCAAGAAACTGAAATATGCAAAATAAGTCCCTCAATTATTCAAAATTAAATTAATTATTTAAAAATAAAAGGAATTACATGAAAATGAAAATATTCATTACTAAATAGCCTACCTAGCATAATTATTTGGTATTGCCAATGGAAACTGTATGGCATTTGTAAAAATAAGGTGCATAATTTGTGGAATTTGACCAATAATGTATAAACAGTTATATAGAGAAGGGGCATGTTGGCATAAACATTTACCTATACTATAATTAGTTAATGACAGAAAGAGATAATGGCCTTTTGTATGGAGATGGCAGGTTTGGTTGGCTAACAGGGCAGGCTGACTGACAGCTGTACATAAGTCCGGCATCCAGTCTTCCCAGGAAAAGTGCTGCCCCACTGGCATTCAGAAGAAACCCATTGCTGGGCCTAACCAGTGTGGTGAATGCTGAGCCATGACTCCATTGAGGGATGAGGGTCCCAAGGACAACAGGAGTAACTTCTGAATTGATGCCACCCAGAGGTTGCAACAACAATAACAGGTTGCCAGAGCACCTACACCTGTTGCCATCGAGTTGATTCAGATACGCAGTGACCCTATAGGACGGAGGAGAAATGCCTTATAGGGTTTCCAAGGCTATGAATCTATCTTTACGGAAGCAGACTGCATCCTTCTCCCTCAGAGTGGCTGGTGGGTTCAAACTGCTGACCTTTCAGATAGCATCGAAGCATTTAACCACTGTACCACCAGGGTTCCTAGAGCATCTGTTGTGGATGCTTAAGAAATTGTCTCCTAGAATCCTTGCTCCAGGAGTTAGCCATTATTCCCTCAAGCATCCAGTGGAAGCTATTTGTTAGTGCAATGTCACCCCACCTCTGTTCACAGTTGATTGCCCCAAGGATGTAAGCACCGAAAGCTGGGTCAATTAGAAAACTTACCCAGGAATTTTGGAGCTTTTGTGGGTTCAGTCATCTTCAGTGACAAGTATTGTTCCAAGTTAGAGTACCTGTCTTTTGAATTTTTGTAATTATGAAAACAGCACATGGTTATTTTTGCCATTTTGGAAAATTTAGAAAGCAAAGAATAAAAATTAATGAAACCCCACTGCTGAAAGAGAACCATAGCTAACATGTTGGTGTATTTTCTTGTCATCTTTCTCACTATGTGTGTGTATTTAATGATAGTGTATTTATATACAGTAAATGAAGTATAGTTGAATCTTATGCAACATGTTATTTTTGTGTCCCAAGCTGAGGCTTTGTTTTGAAATAGAAGAGATTGTCACAATATATTTACTGTCATAACTGATATGTTTGATCTTTTCTACTGTGATTTTGTTTCATACGTTCTAATCTTTTTTTTTTTTTTTTTTTTTTTTTCAGTGAAGGTGGCATTAATCAACCAAACACCAACAGCATACTACTTGGTGATTTTTTTCACAAGGAAGCACTTTGAAGAACACAGCTAGTGCAGCCTACTGATGCAGACAAAAACTTCTGAATCTGGGGGAGACTCTTCCAGGCAATATACAACCTGCAAAAGTGGTCGATTTTTATATCTGAAGCCCCTCTGATTACAATTATACAAAAAATTTTGTAGAAAGAACACTGGACTCAAAATCAGACAAAGGTGTGAATCCTGATTCCATCTCCTCTTAGCTGTGCTATCCTAGGGATGTTACTTAAGGTAGCTGGCAGTTAGGTACCCCATGCATAAAAAGAGTGTGCAGAATGGGAAATACCGTCTCCAAGCACTGAACTCATGCCCACACCCCAGTGACTGGGATGCTGGCCTTCTCTTTGCCTAGCATTCTGCACACTGCCATCTTACCCACAGCTGACTCTGGCTGCTGCCCTTCACAAGGCCTCTTCCAACCTTTCCACATGCTGAGCAACTGATAAGCATGACAGTGGCCTAACAGAAAGCAGCAGCTGAGAGAAACTGGTCTGCTTGCTTCTAGTCTTACCTCCTCCAGTTCATCCTCCATGTTGCAGATGGAGTGCACTTTCTAGAACGCACATCTTAATACTCACCAGGGATTCTTACAGGATAAACTCTAACCCTTTAGTGACTACTGGAGGACTTCCATGACCTTCCATCTGCCCTCTCAAATTCTGAACACCAGCCACAATGCACAACTTCCAGTACCCCAAATTTGCTCTGCTCACCTCTATACCTTTGCATATCATGTTCTTTCTACTTGGAACAATAACCCTGCACCCAACTACTTTCTCTGGCTAATTTCTACTTGTTATTCAGCTCCTAACTCACATGTCACCTCTTCTGTAAAGACTTTTTTGACCTGCCAAAAGGGCTGGCTGGATCTTGCCATCAGAGCAGCATCACAATTCATCTCCATGGCATGTTTACTCCTCCATCCTCTCTGCTGAGGGCAGGGGCTTCGTCCTTTTCTCTCCTCTCTGCAACTAGCCTGGTGCCTGACCCATAAATGATGCTCATTTCCTATTACCCTATTACCATAATGACAACTAGACAGGGTCCCACTGAATTGATTATCAGAAGAGGTCTTCTGTTTTATCCTTCCCGTCTACAGAAACACCTACACACTCACACACACTTACACACTGCCACCATGATTTTTCTCAAAACCTTCTCTGCTTCTGTCTTGTGGATCCAGGGAAGAGACCACAGAACATTTGGCCTTCTTCATCTAGATCGGTGATTATGAGGCTAGGGTTAAAAATGGGCTTATTGTTTTGGTCACAACTACATTGAAGTTGCTTCCCGGGATGAGAAGGGAAGTGGTTTCTGGGAGCTCAGGCGCTGCTTTGATGTGTGGGGTTCTGCGTGCTAGAAGGGAATAGTTGCTGATTATGTGTTCTGTTTTGCTTTCTGTGTTTCGTGCAGGATTGCTATTTGGGGAAAAGTCAATCTTTCACGGCATCGACCAGAGATGATTTAAACAAGAGCACCAGTAATCCCTGTGCATTCTCCTGTCACCCCAAGAGCCAACCATCATGGGGAAGACCTGGGGATCAGCACCCAGAAATGGGGTTACAGAGATATAGGTACACATTTGGCTTCAGGGCTCAGGCCCCTCCCTTTCCTGCAACCCTCCTTCCTGCTTAGTTCTTCCCCTCCCCAGCAGTCACTTCCCAGTCATTTGGGGATCCCATGCCCCCTCCCTGTCCTGTCCTCAATAGTCGCTCTCTGGAAAATACCTGATGTGCCACTGGCCTCTCTCTGAACTCATCATTTCTCATCTCTCTTATTCCAGTCTAGCCTCTTCACTGGTTGCAGAACTGATCACTCTAAAACTAATTTTTTTTCCCGTTCTTAGAATAATTTAATGATCACCATTGCATTTTTTATAGAGACTAGATTTCTTAGCTTGGCATTAAAGGACGGTATCAAAAACCTCCATGAGTTTTATGTAATGTATGAAAAAAGAGTTTTTATGTTATAATATAACTTCATATTTGTACAACAAACAAAAAGTACCTATTGTTTTCATAACCAAACCTCAGTAGGTCGGTGTGATATGCAGAAGGTAGGCTGTCACCTGGCAGGGGAAAGGAGTGGGGAGAGGCCAGCCACCTCTGTGAGAAAAGGAGCAGGAATTATGAAAGTTCTGGAAACACTGTCTCAAAGCATTGGCCTCACACCCACACTCCACTGAACTAGGATGTTGGCCTTCTCTTTGCCTGACCATTCTGCATACCACCACCTTACCTGCTCCCGGCCTTGGCTCCTTCCCTTGACAAGGCCCCTTTACCACCTCTCCTCATGCTGAACAACTGATGGGCAACACAGATTACCCAGATAGCACCTTGCCTTCACTCTGTAACTCTTCATTTATTTTTTTGTTAATTCAACAAATATCATTGGAGCATCTACTATGTATCTGGCATCTTGCTGGGGTAGAGTGAGAAAGACACGGACCCTGACCTCAAAGAGCTAGCTAACAGTGAAGTAGGGAAGACAGAAAAAAAGCAAATAATCATGCAATAAGAATTAATTTCAATTTGGTAAGTGTTCCAAAGTAAAATATGGGAAAATGTACAAGGTGCTTTGACCATGGTTCAGAGTATCCTTCAAATCCACCCTGGCCTGCTGGATTGTTCCTGGACACTATCCCCACCCTCACCTCACAGTCTTCTCTGAGGATCCTGAGCAGTAGCCAGGCCTCAGCCTCCCTTTCTGGCACCTACTCCAAGCATAATAAAAACTGCATTAGCCTTTTACTCAGGGAGAGGAGTGAACATCACTCAGGGATGAAACAGAATCACATGACTAAGGGTTAAGTCCAGTTGGAAGCAGAGAAGGATAGCAGAAAAAACCTAAGGCTGCACATGCGAAATCACTTCAATATATTTTGCTGAGTAGTTTCTGCTCTTGTAGCTTCCTGTTATTGGAAAAGCCAGGCATGCAAGTGGCTTTCATCCCCTGGGCGGTTTAAAGGAACGTCTTAGTTTAGCCTCTCGTGGGCTGCAAAAAAGCAGGACAACTGGAAATGGAGAGGAGCATATGCAACTGCAAAGACATTTTGGAAGTAGAATTAATAGCAGCAGTGGCTGCAGCAACTACTATTTGCTGAGCACTTACTATGTCCCAGTCCTCACTGCCACCCTTTGAGACAGGCATGATTTCCCTTTTTACACATGAAGAAACTGAGGCTCCAGAGGTTAGGTTACTTGCCCAAGTTCACACCTGCTAAGTGAAAAGGCCTGGATTCAAACCCATACTGTTTTCCTCTGAAGCCTATGCTCTGTTAGTTGTGAGGGATGAGGGAAAAAAATCTTGGCTGATTCCCGGGTTTCTAGGCAGAGGAGCAGCATGAGCTGTTGTGGTTGGTGCTGTACAGCCGCTGCACGCAGCAGAATGGTAGAAGCTACAACCCAAGGGTGCTCTTTTGTACTTTTCCTTCAGAGTGTGTACATACTTATGTTTATATTTAATTAATGTCATTCCCATTACATTCTGAGCTCCACCACAGAATGGCCAGTATTTAGTTGTCCATTTAATCTCTAGTGCCTAACAGTTTGCCTGGCAGAGTAGGCTCTGCCTAAATATGTGTTACATGACTAAGTAACAGAAATCTAGGTCAGGGTCTTAAACCGGACTGGATAAACAGCTGAAACTCTTTACTCCTGCTAGAGAGAAAAGATACATATCCCATCCTACCACCCCAAAGAGTCAGACAGGGTCTCATGCTGGAGGACTCGGTCCTCTCCAGCTCTGGAAGAAAGACCCAGGCATCAAGAAACAGTGAGAGGAAGGACGTTCCAGCCACTAGTCCGAAGATGACATGCAAGGAGAGACTGTTTCTTCTCTACCCTCCTCGGGCGATATGAGGCCCATGTGAGGAAGTGCAAGAACAGGCATTGCATCTAAAGTGATAGTGAGTGGAGGTCAAGTCTGGAAAGGAGGCATACATAGCTGACAAATGCCCACTCAGTGCACCCATGGGTCTCTTAGCATCTAAGCATTGATTTAAAGTGTCTCATATTATAGTGGTTAAGAACTCAGCTGCTAACCAAAAAGTCAGCAGTTCAAATCCACCAGCCACTTGTTGGAAACCCTATGGGGCAGTTCTACTCCGTCCTATAGGGTCTCTATGAGTCAGATTTGACTCGACGGCAATGGGTTTGGTTTTTTGTTTTATATTATAGTTAGGTGTTTACATGTTTGTCTTTGTCTTCCACCTCCCCCTCTCCTCTCTTTATCTCCCACCCGCTACCTTCTCCTTCAAGACCAGGAGCTGAATTTTTTTTTTTTTTTTTTTCATATATCTGTTTTCTCCCTGTACCTCTTACATGGTAGAGTTTCAAGAAGGATGTTGAAGACATAGTGTTTTGGCTTATTACCAGAGCAAGTTACATGATTATAAATCCTTCTACTTGTTTTGAATAAGTCACAACATTTCTTTGGTAGAATCAAACTTCCAAATTAAAAAAAGTATACCCTTTAAGCCTTCGATTTATACTTTAAACCTGTGATTACTCTTCTTCACTAAGGTTGTCTGTATGGAGCATGAGTCAGGCTATCCCATAATATAGCCTCCTGGGATGTCAGAGCAAGAAGTCTTGGAGATCATCTAGCTCAACTATTTTATTTTACAGGAAAGGAAATTGATGCCACAGAGAAGGAACCTGCTCAAAGTCACCTGCCATATAGTTCTATACTGTTTGCTTGTCTCCTTTAGTAGATTGGAAAGGAGGGATGTATGTCTATATCTCAGTTCCTAGAAAAGGATAGATGTCCAGAAAAAAATGTTAAGAAAAAGAGGGAGCAGGGTGGCGGAATCTAGATGGGGCAAGGCATTTAGTTAGTAATTTGTTCTGAGTTCCAATGTTATTCTATTTATTTGATTCAAGTGATTTTAACCGAGGAGTAACCAGGAGGGCTTCCTTTCAAGAGCTGGTAATTAAAATGGCCCCTACAGGATGGGAGGGGCCCTGGTGGCACAGTGGTTAAAAGCTTGGCTGCTAACCAAAAGGTTGGCAGTTTGAAGCCACCAGCTGCTTCTTGGAAACCCAATGGGGCAGTTCTACTCTGTCCTATAGGGTCGCTATAAGAAGGAATTGACTCAACGGCAATGGGTGCTATGGTGTGTGTGTGTACAGGATGGGAAGAATTTTACTTTTCACTGAGGAAGTGGGGTCAACTTTTCAGAAAGAACAGAAGGAGAGGAACATGGATTGGCGATGAGGCCCTGACTACCCTCTGTCTCAGAGAGCTAATGGATCTATTTACGCTTAAATTCAGTTCTTAAGATTATCAGGACATCTCTCTAAAACATTATATTCTTTTTGTTTCTTTACATATTTGGTTATTTAATATATACTAATTTCAAAAAAGAATCTGAAGAAGCTTATAATACAACATACTACCAAAAAATATGTAATTAAAGAAATGAAAAAAAAATGAGGTGTGAACACATGTTACAATTCATGTCCTGTGATATGCTGCCCACTTGCTAGAGATGAGCTACAAATGTGATTCTGAGATTTTTAGCATCTGTGCACGGTGGAAAACTCAATTAGTTACAAGATACTCAATGTCCTACGGGAAAAACAAAAACACACAAACAAAAACCCCAGATAAAACATCATAGTACAGAGTCTCTACCCTCCCTGGCCCGAAGTCTGAGGGATATCTCTTCTTAGGGTCCTTACAAAGGGTGCTTGAGGCCCAGGGTGACAGGACTTGCCCCAGATCATGCAGTGACATACTAGCAGAGCCATATCTGGCATCAGCAAACCTGACTTCCATGCGGCTTTTCTACATGGCTTATGGAGCACAGAGATAGCTGGAATGTGGTGGTAAGAGCACTGGACCCTGAGTAAGAAGCCACAGGTCTGTGCTGTGGGTAAGGGCAAAGAATAGATGATGACAACAGATCTTAGTTCGTTCACTCAAGAGTGGTATAGCTCTTGAACAAATTACTTAAACTCACTCTCACTTCCCCCATCTCTAAAATGGGGATAAAAAGAGTTTTTAAACTGGAATATAACTTCACACATAATTTCTAAGTTACAACAAACATTATTTTGCATTAGAATATAAAATACACATTTTTTTAAAAGATAAAACTCAACAGAACAGTAAAGCTTCAGATTTTTTGAGATCATCAAGGTCACTCTCTCTTACTTTCAGGGGTACTTAGGTGGAAGAGTTTTGGTGGCTGCAAGTTCTAAAAAGATACTATCACTGTCAAGTAAGCGTTCAATACAGTCTTTTTTTGTTCCTGTTCCCCTTCAGATTCAGCAAGTGTGCAAAGGAGTTCACAACAGCTTCTCACAGAACGTGGAAAGGACTGAATGAAATAATAGATCAGAAACACTTGGCAGGCAGACACTTTGTGCTTGCTCTGGCCCCAGCTTTGCCACTTAATTTGCTGTATGATTTGAGCCAGCAATTTATCCCCTCTGAATTTGTCTCTACCACATACTGGCTAAGTGACCACGGGCAAGTCAGTTAAATACTTTGAAATGGGTTTATCAACCCACCAACTAGTAAAGCAGTTAGCCTAATGTTTGGCACGTAACCTCTGGGTAAATGGTAGAAAGTCTGGTAAGACTTTTATTTTTAATTCCAAGACTTCATGCTTGGAAAGCCCTTCCTCCCCTCTTTCTCTTTATATGACTCAGCTCATACATGGCCACTTCTTGGAGGCCTTCTCTGCTCTCCCAGGCCAGGTGAGGTGCCTCTTCAAGGCTCCCTGAGCGCCTTGTGCTACCCTTGGCCACAGGCGTTATCAGTGCGTGTGGTAATCTCTGTCTGACTCATCCTGGGGAGCTCTGTGGACAGGGACTCGGTGTGATCACATCAGTATCTTCAGCTCCTTCCACTGCACTTGGCACGCAGCAGACTCTCAGTTATGTTTGCTGAATTGCATGAAACTGTGGAGTTCCTGTGAAAAATTCATGACATTCGGAATAAAATTCTGGCACTCAAAAGTGTAGCAACATTAATCTGTGTTCCTGCCCAGCCAGAGAAATGCCTCTGCACGATGTCAGAGTTATATATACTGCAGGAAGTAAAAGTGCCAGGCATAAAAGACTATTTTCTGCATTTGACTGGCTCTCACGGAAGCTCCATTCCACAGTGATTGACCACTACTTTCCACAAGAAATTGCGAGCTTGACTGTGGGGAAAGAATCCAGATCTAATTGTTCTTTGTAAGCCTGGGACAGAAGGTATTGTTGCTTGAAAAATGGAACTGTCTAAATTAATTTTCCTGAAACAAACATCTTTGCCAAATAAAAGCAATGCATAATAACAACCCATAATTAAAAGAAAAATGATACCTTTTGTTACATGGGGAAAGCAAATGTGTTCACCGAAAAACAAAAAACAAAAAACAAACAAAAAAAGACCAAAATTTTATTTTCTTGGAACTCCAGTGAAGCATCTTGAAATCTGATGAGAGGGGTGTGTATGTGTGTGTGTGTGTGTGGTGTGGTGTGTGTGGTGTGGTGTGTGTGGTGTGATGTGTGTGGTGTGGTGTGTGTGGTGTGTGTGTGGTGTGTGTGTGTGTGTGGTGT
>NW_004443951.1:7038933-7066609 GCF_000243295.1 Trichechus manatus latirostris | reverse complement strand
GGTGTGTGTCTGTGGTGTGTGTGTGTGGTGTGTGTGTGTGTGTGGTGTGTGTGTGGGGGGGGTGTGTATGTGTTTAGGAGTAGAGTGAGGTTGGGGAGGAGATCTTTCTTCTATTGAAAAAAGTATCATTCATATCTGATTTCTGAATAATGCAGCCAGAATATTCTTAAATCCCATTACACTATTCATAGACAGGAACTGGGAAAGTGAGGGGAATTAACATGCGCTGAACTGCCTTATTTTTCCTTGCCTCACTTTTCTGAACTATTTTTATTTTATCTTCTTGTTTTACACACATAGGCATATGTATGTATTTATATTTTTGCTGTAACACATTTGGAAGGATTTTATTTTTTTTATTGTACTTTAGATGAAGGTTTACAGAACAAATAGTTTTACATTAAAATACATATTTATGTTAAATATATATTTGTGTAAACTGACAAATCTTTCTAGAAACAATTAACATATAAAAACTTTCATTGAACATCTACTATGTAACAGGTTTCTGTATTTACATTTACTCATTTTATACTCATAACACTCTCATAATGCAGGTACTTAGAGATAAGGAAACCAAAGTTTAGAGAGGTTAAGTAAACTGCCTCAAGTCACATAGCTAGTAAGCAATGGAGTCTGTCTGACTTTAAAGCCCATTCCCTTAAAAATACTCTTTCTATAGTATATAATGAGGAGCCCTGGTGGTGCAATGGTTAAGAGCTCGGCTGCTAACCAAAAGGTCGGTAGTTTGAGTCCACCAGCCACTCCTTGGAAACCCTATGGGGTAGTTCTACTCTGTCCTATAGGGTCGCTATGAGTCCAAATCGACTTGATGGCAACAGGTTTATAGTATATAATATTATTAACATAATAATATTAATGATATCAAAATAAAAAAGAGAAAAATTCACACAAAAACTCAACAAATCAAGCTATTTTCATTTTTTCCATGTGTTTTCTAGTCTTTGTCTAAGTATATGTGCTTGCAATGCATGGGTTATAATTATGTATAAAAATCAAAGATGTAATCATGGCATAAATATGATTTTCCTATTGTCTGTATTGTTATTTTTAGGTTACGTTATATCATAAGAAGCTTTCCAATAGTATTAAATAGTCATTGTAAACGTTATTTTAATGACTTCATAATGTTACATTTAGTGAAAGTGCATAGTTTACTTAAATATAGGACATTTAGGCTGTTACTGTTTTGCTATTATAAATGACATTATAATAAACATCTTCCTGCATATAGCATTTTCCTTCATTTGGATTAGATTATTCCTCTGGGATGAATACCCAAGAGTGGAACTACTGGGTCAGAAAACATGTACCTTTTTATTACTCTGATAGATAGTGCCAAATTGCTTTTCAGTAGGATCACTTCAATTTATATATCCATGAATAGCATGTGAGATAAAGATTTTACTATAGCCTTGCCAGCATGGGGGATTTTAACTTCCGAAATAGTTTTTGCTAATATAATGGTTATCATATGGTATCTGACTGTTATTTTAATTGTCTTTTTTTTTCTTTTTAAGATGATTTGGTGGGTTTGAACTCTGTTTCATTATCTTGTTTATTCATTGTATTTCCTACAGTGAGAACTGACTTTTCACACTTATCTGTTGAGTACTAAGGTTTTAGCTCTATTTGCATTTTAAACTCTCAGGGTAACCACCTCTCTTGCTCTAGGTTCACCATCTTTGGTGGCACTGAACTACGCACTTGGGCCTGACTTGGCACCAAATGCAGCCCCAGCACCTAGATGTTTTCCCTAAATAAAGAGTTCTTTAAAAAGTTTTGAGACAAAAGTGGATTCCAGTAAAACTCAGAAATGCATAGCAGGTAGTGTTACTATAGTCTCACCAGGGTTTAAAGATGCTCTGAGCTCTTCCTCTCTTTTAATTCCCCACTGAGGATCGATGATGTCGTCCTTCCTAAGCCTGGGGAGTTCTGCAGGAGAGCAAGGGCTCTGATTGGGCCACTGTGCAAGAGATGGGCCTCTTTCCCATGATCCTCCTAGATTCCTCACTTTCAAGATACTGCAGAGGAGAGAATGGTCCAAGGCCCTCTCTGCTTGGAAAGAGGCATTCTCCTCACCCTCAGAGAAAGCCAAGAAGAATCTCTCATGAGGCCTGAGGAAAGGAAGCCAGGTCTGGCCAAAAGGACTGCTCTCAGCAACACAGGCTAAGGTTCCACAGTGGAGCTCAAAACTCAACAGTTTCAAGTGTGTTTGTTTTTGTTTTGTTTTGGCAGTTCTTGTCCTCTTTGCAAATGTTTCCCTCCAAGAACACAAGAGAAAGATTTGTTTTAGGTTAAGATTTAGGTTTTTAGGACCCTGAGTAGTACAGTCTACTCCCTAGCTGTAAATATCACCGGGTATCCCATTTTGATGCTTCCAGTAGACAGGGAAGCCCTGGTGGCACAGTGGTTCAGAGCTTGGCTGCTAACCAAAAGGTTCGCAGTTTGAATCCATCAGCCACTCCTTAGAAACCCTATAGAGCAGTTCTCCTCTGTCCTATAGGGTCACTATGAGTCGGAATCGACTCAACGGCGTTTAACAATAACGATAGTAGACGGCAGTCACTCAGTCAGCCCTAGCTGCACATTGTTTAGCACTTACTGTATACATAGCTCTGCTCTAAGCCCTGGGGCAGAGTGGTAGACAGACACAGATACCAACACTTCCTGTGGGCTGGGGACGAGGCACTTTCCTTACACTGGCTCAATTAAGCCTTGAGATATTGTGAGGTATGTTTCATAATTCTATTTTATAAGTAAGGAAACTGAGGTCCAGGAATATAAAGGAGTTTATCCATGGTCACACAGCTACAAATTGGTCTTCCTGCCTCTAATTTCACGTCTCTCCATCCATTCTCCATCCCCTAACCAGAATGAAAGTTCAAAAATGAAAATCTGACATGCTATTCCCCTCGTAAAATTCCCAGTGGACAGAATAATAATGTCTAAATGACTTAATACGATCATGCTACCCCTGCCTGCCCCACAGTCCCCATGCGAGCCCCCACTCCACTGCAGGCTCCAGCCAGACTGATCACCTCTATCCCCCCAGTACACCATGCTTTCCTCTTGCCTCCGTAGCTTCTTATATATGGTTCCCTTTGCCTGGATCATCCTTCTTGCCACAATTCTTCCTTGGTTAGCTACCGTTCCCTCCTTTTCCAAATCTCACCTTACAGGTTATTTCCCTCTGTAAGCGTTCTCTGACACTCAAGATGGTTGAGATACCATTCTTTTGTGCTAATAGGATACCTTGTACTTCACCTGTCATAGCACGTTTGCTACCATCCTACAATTGCCTGTTTATTTTCTCAGTCTACTGTGAGCTCCTTGAAGGTGAGAACTGTCTCATTTACCACTGCAGCCCCAGCATCTCTATGACATGGAGTAGATGCCTAATAAATACACTTGAATAAATTATTGAATGAGCAGAATCGGAAGAGACTACATAGCTGGCAAACAGCTGGTGATCAAAGATGTAAGGAGTTTTAAAACATTTTATTATTGTTGTTGCTACTTAAAGTTGCTTGATGTTACTGTCCAGCATTTACTGGATGACTGGCTAAATAAACAATAAGAACAGGGTCCGACTGCCAATAAATAAAGGGGAAAGCATTATGTGTAGTTGATAAGGCTTTGTTTTACCAGTCATAACCCCCTCCACCCCTGAGGGTCCTCCTGCTCCAGGACACCTACACTACCAGCACACATAGAGTATATGCTTTACAGTCATACCCAGGGCTTGACTTCTGGCTCTGCCTTTTTCTAGCGTTAGCTTTCTAGCACCTACCATTGAACTGAGGGCAGTGGTGGTTTACTGGTAGAATTCTCACCTTCCATGTGGGAGACTCAGGTTTAATTTCCAGCCAATGCAGCCACCACTCTTCTGTCAGTGGAGGCTTGTGCGTTGCTATGATGTTGAACAAGTCAGCAGAAGTTCCAGACTAAGACAGACTATGAAGAAAAGCCTGGCAGTCTGATCCTGTTGTGCATGGGGTCGCCATGAGTCAGAGGCTGACTTGATCGCAGCTAAAAACAACTCTATCATTGAGTAAGGGCTTATCATGTGCCAGGCATTGCATTTTGTGCTTTACATCTCTTAGTCAAACCTCTAATCTTGTTAACGATTCTGAAGTGTACATGTTACCCTTATTATACAGATGAAAACTGAAGCTCAAAGGGTTTCAGTTCATTTTTCTAGGCAGTATAGCTAAAAGGTACCAGCCCAGGAATTCAAACCCAAATCTGACTGTTTCCAGAGCCCAGTCTACTCATTGTATCACATTTCCCTGCCTCTCACAGCCTTCTAAGTATAAGCACACAGTAGCTGATCAAGAAAATACAATGAATTGTTTGCAGTCTTCTTGCAAAACACTGTAATTTCTCAGAATCAAACCTTTTCTTCCCTGAGTCAGCTCCTATGTGTGGGCAGATGGTGACAACTGTCCACTGCTCCTCTGAATATCACATTTTTATTCTATTCAAAAACACAGTTACAAAGACGTGTCTGTGGATATAGATGGAGCAGAGAATTGAGGACATGCTTTTCTTCGTCTGCCTATTATTTCCCTAAATGTGTCAATCTTTTTTCTCTGCAAGTAGAGGATGCTACATTGGATCCCCCTTGTCTCTGCTTTGATGGCTTTGTAATTACTAGGCAGGGAAGAACTCAGCAGCTGGCCCCCTATGGAGAGAAAGCACTGGCTCCAGTCCTTCCACCAGTTGAAAGAAGAAAAGAGCTCCTTGTGCTGAGATGGATGCCTCAGGGGCTTTGTAGACCAAGTGTGTGGGTGTGTGTGTTTGGGGTACGTGTGTATATGTAGAGAGAGAGGGAAAGTGAGAGCAAGAACGAGAACTGGAGTGACAAAGATGGAGACAGAGGCAGGTAAAGAGAAAGGCAAAAAAAGCAACAGAAGAAAGGAAAGTGAGAAGGAGGACCAAACTTTTTGGGACTCACCCGGTGAGTGCCAAAAGGCTGTTAGAGATCACCTAGTCTAGGGTTGGCAAACTGCGGCTGGCTGGCCAAATCTGGCCTGCTGCCTATTTTTACACAGCCCACAGCTAAAAAATGGTTTTTACATCTTTAAATGAGTGGGAGCAAACAAAAAAAAAATTTCGTGACGTGAAAATTATATGAAATTCAAATTTCCATGTCCATAAATAAAGTTTTATTGAAACACAGCCACACTCACTTGTTTACACATTGTCTATGGCTGCTTATCACCACAAAGGCAGTTGTGACAGAGATTATTTGGCCTGCAAAGCATAAAATATTTACTCTATTGTCCTTTACAGAAAAATTTGCTGATCCTCTGATTTAGTCCAAACTTCAGACTCAACAGCCACCTTGAAGGCAAAGGTTACATGTGTATTATTCAAATTTGCATTCCTGGTGCCCAGCACAGGGTTTAGCACCAAGACTGGCTACATAATTTGGAGTGAAAAATGAAACTGTAGAGCTCTTAATCCAAAAAGCAGGAAAAAAAAAAGTGCCATAAAAGGTACTAAAAAATTAAGCTTTCTCTTTTCTTCTGCTGTTTGTCTCTTGACCAGTTATGCGCTCATGGTATTTTTTATTTGTTATTTAATGTCATACTCCTTTGGGTATGGGGATAGCTGCGGGTGAGTGAAGACCATCACAGGTGCCCAGAGGCTCCATCCTGAGACTCAGTGCAGACATGGACAAGGCCCACTGGATGCTTGGCTCTCCCTTCTGCCAGCTGCAGACTGACATGCTGAGCCCTGGATGGGGGCAGAGAAGTCACTCCAAACATCTCCCTTCCCACAGGCCTGCTGCCCCAATCCACAGCAGATGGCAACCCCCAAGGATGTTGCAATCCTCACACTGGGATGAGCTAAGTACCTGGGTGAGAACAGGGGAGAGGCTTGTCTCTGCCTAGTTGCCTGCTGAACACACCATGGTGCTACCATCCTGGGGAAGGGAAGGCCAAGGGAGGCAAACTGTGCCAGTGTGGAAGGGAGCTGGCAGCTAAGAACCTATTCTGAGAAGGTGGGGAAGTGGTGGGAGTCAGGACTATGCATGAGCTGACACTCCAAGCCCCTGGTGCATGCTTTACCGTCCCATCAGACTTTACTTATAAAACACAGATGCAAAGATAAAATTACCAAGAATTTTAAAATGGTGACCACAGAGCATTAAATCCTAAGGGTAGGCCCCTTCTGAGTGTGGGGCCCTGCGACATTGCACTTTGCACACCTGGAAGCCAGCCCTGCCTAGCATAGAGTAGGACCCGAGGAATGGTTGCTTAATGGGTGTTTTTGGATGAGACAGTGTGCCATGGTGAAAAAAATACCTGGACCCCTGGCTCTATCACTTCCTCACTCTGAGCCACTGTTTCCTCACTGTACAATGTGTGTCTCTTTAAGGGCTCCATGTGCTAGGAGGGAATGACACTGCTCTAAAGCCTGCTTTGAGCTGTGTACGTCTCTGGGAGCATCCTCAGGCAGCTCCGTAAGCCACAGACTTATAGGCATCACCATATTAGGTTCCAGTCTCATTCTCTGGTTCCAGGACATTCTGAGGGGTTTCAGGATGGTGACGGACACAAGCCTGTACACCATTAGCTCCTGTCAAAGTCAGTAGATAAGTGTGAGATGCTAGAAGAATGCTGTGGGATCACAGAGATGAAGGCAGTTCATGGTAATTGGGGGCATCATGGAGACGTTCCCAAGTAGAAGGCCTTAAGACTGTTTCTTGTAGGGCAGGTGGGATTTCCCTAGGTGGGGAAGAGGGAAAGGGGGCTCAGGCGTCCAAGGCAGAGGCTTCTGCAGGAACAAAGGCTCAGAGATGGGAAAGCACATGTGCGCTTGGGGCACGGTGAATATCCTAGTATGACTGCGGCTTAGAGGACGGGAAGGATGTGTGGGAGATGGTCCTGAATGACTTGAAGCATAGTACAGAGTCTCAGGTGCCCTACTTAGGAGTTTGGATTTTATTCTTAGGCACCTGGGAGCCACTGAATTGTTCAGTGTTGGAGAGAGATACCTTGCTAATATGTGCCCTTGGCCACGAAGAAACCTGTTGATAGAGACGGAGAATGATTCAGTGCAGCCGATCCCCATGGAAGAGGTAAGCATAAGACTGGGGAGAGGGGGCTAGGGAGCTAATGTCTGTAGAGAGTCTACCATGGCCCAAGTGTGTGTTAGGAGACTTACATCCATATTATGACAATCCCATGGGGAAGCATTCCCTTTTACAAATGGAAACTGAGGCTCTGATCTTCTTGCTGAAGATCACACAGCCAGCAAAGAGGGAGAGCTAGTACCCTGCCCTGTGTCTACCTAATACCTTAGCCAAAACTCTTGGTGTCCATCTGCTTTTCAAGAGTTCTAAGCAAGCAGGACAGAGCCACCCATTTCCCAGGGATGAGTCAGTGCCCAGAGCCAGAGCTCCTCCTGAAGTGATCTCTCCTTTCATTTTGCCCCAACTGGCCCTGACTACTTTTGTTGAAATTATCAGTATCTGAGACTATGGGCTCCTCAAGGGTCTATCTCCTCTCTGTGTTCCCAGTATGTGGCACAGGGCCTAGCACAGAGTAGTTAATCAGTCCCAGCTTTCAGAATGAGTTAGCAAATTAAAGAACACACAGGGACGTCCCAATTCATCTTAGAGTCCATGACCCTTCTAACTGGGAGCTGAAGCCAAATGCAGCCCTTGCAGTTTTCAGGAGGTGGCAGGCTGAGGCTGAGAGTTGTGTGGGTGACACATGGCTCTAGCATCAGAACCAAATTTACAGCAAACAGTGCCCATAAACAGCACAAGCTACTCAGTTAGGCTAATTTATGTTCATACCAGGGCCATCCTGGTCCCTAAAGCCCAGAGCTCTTTACAATTCCAAAATGATTAAAAGCATCACATAAGCCCATATTTTCCATTTTTATTAAAAGCACTAAAGCGGGCAGTGCTTTCTGCATGTCAGTGGGGAGCTACTTCCTAACCCAGGGAGAAAAGACTCTCCTTAGGAGCCACAGCGGACTCTTCCATATCCTACTCTGGACATACTTCTGCCTCTGCACCTCACTGTCCTCTCTATTAAAGGATCTCTGCCCTGCCTCCCCTACAAGATGGCTTTCCTCATCTAAGTCCACCTTTTCTCAGCCTCTTTTCAGTTAGAGGCCAAACCCTGCTCAAGATCTTTAAGGACAATCACTGTCCAAATTCCTCGCCTGACGTTCAAGGCCCTTCACGGAGTGGTGCCAACTACTTTTACAGTCACAAGTCCTGTCTTTTTAACAGAGGTTGTAACGTTCCCAAAATATCCACGATATTGGTCACTCTTCTGAGATTTTGCTTATGGTATTCCCTGGGCCTGGAATAACTTTCTCTTCTTTCTCCACCTGGAAAATATCTACTCCTATCTTTTAAGATCCAACTCAGTTTTCATCTTTTTTTCTGAGGTATTCCTGGACTTTCTCAGTTCAAGTTAGTTATTCCTCTTCTATACATGGAAGTCTGCCTGAGTGCACATCATACTGGACTGTGTGTGTTCACGTGTCAATCTTTTCAATTGTGAGCCTCAAGCTGAGTCTGCACGCAGGCCACAGAGCAGGTGCTTTGTGAATGTTCAATAAATGAATGAACCAATGAACTCTAACTTCCAGCAATGTATCCCAATAGAGACATCACTGGGATGTGGTTAAGAAACTTATTCATCCAACTGATGACCTTGCTCACTACTTCACTGAGAAAGCAAACTGAAGAGAGCAAGATCTCACCACCATATCTACTCATGTACCAGCATCTGAGCTCTCACACTCTCCCTTCCCTCATGTTACTGTGAAGGAACTCCCCATCCCTATCTAATGTCAACCCTGCCACTTGTTCACTGTATCCCTTCCCCTCTAACCTGCTGAAAGACACTACTCTAGCACTTTTTATCTACCTCTCACACATCATCAAAATTTTTCAGTTTTACTAGATCATTCCCACCATTATGAAAACATGTTGTTAATTTATCCATTGCGGAAAAAAAAGGTTCTTGACTCCACTTTCCCTTCCCATTACTACTTCATTTTTCTCCTTTTCTTGAAACAGCTGTCTATATCATGATCTTTGATTCCTCTTCATCTAGTCTCTCTTTAACACACTCCAATAAGACTGCCCACCACACCTCTACAACTGCTCTTGTCAAGGTATCCATGAGCTTTGTGTTAAATCCAATGGTCAGCTCTCAGTCCTCATCAGACCTGATAGATGAGTGGCATTTGAGCCCTTTTCCTTGTACTATTTTTTAAAACTTGCCTTCCAGGATACCATACTCTCCTCGTAGTCCTCATTCATGGACTTCTCTTTCTCTAATTCATTTGCTTGCTCCTTTCCTCCTCTCAGAGATTTTAAATTTGGAATAAGCCAGGGTTCAGTTCTTGGACTTATTTTCTTCTCAGTCTGCACTCACTCTTTAAATGATCTCACCCAGTTTTATGCCTTCAAATATCATCCGGAAAATCATTTGGCAGATTCCAAATTTTATATCTCTAGCCCTGACCTTTCCTCCAGACTCAGTATCTTGCCTCTCCAATATACCCATGCAAATGTTTAATAGACATCTTAAATTTAACATTCCAAAACCAAACTCCTAATTCCTTTATCCAAACCTGTTCTACCCTCAGTTTCTCCCTTCTCATTTAAGGAAACTCCATAACTCCATCCTCGCCAGTGGTCAGGCCAAAAAACTCGCAGACATTTTTGACAGCATTCTTTCTTGTACTCCACAATCAGTCCTTCATCAAATCATGTTGTCTTTGTCTTCAGAATATATTCATATTCTGACCACTTCCTAGTACCTTCACCAGTACCACTCTGGTCCCAGCCACCATCATTTCTCACCTGGAGTATTACAATGGTCTCTTAACTGGTGTCCCTACTTTAAACTTTGCTACATACTATCCCTTTAAGACTATTCTCAACATTGCATTTAGAGTGATCATGGTAAAACAATGTTATCAGCTCAAAAGCCTCAAACGGCTTCCATGTTACCATATTAAAAGCTGAAGTCCTTACAGTGTCCTTAAAGGCTCTACATGATCTGATGCTCCATTACTTTGCCAACCTCATGTCCTACTGTGCTCCCTTTCAGTCATTCCATCTCAGCCACTGGCTTCCTTGCTGCTCCTGGAACACACCAGCCATGGTCCATTCTAATGGCTGCTGTGCTTGATTTTCCCTTTGTTTGAAACACTCTTCCCCAGACATCCACATCTTGCTTACTTCCACCACAGTGAAGCCTTCCCTGACTACTCTATTTAATTAAAATTACAATCCACTCCTCTTCCTGCACCCCACACTCCTTATTTCTTTTAATTGTTTTATTTTTTTCCATAGCATCTTAGAGTGACCACCATTCTAGTTTATACCCCTTTACTACAGTAATTATTAATGGTGTTCGTTTTCATCCCAGAAGTATCCTGGTTTGGACAATAAATCAAAGGGTGACCTTATTTTTTTATCATTTAAAAAACTAAATATTTTACGTATTTATTTTGCTTATGTATGCTTCTCCCTTTTAGAATATAAGCTCTATGAGGATAGAAAGTTTTGTATGTTTTATTCCCTACTCTTCTGGATCCAATGATCTTGGCACTGTGGGCCTGCCTCAAGCTCATGGCTTGTGTGTGTGTGTGTGTGCGTGTGTGTGTAGCACATGTATATATGTGGTGTACTGCAGTAGTAGAATAGTGCCTGGCACATAGTAGGTGCTCAATAAATATTTGTGAAGTGAATGAAATTATCTATCTATCTATATATCTGTATGTGTATCTATATATCTATATCTACATCTACATCTGTATCTATATCTATGTTAACAACAGAGGCAGCTGCACCATTGTTTGGTCAACTTTCTTTATAAAGGGCCACGTCTTGGCCCCAGCCTCTGGAAAATGCTCATAGCCCAGGCCAGGGAACCCTTTTTTTTTTTTTTTTTTTTTTAATTTCCAGACTCTGATAACCTCTATCATTCAACAAAGAAGCCACAGTGAATCAAGGATCCAACAGAGGAAAGTCAATTTGTAAGGTTCATGCCATGAGGAATCTTAGAAACGTGATCCATCAACCTCCGGCTCATACCAAGGAGGTAGTGTTTGGGACAGCCCCACAGCACACAGAAAGACGTTCTTTAAATGTAAACACTTTTAACATCATTACCAAATCCCTGCCCCCTCCAAGGAATAATGACTGTGTTCAGTTGCATGGGAGGAAAACACACATTAGCCAGACGGTAGGTTTTGGATGCATGACTGTGACATTATCTCTAATCATATACCGTCTATTTAATATCCTCTTTTTTGTGGGCTTTACAACTTATAATTATTGCCAGCAGGAAAAAAGGAAAAAAAACAAAGGTAGGGAAATGTTGGAAGGGAGGGGGTATAGATAGGAGGGAAAACTCTTCTCAATAGCAATAAATGGTGTGCAAAAGATAGGCCAGAGCTTATTAGAAAATATTAGCAACTATATTTACATTAAAGCTAAAAAAATTAATTGTACACAGTTGTGAGGCAGGGCAAGACAGGGAGATGTTATAGGGCTTTTGGACTATCTCACTACATTGTGTTTATGACACTGGAAGAAAATCAGTGAAATTTATGAAATGTGTCAAATTCAGGGTCCAGACCAGGAATTTCATAAATCTATATAGGACTTGGAAGAGCCTACAAGGTTAATGACCTGAACTCCTTTATTTTATAAAAGAGGACAAGGACTCACTCAAACCCAGGCCTCCTGATTCAGAACACAGCTGAATCTTCTATAGAAGCCAATTTTAACAGGGGGCTCTTTCTCTTGTCATTTCCCCTGGGTCTTAGAGTGGGAGGAATTTCTTCCAGACTTGGGACTGGGACCAGGAGGATGATGGAGGAGTTCCAAAAACATCATGACATTCAGATGGGAAACACTTCTGAATCCAGCGATTCTGGCACTGTGGGTGTGCTTCAAGTTCATGGCCTGTGTGTGTGTGTGTGTGTGTGCGCGTACGTGTGTATGTGTATGTGTGTGTGTAGCACATGTGTATATGTGGTGTACCTGCAGCGTGTGTGTCTGTGTATGTGGCTATTAACAGAGCTAGCTATAATACAGGAATACAGGACTACTGGGAGAATCCAATGCCACAGACCAGAAGGGAGGTTTCACTCCTGCTCTCCCTCCCACCATGTGCCTCAGCCTCCACTTCCACTCTATCTCATTCAGCTTTGCATCCATCCTTCAAGGCTGTGACAAGCTCCCCCTCCCCATACCCAGAGCTCATATGGTAGAGGTGCAGTGATTAAATCTCCAAGCTTCTGTGTCAGATCGACTTGCAGCATCTCCCAGAACACTCTATACTATTTGTAAAATCTTTATACCTCTGAGTCTTGGCTTTTGCATATGTAAAAACACCTACTTTTGCAGGACTGTGGTAATGATTACATAATAGTTGCTTTAAAAGGAACTAGTGTAGTCAGATGGAGCCCTGGTGGCACAGTGGTTAACAGCACAGCTGTTAACCAAAAGGTTGGCAGTTCGAATCCACCAGCTGCTCCTTGAAAACCCAATGGAGCAGTTCTCTGTCCTAAAGGGTCACTGTGAGTTGGAATCGACTCAATGGCAACAGGTTTAGTATAGTCAGATAATTTACTGGAGTAAGAATTTGTGCATGTATTCTTCCTCCATTTTCCCCTCCTCTCTTGCCCCAAGCAATGGCTACCAAACCAAAAATCCCGTTGTCGTCAAGTTGATTCCAACTGATAGTGACCCCACAGAACCAAGAGGGAAGAACACACTTGGCATCTCTCAAGCTGAAACAACTGAAGAAAAAATTCAAGCCTTGAGTGGCAATATTGAAGGATTCTATGGGGAAAACATTAAACGGCACAGGAAGCATCAAGGAAGATAGAAGGAATACACAAAGTCACTATACCAAAAAGAATTGGTTGACGTTCAACCATTTCAGGAGGTAGCATATGATCAGAAACAGATGGTACTTAGGGAAGAAGTCCAAGCTGCACTGAAGGCATAGGTGAAAAACAAGGCCCCAGGAATTGATGGAATATCAATTGAGATGTTTCAACAAATGGATGCAGCACTGGAAGTGCTCACTAGTCTATGCCAAGAAATTTGGAAGAAAGCTACCTGGCCAATTGACTGGAAGAGATACATATTTATGCATATTCCAAAGAAAGGTGATCCAACTGAATGCAGAAATTGTCAAACAATATCAATATTACATGCAAGTAAAATTTTTCTAAGGATCATTCAAAAGCAGCTGCAGCAGTACATCGACAGGGAACTGCCAGAAATTCAAGCCGGATTCAGAAGAGGATGTGGGACCAGGAATATCATTGTTAATGTCAGATGGGTCCTGGCTGAAGGTACAGAATACCAGAAAGATGTTTACCTGTGTTTTATTGACTATGCAACGGCATTCGACTGTGTGGATCACAACAAATTATTGATAACATTGTGAAGAATGGGAATCCCAGAACACTTAGTTGTGCTCATGAGGAACATGTACATAGACCAAGAGGCAGTCATTCGAACAGAACAAGGGGATACTACATAGTTTAAAGTCAATAAAGGGTGTGTCAAGGTTGTATCCTTTCATCATAATTACTCAATCTGTATGCTGAGCAAATAATCCGAGAAGCTGGACTATATGAGGAAGAAGGGGGCATCAGGATTGGAGGAAGACTCATTAACAACCTGTGTTATTCAGATGACACAACCTTGCTTGCTTGAAGTGATAAGGACTTGAAGTACTTACTGATGAAGATCAAAGACCACAGCCTTCAGTATGGATTACACCTCAACATAAGGAAAACAAAAATCCTCACAACAGGACCAATAAGCAACATCATAATAAATGGAGAAAAGATTGACGTTGTCAATGATTTCATTCTTCTTGGCCACAATCAACACCCATGGAAGCAGCAGTCAAGAAATCAAATGATGCATTGCATTGGGCAAATCTGCTGCAAAAGACCTCTTTAAAGTGTTAAAAGGCAAAGATGTCACCTTGAAGACTAAGGTGTGCGTGACCCAATCCATGATGTTTTCAATTGCCTCGTATACATGTAAAAGCTGGATGATGAATAAGCAGGAATTTATGCCTTTGCATGGTGGTGTTGGTGAAGAATACTGAATGAACCATGCACTGCCAAAAGAACGAACAGGTCTGTCTTGGAAGAACTATAGCCAGAATGCTTACAAGCAAAGATGGTGAGTCTACATCTCACATACTTTGGACATGTTAATATGAGGGACCAGCCCTTGGAGAAGGACATCATGCTTTGTGAAGTAGAAGGTCGGTGAAAAAGAGGAAGACCCTCCATGAGATGGGGTGACACAGTGGCTGCAGCAATGGGCTCAAGCATAACAGCGATTTTGAGGATGGTGCAGGACGAGGCAGTGTTTCATTCTGTTGTACACAGGGTCGCTGTAAGTCGGAACCAACTCGATGGCACCTAACAATAACAAGATCTCGGGATCTTGGCAAAACATTGGGGTGGGAAGCCCCAGTAATGACAGAGACTCAATTTTCTACCGGTCTAGTAGGATGGGGGCTATGAACTCAATTTAAATGCTTTTAGTATAGAAAGAAATGTATTTCTTACATGTCTGGGTTTGTAAACCAAGTTTCATACACACACCAGTACACTGCCTGCCACAGAGTAATGCTCAATAAACGGCAGATATTATCATCATAATTAAGTCACTTACTACATGTTTTTCATCAGCAAGGATCAAGGGGTCAGTTCAAGACAATCTAGTCCCCAAATACCTTCTTCCAAAATCTTTAACTGAGCAGACATTTTGGGTCAGGCACTGAGCTGAATGCTGGAGATGCAATAATTAATCAAGCACAGAACCAGGCCTAGAAGGGAGCCCTCAGTCTGGTGGGGACATAGACACATAAAGACACCACTGCCATTTAGTATGCTCAGAGCTGTCTTAAGGACCTTTGACCATAGGTCCCTAAGGTCTCTTAGCTCTACCGTATTAGTTCTTTTTCTGCCTAGGGAGAGTCACTACCAAATAAGATTAGACTTTAGCCTCATAGGGGTGGCTGGTGAAAGCAACCCACCAGCCAGATAGGGACTTTGGTGGCTGGAAAAGAAGGCATTTCCTAGCACAGATGCTGCAGAGGATGTTTGCTCCACCCCAACTTGATGTGAAGCTTTCCCTGTTGGAGGTCACACAGCTATTAACTGGAAGAGCCAGGCTTTCAACTGGGACGGTCAGATTCCTAATCCTGAACTTTCCTCACTATACCATGCTGCCTCAAGAAATGACCCAAGGAATTAATAGCTTGTGCTCCAATAAGGGGAAGATGACAAATAAAAATACATATGTGCATCTTTCAAATACACACACATGCACACACACAGAAAGGAGAAACCTTCTGGAGTTCATTTTCCATCTATAGATTCACTTGTCTACTGTACACTGCTGAGTAGCCATGAGGGCACCCCTGTGAAAAACCAAGCCTACACTAGATGAATGCAAACCAGCCTGACCTCTGGGGCTGCTTACCTGGCTTTAGATCTGCCTGTTCCAGTGGGTGGCCTGGATCATGACAGAGTAGCTGGAGGTAGAGGTGAGAACTCACCAACCTAAAACGTGCCCAGTCCAACACTTTATCTTATAATGAGGAAACTAAAGCCCAAGAAGTGGAAAGAACCTGTCCAAGTTTCATCATGCACTGGCCAGGGGAAGCCCCAAATGTTAGCCAAGATCAGGGGGCTGGTCTGAGAAAGAAAAACTTCAGGAACTTTCAAAATTTTAGTTGACTTCAAAATGTACAAATCCTTTGACTCAGCAATTCTACTTTTAGGAAATTAGCCTAATGAAATGGCTAAGATTTAGCTACAAGGCAACTTAGCAAAGCAGTATTAACAATGACAATATTAACTGTAAACTGAACATTTAATTTATGTTAGACATTGTACTTGGTGCTTTGCATACATTCTCATTTAATCCTCAAAACAATCTTTCTTCCTTTTAAGACAAAAAAACTGAGGATTAGAGAAGTTAATGTTCCCAAGAACACACAGCTAGTAATTTGAAGAGCTTGGATTGGAATCTGTATCTATTTGATTCCAAAGCCCAGGCTCTTAACCACTATGCTTTACCTTCAGTATAAAGTCATTTTTAGGGGCTTTAAATGGAAAGGATCACTGATTAAGAATCACTTAAGTATACCAAGGTGAATCCAAATTATAAAATACAGTAAGCTATTATGAATGGTGTTGTAGATTAATATCTAATGATGTAGTATTTAGTAAAAATATGTAGCTTACAAAACATTACTTACTGTTTGGTTATGTACATGTACTGGCTAGAATAGATAGATAAGTAAATACAAAACATTAATGTTCATTATTGCTGGGTGGTGGGATTATGGGTGAGTTTTCTTTTGGTTTTATCTATTTTATAGTTTTTCTGTAATGAACAAGAAACTAATTTAATAATAGGAAAAAAAGAATGTTTCATTTGCAAAACAAACAAAGAAGTTTCCGGCAGACAGGGAAAGAGTATGTGCTAAAAAAGATACTTTTAAGACAGCATCGTTAGCTTGCACTGGCCAGTACATTAGTCTTTAACTCTACAGACAAAATCCATCCACCTAGATGGCACATGGAAAACTGCAGCTTCTCACTAGTTAAAAAGGTTAATTCCTTTGGACTAAGGAGAAGTACTAGGACAGTAAAGGCCGGGGCACCTGAGTATCAGTGGGATTTCAGGGCACGTTGCCCACCCCCCCTCCACCTCCAGGCTAGAGGAATCTAATAATATACCACCATTTTTTTCTTCTTCTTTCTCCCAAAGATGTAGCAGGTAAAGTTTCTTATTGAATTCCATCTTGATTTCATTAAATATTCATAAAGGCCAATTAGAAGAGGAGAGAAAGAGGTCACGAGGCAGCCCCTTCCATCACCCTGTCAGAGGCTGGCTGGCCTGGACTGGCTAGTGGTCAGTATGGTCATGACTTTTCTGCACTCTCCTCTGGGGTCACTTCTTGCCATCCCAGCAAGGGACCCAGGACAGGCAGGGGCCAGGTGAGGAGAGACAGCTCATAATTCTGACAGCAAGCTGCTTAGCGTGTAGAATGCAAAATGCAAATGCTGGGAAACATCCTCAATCACTGCTGGAATGGAAATCTTTCCCTAATGAGTGATGACGATGGGAGCGAGTTGATTGCACTGAAGATAAACTGCTTAAAATTCATAATCAATCAAGCTAGTTGATTTTAACCTTTTATGACTAAGCCACCCCATTCCAGCTTCCTTTATTGGCCAACTGGAGCTCTTCTCTCCCCACCTCTTCCTCCCTGCCCCAGCTCGGACAGAAGGTGTCAGAATAGGCCCCGAGAGAGGCTTGAGCATATCAGGAAGGCAGAGTGGAAAGACCTGAGAGAGCTCATCATCCTAATCCTTAATTTTACAGGTGGGAGGATGAGGGTCAGAGAGGGCAAGGGACTTAACAATGTCACACGGTAAGAGCAGAGCAACCAGCAAGCAGCTGAGGAGAACTATGGAAGAACATGCACTGGACGTCCACAGCATTCTAGGTTTAGGACCTCGCTTTGCTGTTATGAGCTGTGTGATATTGCTATTTTCAGACTCCATATTCAAAAATGGCAATAATCATTTTCTTCCTCGCCCTTCACCTCAAAGGGTTCTTGTGAGACTCAGATAATTAAAAGGATATAAAAGTGCTTTGAAAATGGTAAAGTGCCTTGGTATTATTACACTTCTCCTTTCCAATTTCCAGACCTCTATGTTCTCTCCCTCCAAATCACATTCTATGGATCTGTTGGCAAGATCTTTTTAAAACATGAATCTGACCTTGTCTTTTTCCTGCTTAGCCTTTCCCAAGCTCCCCATCGCCTTCTGGATAAAGTCCAAGCTCTAAGCCTGGTGTTCAGGAACCTTCACAATTTAGGGTACTTGCCTTCCGTTTTCTGAGCTTTGGTTTCTTGATTCATAAAAAGAGAAAAACTAATACCTACCTCAGAAGGCTGTTGTGGTAATTAGAATTCGCATCTGTAAGGTGCCCAGCATGGTTCTTGGCTCATCACAGCTGCTGAATATAGCTCAATTATAATCTTATTAAGTTACACAACAACCCTGGAAGATAGGTTGAACAGGGATACTTTTTTACCCCCATTTTACAAATGAGACCTGAGAAGTCCAGAGAGGTGAAGATATTTGTTCAAGGCTACACAGCCAGAATTCAGAGGTGAAATTTCACTCTTGGGCTTCTGGTTCCTGGGGGGAGGATGAAGAGAGGAGAGAAGTGGGAGCAGGTGTGGAGCTATCCTAGACTGCCAACATGAAATGATTGTTTTTTAATATACTTCTGCTAAGTGCAAACCATATAGGATACAGTTTTATTTTCTATCATGATCACGAGGCCTTAGGTTGTAGACCTGTTCAACTTTTCTTGCCTCATTTCAAACTAGTAGAAAATGAAATGAAGCAGAGTGCTTCAGTTATGCTAAACAGTTGCTTGAATAAAAAGGGAAGATGAAATTCCCAAACAATAACCTAATAGTTTCTTTTATTGCTCAGCTTCTCCTCCGGGCCCCATTTTAAGGCAGTGAAGAGAAATTGAGTGGAAATGCTTCTGCATGAACTGCTGCAAACAAATGTTATCATTCAAAGATGATTTCTTCGAGACACTGGACTCCATATGGGGTGGCCGGGTGAGCCCTGGGTGGGGAGCCAGGAAACCTGGGTCTGGTCTTCCTTGGATCAAACTCATCTTCCCTTGTCTTCTGCCCATAGGCACAGGCCTGCTCCAAGTGCCAGATCAACCCTGATATGAAGCAAAAGGGCGAGCGTACCTCATTCATTCATTAATTTAACAAATATTTACTGAGCACCTAGTATCTGCCAAGCTTTTTACTAGGTATAGGGGATACAATGATAGGCAAAAGAACATAGATTCTGCCTTCATGGTACTTACAATCTACTGGGGAGAGAGAGAGATTTTTAGTAATCACATATTCACATATATGATTCCACCCTTTATTAAGTGTCGTGAAAGAAAAATACTGGGAACTATGAAACATTTAACAGAAGGATCTGATGTATTTGAGGAGAGGGGACGGGCTCAGGAAAGATTTCCGTGAGAAAGAGACACTTGGGCTGAGAGACTTTTGGGGTTAAGAATCCAGAAGGGATGTGAGTGGAATGGGGTTGGAGTTCCAGTCAGAGGGAACAGCACACGTAAAGGCCCTGAGGTATGGGGGAGCAATGGCATATCCAAGGAACAAAAAAAGGCGAGAGTGCCTGGAGTACAGAGATGGAGACCAAGAAAGCTGCGACTGGAGAGGAAGGAAGAGTACAATGATTCTAAATGTCATATGGGAATGCAAGACCTAGAACAGCCACAATAACTTTGAGAAAGGACAAAGATGGAATACTAACACTACCTGATTTCAAGACTTATAAAGCCGCCATAATCAAGAAGTGTGGTTTTGGAATAATTAGATCCACAGAACAGAAGGTCCAGAAATAGATCCACACATACACAGACAACTAATATTTGACAAAGGTGAAAAGGCATTTCAGTGGAGGAAGAACAGTCTTTTCAACAAATGGTACTGGAACAATTGGTTACCTGTATTTCAAAAAAAGAAAAAAAAAGATCTTCAATCCATACCTCATACCACATGCTAACATTAACTCAAATTGGCTCGTAGACCTAAATGTATAACCTAACCCTCTAAAACCTTTAGGAGAAAACCTTTGTAACCTTGAATTAGGCAAAGATTTCTTAGATACGTCATCAAAAGCATGATCTATAAAAGAGCAAATTGATAAATTGAACTTGACAAAATAACTTCTGCTCTTTGAAAAAGCTGTTAAGAAAATGAAAAGACAAGTCTTAGACCGGAAGAACATACTTGCAAAAAATACTTCTGATAAAGGGCTTGAATCTTCACAAAAGAAGATATACAGATGATAAATAATCACATGAACAGATGCTCAATATTATTAGTCATTAGGGAAATGAAAATTAAAACCACAATGAGATACAACTACATATCTATTAGAAATATTAAAACGAAAAAGACTGTCCATACCAAGTGTTAGCAAGGATGTGGAGGAACTGGAATTCTTATACTTTGCTGGTGGGAATGTAAAATTATATAGTGACTTCAGAAAACAGTTTGGCAGTGTCTTAAAAAACTAAACATGTATCTACCATATGATTCAATGCTCCATTCTTAGATGTTTACCTAAGAGAAATGAAAGCATATGTCCCTACAAAGACTTCTACGTGAATGGCCAAAGTAGCTTTATTGTAATAGCCAAACCTGAAAAAAACTCAAATGTGCATCAACAGGTGAATGGGTAAACAAATTGTGATATATCTATACAATGGAATACTACTCAGCAATAAAAAAGGAATGAACATTGATAGACACACAATGTGACTGAATCTCAAAATAACTATGTTGAGTGAAAGAAATCTGACAAAAAAGTACATGCTGTATGATTCTATTGTTATAAAATTCTAGAAAAATGCTGTATGATTCCGTTTGCATAAACTCTAGAGAATGCAAACTAATTTAAAGTGACAGAAAGAAATCTGGGGATAGTGGGGCCCAGAGGGAGGGGGCATAAGGGAAGGATTACAAAGGGGCATGAGGGAACTTTTGGGGTGATGGATTGTTCATTATCTTGATTGTGGTGATGGTTTCATAGATGATTACATATGTCAAAATTTATCAAGCTGTATACTTTATATAGTGTAGTTTATTGTATGTCAATTATACTTTAATAAAAATTTAAAAAAGACCAATAACTGTAATGAGGAAAATGAACAGGAAATATATGGTAGTGGTAGAAAGAAGGAAGGCACAAATGGATTTAGGGTAAACAGTTAGAAGACTATTAGAAAGTTCAGGAGGGAAATGATGACAACTTAGCAAATAGTTAAAGCAGTGGGCATGGTGAGAAATAGATGGACTCAGAAGTATTTAAGAGAGAAAATAGAAAGGACTGGTAATGGATTGGATGAAGAGGAATGGGGTGAGAGCTAAAGGGGCTGGAGTAACATTCCTAAAAGGCGTTTCTGGTTATTTCACTCTCCTGATAAATTTCTTCCCAAAACCTCCCATTGCTCTCAGGAGGAAGTCCAACCTCCTTAGCCTGGCAAGTGCTTCCAAGCCTTCCCTGATCTGGTCCCTATTGTCTTCTGCAGACATCTTGCCCTGTCCACCAACACTTGGACTTGGCTCAAGATATGCTGAATTGCTTGTAGTTCCCTGAATACTTCCTACTTCCTTGCCTGTGCATAGGTTTAACCCTCTGTCTTGAACTCCTATCCTGAAATGTCACTCAATTCCCAAGGCTCGGTTAGGTGCCTCTAGATACTTTTTCAGCATTTTGTGCTTCCTTTTATCAAAGCATATATTGCCTGAAGTTGTCTGCAGCTTTGATTTGGTCCCTGTCCTGAGGCACTTTCTCTTGCTTGCTTTCATGTCTGTTCTAAGTCCTGGGGTTGGCTTGCTCCTCCTGGACCTCTGAATCCTGTCCATCATCTAGTGTAGTACCAGGCACATAGCAGGTGCCTGAGGGGTACATGTGGAATGTGTGACAACCTCAGCCTTGGGCCTTGGGCTTTGTTTCCTAGGAGCAATGTTGCCAGTACTAATCAGCTGTTTGCTTGCTGACTTGGTCTGACTTCCTAGTCTCTGTGCTCTGTCCATCCATTGGAAAACTCCCTACTTCATCTTGTAGATTAATGGCTTATCTGAATGAGAGAGTCTCATTGATTTTGGGCACCAAGTGGTGGCCCCACTGGTGTCACCAGGACTTGTCCTTTCTTCCTCACACACAGTTTTGAGTAGCTACAAAGTTAGACCTGTGCTGGGCAATGGTGAGATGAAGACAGGTAAGATACAGTCACTGACCTCAATGAGCTCCAGATGTGAAACTAAACAAGTAGCTCCCATTCCCCGATTCTCAGTTTCCTCATCTGTAGACTAATGTCTAAGGTGCCTTTTCCTCTATAATCTTATGCTCTTGAGATTAGAATGAAGTTGAGTAACAGGAAGGTGAAGGTGAATAAATTGTAGATAAGGAGGAGCTAAAAGCCTGAAAGAAAATACGCAGCATTGATAAAGCAGTCTTAATTACTGTTGCACTAATGAATTTAACTTCTCTACAGAGGAGACAACTATGGTTGTGCTAAAACACACATGGCTATGGGGTTGCCTTTATTGTTCAAAGTGCAGTGTTTGTGTTTGAAGCTTCATGAGTAGCACGGATTAAGTATGATAGCAAATGTTCATTTGAGAGTTTAAGTGAGGAAGTTTCTGAGACATACGGCCTTTAACTTTGGGAGACAGTTTAGTGTAAAGGTTAAGAATAAAGTTTTGGAGCTATCTCCCTGTATTCAAACATGTGCTCAGCCAATTCCTGATTGTATAAACTTGGGGAAAATTACTTTGCCTTTCTTTCTCCCTATTTCATCATCTGTGAAGTAGGGACATAATACTAACCTACCTCCTAGAGTAATTGTGAGGACTGAGTTAATAGATGTACAGCTCTTAGAAGAGGTCCTGGCATGAGATAAGGGTTCAGTAATTATTATTATCCACAAGGACCTAGGATCAGTTTTGGTTTCTCAAAGAAGAAATGTGGGTTCACTAAGACAGAAGAAACTTCAATTCAAGAATTACTATCAAATTTAACATTTATGTATTCTTGCTTCCATTGGCTCATGCTTCTCCCTACCTTCTTCAGGTAGAGAACTGTACCCGGCCTGCAGATGCAAGGTATATGACTCTTTCCAATAATAAAAGCCATCACATTCTCTGGTGGGTTTTCTGTTTCAAAATTATAATTACAATCCAATGGCTTAACTTAATTTAGTTAGATCTTCAATCTACCCAAAGGACTGATGCAGAATAAGCAATCATGAGCCTAGGTAACTAACAAGGAGTCTTTAGAAGGAGAATCGTAAATTATGGGTTACTCATTTGCTAGAAAACCCATCTTTTTCAACAACCTTCAGTGTCATTTTCCTACCAGCCACTTCTGCTCACAGCAAGAGGGAAGCAAAAAGCACATTGTTTCTGAGAAGTCCATGTCTATGTTTGCAGTCCTTCTATTTTTTATATTTACCACTTACGGTAAAAATACCGCAACAATGTTTGGTATCAAATTTACTACAATGTCTTCAAAACATAGCCAACCAAAGTAATGTGAAAAGTATTAAGAATAAATATGAATTTGACTGCAACTGAAAAACACAGATACAATAAACAACAAAGAATTAAGGAGATGTACAATCAGTTTATCTCATATAGATGGTTCCTGGAATTGAGGAAGATAATAAAAATGGCTATCATTTATTGAAGACTTGCTGTTCTTATACTTTACATGAATTTTATCCTCTGAATAGCCCTCTGAAGTAGGTACTAGTATACCCCCTTTTCCAGGTGGGAAAACTAGGGCATAGAATGATGAAACAATTTGCTAAAGTCTTGATTCCAGTGCCTGTGTGTCACCCTCAGACTCGCCTGGTCTCTCTGTGTCCCATACATGATGCATGTACCACTGGTTAATGTTCTCAATGCTGGTGTTGTTTGTTGCTGTCGGGTTGATTCTGACTCATGGCAACCTCATATGTGCATAGTGAAACTGCTATAGAGTTTTCAAGGCTGTGACCTTTTGGAAGCAGATCACTAGGCCTGTCTTTCAAGGTGCTTCTGGGCAGGTTTGAACCACTAACTTTTCAGCTAGTAGTCGAGCACTTAACAGTTTGCACCACCCAGGGACTCCTAATGGTTTAAATGCTGTTGTTGTTAGTTGCCATTGAGTCAATTCCAACTCATGGCGAAAATTGGCCCGAAAAAAAAAAAACAAACACCACAGCAGCAACAATTACCCAGGCCCTCTAGTACACGCTGTGACAATACCTAGTAGCATTCATTTATTCATTAATTCAATCATTCACATATTGATTAAACACTTATAATGTGCCAGACACTGTGACAGGTAGTAGGGATATGATAGTGAATAAAACTGACAACAACCCCTGCCCCCATGGAGCTTACATTTCATCGAGGGGAACAGATGATAAACAAGATAAAAACAAGTAAAATATACAGTATGTTAAGGTAGTGACAAGTTCCATGAGAAGAATTAAACAGGGAAGGAAGATAACTGGTGTTTAGAGACAAACTCGAGATTTTAGATGGGGTGACTGGGGAAGGCCTCACTGAGAACTTGATGTTTGTTTGATTAAATACCTGAGGGAGGGAAGAGAATCATGGGCTATTAGGTACGTCAACATAAGTAATAAACTTAATTTTGTCTTTCACCCTTAAAAACAAAGCAGGTTATTTTACCTAGAAAATCAAACTCTTTCAGCTTGGAGAGAGGCAAATCATGTGCTGATCTTGACTGTGTGCCAGGCATCATGCTGGGCACTGTGAAGGATGCAGAAGTGAAAGACTGAGCCTCTGCCCTCATCAAGCTCAGGATGTTGGGGAGAAAAGCATGTCAGAGATGGTTGTATTATAAGGGCCCAACAGGTTTCTTGATAGAGGAGCAAACAGTTCCATAGGGAATGATTAAGTTAGGTTAGACAGAGATTGAGGGTGAGAGAGGCAGGTCTTGGAGCTGAAGTGGTACTACAGGTAGGGGAGACCGAATGGAACAGTCGATACAGAGGTAGAAACACGGAGAACAGAGGGAAGTTGGTGATGACATTGCTGGCAGACTGGCAGGGGTGCAAGGTGGTGGGCTAGGGAGATTTGTAAAGAAGGTAAAGGGAGGTAAAAATATATCCAATTTGGTTATTTCTTGTCATGAAAACAAAGAAATCAAATGATTTGGATTTATTGGCTTATGTGATTAGGCAGCTTAATACAATACAAATAATTTTAAATCCTTGGAGGAATGATGTGAGCTATAAATAAGTAAATAAGTATAATTTGCACCAGATAACAGAAGAAGACAAGTCTCCTTCTGTGGCCACAGAACTGCTCCACTGTGTCTGCACATCTAAGCTGAGTCTGTGTTAACTGTGAAAGTCAGTCAGGCCTTCCCAGCTGTGGGGTATGGTCTTGAAGTCAGATGACCAGAACTGTGTGGCATTTGGGATGCCACTTAACCTTTCCGTATCTGACTTCCCAGCTGGACAGTGGGTGCTCTCTACACTGCCTGCTTTCAGGGCTCTCTGCGGATTCAATATGAATTGGATGTGGAAACCACTTATAAACTGTGGAGCACAGGCACCATCATTTCTCACCATTAGCATCCACATGCGACTCTCCCTTTCCTTATTAGAATTAAGCAAAAAGAACAAGATTGTTAGGGATTAGAAGAAATCATTCTACCCCCTGTATTTAGCTGGACGGATGTGGGAAAATCTTGTCAGTTACCATACCAGTTGCCATCGAGTTGATCTAACTCATGGTGGCCACATGTGTTGGACTGTGCTTCACAGAGTTTTCAATGGCTTGATCTTTCAGAAGAAGATCATCAGACTGTTATTCCGAGGTGCCTCTTGGTGGACTCAAACCCCTAACCTTTTTGTTTAGCAGACAAGCATGTTAACCATTTGTATCACCCAGGAACTCTGTGAGAAAATCTTAGGACATCTGTTTTCTCATCTCTAAGATAGGGCCTAATAATACCTCACAAGGTTGTGATAAGCTTTGAATAAAACAACGCAGTTGGCATATTATGGTACTCAATTACTAAATATTTCGGTCCATTAGTTATTGTTTTCCTGAGAAATCCTTTTACTTCATTTAAATGTTCACTTCTAGTAGTCAAATCCCAGAAGAAAATGCTACTTTTAGGAGTATGTCTAATGGAAAAGTTCACAATTCCATTTAAATTTAGGCAATTAATCTTGACAGAAGATAAGCACACTAGGGGGTGGGGCCAAGATGGCAGAGGAGGCAGACACTTCCAGTGGACCCTCTTACAACAAAGACCCGAAAAAACAAGTGATTTGATTATATATGGCAATCTGGGAGCCCTGAACATCAAAGGCAGAGTTGAGGAACCAGATTGAGTGGCAGGGGGAGGGAGAGATGGTTCAGAAGCAGTGAGGAGTTGCCAGACATGACTCAGTAAGTGCCTGAGGCCTTCAGGCCGGATCAGCTAGGGGGTGAGCACTGAGGCAGGCAAGCGGCAGCGCTTGGGAGGCGTATTCTGCACCAGGGGAGAACCAGCCATGAGAGTCTACTTGGCCACACAGAACCAGTGAGGAGCAGCCCTCGATCACGGAGATAAGTAATTGCCTATGGCCTACCGCGCAGACCAAAAATACTCCATTAGGGAAAAACCTCTCTCCCATTTACCTCCCCGCTCCCTGCTTTGCACTTGGTCCCGGACCGGCTTCAGCAATTGCCAAGTCCCCTGGGCCGGAAGTAGGATCTATCACATGCCTGGAGCCATTCTCCCTTTCTTGGAGAGTGAACAAATTAACAAAAAGGGGTAAAAAATAAACTGCTGGCTCCCCTAAGCAAGGAAACCAGGGTAGGCACAGCTCCTTTGCCTAGGCACAGGCAAAAGGGATCCACAGACCTTGAGTGCCTTTACCCCTGCAAAGACTTGTGTGGGCCCATTTCAACAGCATAGGCCCTCGTTACCACAGTACAACAGGGTATATACCGGAACTCTAATAATGGTTTCAGCTGTGAAGTGGCACGTTCTTGATATTTGACACTGCTCTGTCCATTAAGTAGGGTCTTCATCTACCCACATCAGAGGCCTGAGGACTGGTGGCTCCACCTATTCCACCTAGCTACCTGCGACAGGGGCCCACGAATAAGAGGTGCCCCCCAGTTCTTACAGCCAACAGCATTAGGTGCTCTTTGTCCGGCTGCAAAACCCACCCACCTATGTGCTCTAGGGAACAGGGACACGTCTTCCTCCTGGACACACTGGGGGGTAGTCAGCCCCCTGCCTTGCTCAGAGTGTGTCCCCCTTCTGCAGCCAGATGCCTGTGCCTACACCAATCACCCATGCCTGTCTACGACTGTAAGTAAGAGGCTACACCATACACTTGGCGGCTATCTACCTGGGCACCTGAGCTGAATCCATATAGGAGGAGTGGGCAGATTCCTGAGCTCACAGATCTAGTAACAAATCTAACCACCTGGTGACAGGACATTAGAGCTTCAAAGGTGTCAATAATCAAACTAGCTCATAAGAGTAGCCTATTTGGGCATATCAAAACAAAACAAGAAGTTAGGATGCATTAAGAAAACATAAAATTAATAAATATAATAACTTATCGATGGCTCAGAGACAACAGTCAATAACAAATCACATAAAGAGGCAATCCATGATGGCCTCAGCAAGCTCCGAAAATAAAGAATCTACAAATTTTCCAGAGGAGGAAAATTTCTTGGAAATACCGGAGGCAGAATACAAAAGATTAATATACAGAACTCTTCAAGAAATTAGGAAGGAAAATAAGCAAAACACAGAACACTCAATAGAGGAAATTAAAAAGATCAGAGAAGAGCATAATGACAAATTTAACAGGCTGCAAGAATCCATAGAGAGGCAGAAATCAGAAATCCAGAAGATTAACAATAAAATTTCAGAATTAGACAACTCAATAGAAAGTCATAGGAGCAGAATTGAGGCAATGGAAGTCAGAATCAGT
>NW_004443951.1:6940388-7032788 GCF_000243295.1 Trichechus manatus latirostris | reverse complement strand
CAGTCTCTTTAACAAATGGTGCTGGCATAACTGGATATCCACTTGCAAAAAACTGAAACAAGACCCATACCTCACACCATGTACAAAAACTAACTCAAAATGGATCAAAGACTTAGATATAAAATCGAAAACGATAAAGATCATGGAAGAAAAAATAAGCCCTAATACATGGCATAAATACAATATGAACCATAAGTAAGATTGAACAAGCACCAGAAGAGAGACTGGATAACTGGGTGCTCCTAATAATCAAACACTTATGCTCATCAAAAGACTTCACCAAAAAAGTAAAAAGACAACCTACAGACTGTGAAATAATTTTTGGCTACGACATATCTGATAAGTGTCTAATCTCTAAAATCTACAAGATACTGCAAAACCTCAACAACAAAAAAACAAATAACCCAATTAAAAAATGGGCAAAGGATATGAACAGACACTTTGCCAAAGAAGATATTCAGGCAGCTAACACACACATGAAGAAATGCTCACAATCATTAGCCATTAGAGAAATGCAGATCAAAACTACAATGAGATATCATCTCACCCCAACGAGGCTAGCATTAATCCAAAAAACACAAAATAATAAATGCTGGAGAGATTTTGGAGAGATTGGAATACTTATAGACTGTTGGTGGGAATGTAAAATGGTACAAACACTTTGGAAATTGATTTGGTGCTTCCTTTAAAAGCTAGAAATAGAAGTCCCATACGATCCAGCTATCCTGCTCCTTGGAATATATCCTAGAGAAATAAGAGCTGTCACATGAATAGATATATGCACACCCATGTTCATTGCAGCACTGTTCACAATAGCAAAAAGATGGAAATAATGTAGGTGCCCATCAACAGACGAACGGATAAACAAATCATGGTATATCCACACAATGGAATATTACGCAACGATAAAGAACAATGATGAAGCCGTGAAACATCTTATAACATGGAGGAAGTTGGAGATCATTATGCTGAGTGAATTTATTCAGCCACAGAAGGACAAATATTATATATGACCACTATTACAAGAACTCAAAAAAAGGTTTAAACACAGAAGAAAACATTCTTTGATGGTTATGAGGGAGGGCGAGGGTTATTTACCAACTAGATAGTAGATAAGAATTATCTTACGTGAAGGGAAGGACAGCACACACTACAGGGGGAGTCAGCACAACTGGACTAAACCAAAGCTAAGAAGTTTCCTGAATACAACTAAACACTTCAAGGGACAGAGTAGCAGGGGTAGGGGTCTGGGGACCATGCTTTCAGGGGACATTTAGGTCAATTGGCATAACAAAGCTTATTAAGAAAATGTTCTGCATCCTACTTTGGTGAGTGGTGTCTCAGGTCTTAAAAGTTTGCAAGCGGCCATCTAAGGTGCGTCAATTGGTCCCAACCACCTGGAGTAAGGGAGAATAAAGAACACCAAAGACACAAGGAAAGTATTAGACCAAGAAACAGAAAAGCCTACATAAACCAGAGACTTCATCAGCCTGAGACGAGAAGAACTAGATGGTGCCCGGCTACCACCAATGACTGCCCTGACAGGGAATACAACAGAGTCCCGGAAGGAGCAGGAGAAACGTGGGGTGCAGAACTCAAATTCTAGTAAGAAGCTCAGATTTAATGGTCTGACTGAGATTGGAGGAACCCCGGAAAGCATGGCCCCCGGATTCTCTATCAGCCCAGTACTAAAACAATTTCTGATGCCAACTCTTCAGACAGGGATTGGCCCGGACTGTGAGACATAAAGTGATACTGTGAGGAGTGTGCCTCCTCGCTCAAGTAGATACAAGAGACTAAATGGGCAGCTTCTGTCCGGAGGTTAACTGGGAAGGCAGAGAGGGTTAGGAGCTGGTTGACTATTTATGGGGAATCAGGGGTGGAAAGTAGGAGTGTGCTGTCACAGTGTGGGGAGAGCAATTAAAGTCACATAACAATGTATGTATAAATTTTTGTATGGGAAAAATGTTTTTAAAAAAGATAAGCACACCAATACTGCATGATCAAGCCCCTATCAAGCATCTTATCTTTAAGCACAGACTGCAAACTATATAGTTTGTAGATTGTAGCTTTAGTCCAAAATATGTTTTATATCATCTGTGACCAGGAAATCACTGATATTTCCCTATTAGACAGAAGAAGCATGAAACACAATACCACAGTGATTTACATGCAGACCACTATGCTCGTGTTTTTTAAAAAATAAGACTGGTTCAGTGGCTCACATTTTTCTAGTGGCTTTTCATTTCCAGGATCAGGTGAAGAGAGGTCAGCCTTGTAGTCTATAAAACCGAAGGGTGGAGACGCAGGGTTAGGACTATTTTTCGATGACACTGAGATGGTTGAGCTACCTGCAACAAATCTATGTGGGGGAATTTGGAAGTCGTGGCAGCCTTGATGGCCGCAAAGGCCTCTGCCCTGTTGACTGCAGTGTGGCCGCACTCCTGCTCTGCGGTGAGGCAGGGTATGCTCAGCCTATCCTGGTTCTCCACCTCGATCTCCATGCAAAGGATCATGTTCTGCTTTGCATGGAAAGTCACGGTCCGTGACTGCTGGTGCTTCCCAACCCACTGCCTTTCAGCAATGTTATTGCGGCGTAGGAGGGCAGTGAGGAACACTGTGCCAGCCCGCTCTGCAGGCGTCTGGCTTCCTGCTGGAAGCTACCGGACACAGTGACGAAAGTCTGTCCATTACGTTTTGAGGGCCCTTAGAAAAACCTCCAGAGGATCATGTGTTTCCCTCTAAATCAGGGGAGTAGGTATAATCCATAAGACTGTGTCCTGTTCTGGAGCACACCAGGCAGGAAAAGCCTGGTTAGAAGCTCTGTAGGTTTATATTGACCAGCCTCAAGGAGGCTCTAGTCTGCTTAATTCCTTATTCCCCAGTCTGGAGATCCTCACTCTGAAATGACCTTTATCTGCCATCTTTTGAAGTCCTGGCCGTAATTCCAGTCCATTCAAATAACTTTACCGGGTATCTACCTTGTTATATTCACATGTAGGTGAAAAGATATAGACAAAGTAAAAATCAAGAGGGACACATGATCTAGTTGGAGAGGCAGTGTGACAAATCCAGGGTGCTGAGGACTCAGATGAGAGCCACATAAAAACTGCCTGAGGAGTCCTGGAAGAATTCTCAGAAGAATTGAAACCAGGGCCGAATCTTGGAGTATGAGTTTGCCAGGCCAAGAAGAGGGGGTTGTTTAAGTAGACTATGGCATTAAAAGAAATGTCGTGTGTGTGTGTGTGTGTGTGTGTGTGTGTGTGTGTGTGTGTGTGTGTTTATAACAAATATATTGAGAAGGCAATGTTAGGGAAAGTTGACTTCTAAATTTTTTCTGTGATGCTTCCAAGCTCCTTCTTCTGCCTTCCTCCAAAATGTGTGCAAGCTCCTCTTCTAAGAGCCTCTCCTTTTATGACTCCCTATTCTCTCTGGGAAGGCAACAACTTGGTTCTAGCCCTGTGAGAGAATAGTTCTCAGCCAAATTGTGATTCACTCCTACCCGCCCCAGCTGACAGCTTGTGATCATGCTAAAACCCAATCACTGCATGATGGGTCAACCCACTCTCACAGGGTCACCCTGATTCACAGACTGGCAAACTCTTTAAGATCAGGCTTCCAAAGTGGTTAGAAAAGTTGCCTTTTCCAGAGGTCTGGAACAAAGATTCATCCAGTACAGCATTTCCATCTTCTCTTCTTTATGCTATCTGATGCCAAGTCTCTAATTTTTCAGGCAAGTTGTGACTCTCCCTGAAAATAAAATAAATCCCCTATAAGGAAGCTTATGGCTTTATTGCAATGGCATTTTCAAGTACACAAATGTCCTGTTTATTCCAAATTGCTGAGGGAGTTATGAGGATAAGAATATCTTAATATATTGAGCACTAGGAATGTACTGGGCAGTCAGCTAGGGCCTTTATTTATGTTATCTCATTTAATTCTCACATCAGCCTGTGAATTAGAAATTGTTTTCAATGGAGAAAATGGAAGCTCAGAGAGGTTAATAATTTTCTCATTCTACAGCTAGAAAAGGACAAAGCTGAGAATTAAAACTAGGTCTATTACTCCAAAGTCTGTCCTACCTCAGAGCCTTATCCCTTCCATGTACATATATGTTCCACACAACTCAGAAAATTCCAAAGCTTTCTTCCTAATTTGGGGTTCTTTTAAATATAACCTTTCTAAATAATAACACATCCTTTCTTATCTTCCCGTATAAACCAAACTGAACATGAATTAACCTTACCTTAGTTTTTTTGTGCAGGACTATATTTGTGTCTAAACTGAAACCCTCAAACCACTATGACTTTGTCCTGTTTGGTTAGCTTTTAAGTGGTCGTTAGCTTTTTCATGCAGCGAAAATGCTAGCTGTGTTTGCCTCTTGCAAATTCTTCCAGTCCTCTTACATTTGCTGCTTCTCAGCTGTATTACTGTTGTTGTTAGGTGTCGTTGAGTCAATTCCGACTCATAGTGACCCCATGCATCACAGAACGGAACACTGCCCAAGTCCTGCACCACCCTCGTGATCATTGTTATGCATTTACTGTTAAATAACTATGCTCATTAGATTATATCTAAAACAAAGTGAAGTGCTGAATGATAATTGGAGTGTTTGGACTATGTAGAAAGTATGGTAATTTTAATGCATTTACCAGTGACAGTAGTTATAAAGTAGTTAACACCATGTAGGAAATATGATGGTGATCACAGTTTTCTGTTTTCATTTTAAGACTCGATAAGGAAGTTATTCTTCCTATTGAAAGGATCAAAAGCAGACCTTTCATCCATCTCCACCTCCATAGCAGTGGCAGACAAAGCTATTGGATGCAGTATGCTCAGGTGAGAGACAGAGGGCTACAGGCCTCATAGACACACACAGGGAGAAACCATTTCCACTGAAATGATTCATAAGCAGTGGGCATTTTGCAGAGCAAACTGAAGGAATGCAAAACCTTCTCACGAACATCACTGTTAAAGACTGCAATTAAAATGAAATTGCAGTAAGTGCATAGCAGGGACTGAAATACTTCCTTAAATAATAACAAGACTCCTATTACTAGGAAGTGATATCTCAGCATCCACTTGCTTGGGACAAAATAGTCAGGGACATGAACAAGAGGGATGGCAAGGCATATGCAGCACAGGGGATAGAGAACTACAGACCGTATGTAATAAATACCATTTTTTTAGCTACATGTAATACACCACACGCACCCATTGCCGTCAAGTCGAGTCCGACTCATAGCAATCCTACAGGACAGAGCAGAACTGCCCCATAGAGTTTCCAAGGAGCGCCTGGTGGATTCGAACTACTGACCTTTGGGTTAGCAGTTGTAGCAATTAACCACTACACCACCAGGGTTTCCCATGTAATATAAGTTTCCATCAATTTCTTATTGAGAAGGAATTGAAAGTATACACCAGAACTCCACTGAATACCCTGGAATATGTTTATGTTTAGGTTTCCTATATGGTCAGCTGTATATAGTTCTCATTTTCATGTGGTACATTCTCACTAAGTCCTCTTGTTTTTCCACAAATCTTGAATTTGAGACTCTCCCAGTGTTGTGACAGAGCTTTGGACTTGATGAACTCTATATAACTACTGCAGTAAGTAGTAAGCAGACCCAATTAGACAGCACTTGCTTAATGAATCTTAATTTTGTCTCACCATATGACACTATACACAGGGACCTTGTGGCATCTACCAAGAGGTCTTTAGTTTTCTGGATTCCATCTAGGTGAGGCTGTGAGAAAGGTAAGCCTGGCCATATATAGCAGATAGCAGATGCTCAGTAAATACCTCTGTTCTCATTTGAAGTAGTAAGTAACTGAGCCATAGTGTCCAAGAACTAGGCAAAACTCACTGAACATTATTATTAATCAGGACTCTCTGAAATGATCTTATGAAAACAATGAAAACCCATTTTAGATGAAGTTCAGAGGAAAGAACTGTATTTTTCAGCCACAGGCTCTTGGGGTTCTCACTGAAGTCTTTTGGTAAGGTAATTCTCTAAGAGACATTTTGAGAAGTCCCCTAAGCTCCTTTCTATATCACCCAGATACAGAAAAATATGCAGACCCCCAGGAGCTTAAGAAAAACATTCATTAAGACAGACTGTCAAAACAGTCAGCTCACAACCAAATTTAGGAATTTCACAAAAAAGTCATGGGGTGACAGAAGCAAAAGAAAGAGTGACAGTTCTGACAGGCTTTTTTTTCTCCCCCTTCAGTAAACTGGCCGTGGGTGCCCTGGCCACTGGCTTTGTTTGAGACAACCCTTAGGGAAAGGGGTTCAAGGGAAGCACTGGGAAGTATTCATAATTGTTACATGTCATTGAAGTATTTTTACCAAATGGACTTGTCAATATGGCAGTTCCTTTCTATTGTGGATTATTTATACCCGCTCTAATCGTCCCCATCAAAGCTAATCTATAGCACAAGAGTGAAAAAAAAAAAAAAAAAATTCCAGGGCCTTTGCGTTTCCTTCATTCATTTCCAGGAGGCAGGGCTGTTTATGGAGCAGAAGGCTGCATTAGCACAAGCATGCTTGTGGCTTTGTTGGCTAATATCAGACAGGATTCTTGCATATTTCCAGACAGAACTCCTTTTTGGATCATTTTTGTGAGACCTCTTAAAAATAACATAGCCTGTTTCTGATGCCATCAAGCATATTCATTTTGCATTCAACTGTTGATCACCATTTACTTCTTAAAACTTCATTCATCCATATATTGTTTCCTTTGATAACTGCTGACTGAGTTCCTAGTTTGTCCCAGGCCCTGTGCTAGGCACGGGGACTAAAAGAAGAACAAGAAATGGTTCCTGCCCACAAGGAGTTCTAGCTCTTGCACTAGTTAGCTGTGTGAACTTGCTTAAGGTATTTAACCTCCTATCTGTTTGTTTACAAATTGGAAAAAATTAGGCTCACCTTCTAGGTTACTGAAAAGAATAAACAGATAATAAAAAATATTGCCTGTAATGTATTTAATGTAACGCCTAACACACTATATGGTTGTTAGCTGCCGTCCAGTTGGCCGCTGATTCATGGCAATCCCTGCACAACAGAACAAAATGCTGCCCAGTCCTACACCATCCCCATGGTCAGTTGCAGATCGGACCCTTGTGACCCATAGGGTTTTCATTGGCTGATTTTCAGATGTCTATTGCCAGGCCTTTCTTCCTAGTTCACCTTTCTGCAAGCTCTGCTGAAACTTGTGCAACATCATAGCAACACATAAGCCTTCACTGACAGATAGGTGGTAGCTGTGCATGAGGTGCACTGGCTGGGAATCAAACCCATTATAAGCATTCATATATAGTAGCTACTATCACCCATATTGTTACAGTTAATACTATTATTAAGGGCTAGCTTCAATCCTGTCTCCTTTGAGATGTCTTCACCAATATTGCCCGTTGAAATTAATCTCTCCTTTTGCTTTTCTTAGCATCCTACAGCACTTTTCACCCTGAGTTACTACCTATTCCATTCATCTTCTGTTATCTCCACTAAACTGTGAGCTGCTTGAGACAATTTTTTGCTTGTCTCCATTTATTCAATATTCATTCATTCATTTAACAAGAATACACTGAGCATCTTTACATGTCATGCACTATGTTAGCCTCTAGGAATATGGCAAAGAAAAAGAAAACCATAGTTTAGTCCTTGCTATCAAGTTTGATGGTAGAAACAGATATAAAGACAGGTAACTACTGACCAGCCTATGAAAGGACTTGAGATCTGTTGGAATAAACAGGAGGGGCAACAAACTCAGACCAAAGCAGTCAGAGAGAGCAAACACAGAGGAAGTGACATATAAACTTAATTGTTAATAGTAAGTGAGAGTTAGTTAAGACAGGGTGAAAGGATTAAGGAAAAGTATTCCCAACAAGGCAAAGGTCCAGAGACAGGGGAAAGCAGGGTGCACTGAAGGAACTAAAATACTCTGTACAGCTAGAAGAGGAACTGTGAAAAGAAGAGAGGAGCAAGATGTGTTGGAGAGGTAGGCAAATACCTGATCACGCAAGGCCTTGTAGGCCAAATTTAAAAGTCTGGTTTTTATTCTAAGAAATGTGGCAAGTCACCAGAAGGTTTCAAGCAGTGGAATGATATGATGGTCATCTAAACTAGAGTTGTGGAGAAGTAATGGGGAGGGAACGGAAATTTTTTTAAGATAAGAATCAATATGATTCAGTGGTTGAATCCTGTTGCTGTGGAGGGTGGGGAAGTAAGAGGACTCCAGATGATTTGAGGTTTCTGGCACTGACAGCTGGAGTAGATGGCCAATGGCATTATCTGAGCTGGAGTAAACAGAAGGAAGAGCTGATTGAGAATTTAAGGAAAGATGACCACATTTGAGTTGCCTGCGAGATATCCTGGTGGAGCTATTGAGTGGGAAGTTGGGTAGAAAGCGTTGGAACTCCAGAGAAAGAAAAGGCCTGATGCACAGATTTGGGTGTCTGCGGTAGAGAGATGATAGTTGAAGCCATGATAGGGGATGGGATCATGCAACGAAGCTGCGGAGAATGAAAAGAGAAGACAGTTTAGGACAGAACCCTAAAGAATTCCAACATTTGAACAATATTCAGAGGAAGAGTTGCTAGCAAAGCAGACTGGAAGGGTGTAGCCGGGGAGACAGAAGTGCAACCAACAGAATGCCCATGGAAAATAGTGTTTCCAGAAGAAGGGTATCGTCAGCAGTGTCATACTCAAAACCAGGACATCATTTGTTGACCTTCGCCTTCAGTAGAGTCAAAGGGGGCAGAAGCCAGACTGTGATGGGTTGAGAAAGGAGTGGGAAGTGAGGAAACGGAGAGAGCAAGTGTGTTAAATACTTTTAAAGAACTTTGGCCGTGAAGAGAAATGAGAGAGAGAGGGAGTGGGGAGAAAGGGGAGAGAGAAAGGAGAGTGGAGAGAGAGAGAACATGAGTTGGCAGCGTGAAGCAGACATGGGGTTGAGGAAGTTTTGTTTTAAGATCTGAGACTTCAACAGGTTTAGATACTGATGTGAAGGCAGTAATTTTCCCTCACAGAACATGCACATAATTAATTACATGTTTACAAAATACTTTCTTGTTCATTCTCTCATGTCCTAGCAACATTGTGCGGTGTGTAGAGGAGGGGCTGTGAACCACTTTGCTGTTGTTGTTGGATAGATGAAGAAAGTCAAGTACTAAAGAAAGAAAGAGACTTTGTCTATAGCCACACAGTAGGTTAGGGCAGAGCAAGACTGGAACCCAGGTCATGGGTCTAGGTGAAAACATGACCAACAGTGACATGTGATGGCAACCAAATAACCTAGATTTCCTGAGAAAGTCATTTATTCAGCATGACTTCTCTTCTTTATCCAAATCTTTTTTATTGCCCCTATCACACTGTAATGATTTCTTTCCTTGTTTATCTTCCCCATGAACCTGGGAGCATCCTGAGGACAGGGATATGTTTGTTTGACCCTTGTATCCCCAGTACCCAACAGAGTCTGGCCACACAGGAGGGAGGAAGAGATCAGAGTTCCACAGAATATACTAGGCTTGGGCCAGACACTTTCACATACCTTAGTGCTTCTTAGCCCATGCTGCACATTACAATCACCTGGAGAGCTTTAAAAAAATATTGAAGACATGACCCTGTACCAAACTAATTAAATCAGAATCTGAGGGGAGGGGTGTGTTTTCAACCCTTCCCGGGTGATTCTAATGCACAGTCTGGGTTAAGAACCACTGTTTTTCATTCCCTAATTTAATCCTATTCATACTAATTAGGGAAGTGTGAAATAGGCTCCGAGAGGGCAATGATATACAGAAACCATGAGATAGGCCCAGGATTCAAATGAAGGTCATTATGAAGGTCTTCTTTCAAACTGGTACCTGGTAAATATGTGTTGAACAGAACTAAATGGATTTCAAACTCTGTTATATTGCCCATCTCAGCATATTAATCTTTGTCTCTGTGTGCCCTGTCTCTGGATTCAGAAAAAGAAGTCATCTCACCATAACTTGGGAATTAAACCATGGAAATACATCTAAGAATTTCAGAAATCAAAGCTATAAAAGTCTAGCATCTTACATCCCCACATCAGCAGGAATTTGGTGTCAAAAGTTGGCAATTGGTCCAATGACTACAGCGACCATTCACCCCCCTAGGTTTCTGGAATGTTTCCGACTTAACATACTATGGCTTATTAGCTTACCCACAACACACACACAGCAAAGTCCCAGAAATATCAATGTTTCACAAGTGATAAGTTAATGCATTAAGTTATTGAGTGTTACAATAAAAGTACTGAAGTTAGAAAAGATGAATAAACATTGGAGTTACTTCCTCAAATGTAGGCATGTTGTGATTAGTTCATGGCCATGTATTTTTAGGTATATACTAGGTTTTCCAAATATTATCTTATTTAATTCCCATCACAGCCCACTAAAGCATACTTTATATTATATAAACATACATTTTGCAAACGGAGGAACTGTGACTGCCAGGTTAAGTGACTTTTTCAAGGTCACATGGACCGAGGTCTCTCTGACTCCACACACTGCTCACTGCTCCACTCTGCCTCTTCCATATGAAACAAAGGCACGTGGCGCCCACACACTGCACAAATGCAGAAACTCACGTGGTGGTGGCAGCCATTATTTAATTATATACTTTTAAATGGTTTTCCTTTTCATAAGGAGAATATTAGTATTCCAGTCATCAAGAAAATGTGTGATTTTTCTGTTTTGTCTCAGTGCCAGGGAATAAGAGTGTTCCAAGGGTCATTTTCTCTGATTATCTGCTTCGGGGGATTGGAGAACATTGTTGATGACCACCAAAGCTGTCGGATCTCCCTTAATAATTCAAATGCATTACTCAGAGGTTTGCCAGTAAGCTTTTAATTAAAAAAGGAATAATTATTAAATATTGAGTGATTGGGTTTCTCCAAATGAAGCCAAAAGGAATCATGTGGTAGGGTTACTATCATGAGCCTCAGTCACCCTAGGGGCACCTTCTCTGTCCTCTCCACTGCACCCTGTTTTTGACGTTTATCTAACCTTTCTCACTGTCTTGCCACTGCCTGTTTCCTTGCCTGTGTTCCCCACTAGACTCTAAACTTTCCCAGCCAGGGACTCCTTCATCTCAGAGTTCCTAGCCTTGGCACAGGGCGCAGCTTGCAGCCTCTGCTTAGCGAATGTGTATAGAATGAATGAATGCAATTTTCTTCTTCCTTCTTAAAGGGAATCTGTTAAAAGTGTAACTAGTGTTGATACACTTTTAAATCTCTCTGAGACTTTTCATGTAAAATGCCAAATGAGCAAAAATTTCTTGTGTCCAGGTTTTTGGTTCAGGAAATGTTATACCCAAACTCTGATGTATGTTCTCATCTTTATTAAGCAACTATTCTAACAAATCATGGGGCTAAATTGTTTACAAACTGTTTCCATAAGTTTTGTCTTGGGTCCAAATCCCCACCTTCCCGTGCACATTCGGGACTCCTTTCAGTCAAGGTGGCTCCTACGAGGATATGCCAGGTCTGTCTGCCAGGAATACCCATTTTGGGGACAAATGGTAAAACTCAAGTTGAAAAACTTATTTAAAGCCACACAGCTGGTAAGTGCAGAGCAAAGAGTCAAAGTAATTGTGTCTGACTCCAAAACCTGTATCTTTCTATTATACTACATGGCCAGCATAAGGCCTGTACCACATAAGTTAATCAGAAAAGCTTTGTTAAATGAGTGACGAAGTGAACATATGGGTATCTCAGCTGAAAAGAATATAATCCATTTCAACCATGAGTTAGGTGCATCACGGAACAAAGGTAGATATCCCCTTATATCTTCTTTTTTCCATAGTACTTACCACCTTTTAACATTCGATTTATTTATTATGTTTACTGTCTGTCTCCTCCAATAAATATAAACTTCACAAGAGTATGCACATTTACCTTGTTAACTGATGCATCCCAAGTATTAAGAATAATGCCTGGCACATAGTAAAAAAGAAAAATTGCTGTTGAGTCGATTCTGACTCATAGCAACCCTACCGGGCGGAGTAGAACTGCCCCATAGGGTTTCCAAGGCTATAAATCTTTACGGAAGCAGACTGCCACATCTTTCTCCCATGGAGCAGCTGGTGGTTTTGAACCACCTGCATTTCAGTTAGTAGCCGAGCTCTTAACCAGTATGCCACCAGGGCTCCTTCTGGCACATAGTAGGTCTCAATCAATAAATACCTCTTGAATGATTAAATAACCATTATCATTTTTAAATGCCTTGAATGATGGCTTCATTACCAGTGCCTTTGGCATATTTTTATAAACACCTTCCTGGTTGTCTAACTTGAATTTCCTTGGGTTAAATAAAAGAACTCTGCTCAAACTGAAAGACAAATTTTATTTTAAAGTGGAGATTACTAGTCAATGAAAATGGCTTTCAAAGGGAGTTGCAAGTTCAATGACCATAGTAACCCATCTAGTTTCTTAGAATATGTATTTGTTGAATGAATGGATTCAAAGCTTGTTTACATCCATTGTGGTATTTGTTCCTCACAACAACAGAGAGATGAAGGCCAATCAGAAATTATTATTATCCTCACTTGATAGATAAGAAATCTGAGAAAGCAAGTGGTCAAAGTGAGTGGCCTAAGGCCCCTCAGTTAGTGTGACAGAGCAGGGACCTAAACACAATCTGGCCAAGAAATGGGAACTTGGAAGGACTATGTCACTGGGAGGACATGAGGTCTGAGACAGAGAAGTCCAGGAGGTGGGTGCTCTGTCAGACACAAGCGGGATCTAGTTAACGGAGTCAGGCAAGAGGACAGGGATGGGGGCTCAGAGAAAAGGCGGGAGGGACAGCAAAGCTGTTGGTTCTAAGCATGGTTCTAAAGACCTTTGCATTTCGCCTGCCAAAGGGCAGGACTGAGCCCAAGCCCACCAGAAGTCCCAAACGTGTTGTGTTCTCTCTATCCCAATGCTTCAGTCCAGTTCTCATCATTACTTGCCTAGACAATGTCAACAGCCTCTACACTGGTCTCACTCCTCCAGTCTTGCCACTGAAGTTCAAATGGCACATTGCGATCAGACTGATTTTCCCAAAAGCAAATCTCTATCATGTTATTTTTCTGTTTTGTATTTGTATTGTTTCTTCACTACCTGGAGGACAAAATTGAAACTTCTTAGCATGACATTCAAGGCCCTCATGCTAAGCTCTCCAGCTTCATCTCCTATTAGCCTCACATTCCCAAAGATACTATCTCCTCATGTCCCATTCCTCAGAAAAAAAATTTTTTTGCACTCTGAACATGCTATGGCTTTTTGTACCACTATGCCCAGGCACATGCTGTCGGCCTTTTCTGTTCCTAATGAAGTCCTAGTCATCCTTCCAGGCCAGTTCAAATGCCATTTCCTTTGGAAAGGTTTTGGTCCTTCCTACCCCACAGGGAAAGATGTCACCTTGAAGACTAAGGTGTGCCTCACCCAAGCCATATTGTTTTCAGTTGCATCATATGCATGCGAAAGCCAGACAATGAATAAGGGAGACTGAAGAAGAATCGATGTCTTTGAATTATTCTGTTGGCGAAGAATATGGAATATACCACGGACTGTCAAAAGAACGAACAGATCTGTCTTGGAAGAAGTACAGCCAGAGTGCTCCTTAGGAGCAAGGATGGCAAGGCTTCGTCTCACATAGTTTGGACATGTTATCAGGAGGGATCAGTCCCTGGAGAAGGACATCATGCTTGGTAAATTAGAGGGTCAGTGAAAAACAGGAAGACCCTCAACAAGATGGATTGACAGGGGCTGCAGCAGTGGGCTCAAGCATAACAACAATTATGAGGATGGCACAGGGCTGGGCAGTGTTTTGTTCTGTTGCACATAGGGTCACTGTGAGTCAGAACCAACTCAACAGCACCTAATAACAACAACACCCGACAGGGACAATTACTTACATCCTCATTTGTGCTCCTGGAGCATGCTCCACACTATTCTGGCACAGTACAGTATTGCCCTACTTATTTACCTCACCTACCCCTAGCCTGTCCTTTCCTTGGAGTCAGGGACTGACTTGGTCACTACGATATTACCAACATATAGCATAATGCTTACCACTTGTTGGTGCTCAATAACCACTAAAGTGAACCGTTCCCAAAGTGTACTCTCTGGGCCAGCAGAATCAGCATCACCTGGGAATTTGTTAGAAATGTAAATTATTGGGTCACATCTCAGATTTACTAAATCAGAAACACTGGGAGTGGGGCCAGCCCTCCAGGTGGTTCTGATGCATACTCAACTTTGAGAGCCACTGTACTAAAGGAAAAAATAAATCAAAGGGACTTCAGTGTGAGAAGAATCAGGAAGGCATCCCAGGGGAAGAAGCATGTGGATTGGGTCTGACAGAGGTACAATTTAGATACTGAGAAATGAAACGGAAGGAAGGCCTATTTATAGAGAACAAAAGCAAGGAGATGGAGAAGTATAGTACATGGTCAGGCAATGCTGTTGGGCCCAATTACCTGGAGTTTAGAAAGGAGAAAGAAAAGTAAATGGAGATACATTTATTAATTTGGTGGCCTCTCCCACTGGTACATAAGCCTCTCCACAGCAGGAACTATGTTTGACTCAGCTCTGTGCCGCCATATCTGGCTCAGGGCAAGGGCTTGGTGAATGTTTGATGAATGATTGATTGAGGACAGGTCAACTGAGGAAGAATGTCAGAGAAATAGGTTTTCTGGGAGATCAGTCATATCACGCAACTGTTCTTGAAAAGGAAAGTGCAGAGAAAATGGTTCCACTGCAGTTAGAGCATAAACTTTCCCATCTGGCTCCATCTAGTGTCCTAATGGGCAGATTTCTGGGCTAGGACATATCTAACTACAAAGGAAACATCCTCTGATTGTTATGCTGCAGGTATAGGGACTGGAGGAAGTTGGTGCAGTAGGGGTGGGGGACCCAGACCACATGCTTATTCTGACCAGGGCTTCAAATAGAAAACAAACTTTAGGGCTAAGCTTTCTTTTTCTTTCTATGGTTGTAAAAATATAGATAACACAACCTTGCCAATTCAACATTTTTCACGTGTACAATTCAGGTCTGAGCTTTCTTGATTTTTTCATTTGATTATTCCATTTGAAGTTCTTATAGCTTTGGGGTGTATGTGTGTGTGCGTGTGTGCATGTGTGCCTGTGCGCACACACGTGCATGCGTGCGTGCGTGCACACACACACACACACACACATACCTTTCTATCATTTGATGTTTTCTTGTTCAAAGAAAACTGAGGTGGGATGAGGGACAAGTTCTTCACAGATGCCAAATTCCAAAGTCTGTACACACAGAATCTTTGAATTCCTATATCAGGGTTTATGTGACAGGTTTTAGGCATGTTCTGTAACCTCCACCAGGGGGTATCCCAGACTCTAACAAAGTAGTATGCAAAACTAGACCTTGGGAGGCAGTAATTTTTCTGTAAAGGTGATCAATAAATTATTGTCAATGCCTTTGATAAGGATTGAATGAACACTATTCTAAGGAAATAATTAGAGTCAAACATATGTAGAAGAGTGTTCATTAAACTAAAAAAATTTAAAATTACCTAAACATTCAATAAGAGAAAATGATTACATAAATTATTCACATGCATAGTATTGAATAGTATGCAATTCTTAAAATCATATTTTTGAAGAATAATTAGTAAAATGGGTAAATGGTCTCAGTATAACGTTAAGTGTAAAAAGGAAACTACACTACAACACCCATTTTATTTAAAATGTATAGAAATACAAAGAATAAAAGTTGATAAGAAATGTAGTGATTACGCTGGCTTGCTAAGTCATCAGCAATTTAAATTTAAATTCTTCTACTTTATATATATTTTTTACAGTGAGTATATTTATAACTTAAAGTATGATATTAAATTAAGAATTGGGCAATGACAGAAAATGAAAAATATTGGAAAATGAAAAGAGGGATATTAGTGAATTTGGGAACATGTAATCAAAAAAAAAGTAGGTCGTTGTTGTTAGGTGCTGTTGAGTCAGTTCCGACTCATAGTGACCCTATGCACAACACAACGAAACTCCCTCTGGTCCTGTGCCGTCCTCACAATTGTTGCTATGCTTGAGCCCACTGTTGCAGCCACTGTGTCAATTCATCTCGTTGAGGGTCTTCCTCTTTTTCATGGACCCTCTACTTTACCAAGCGTGATGTCCTTCTCCAGGGACTGATTCCTCATGATAACATGTCCAAAGTATGTGAGAGGTAGTCTTGCCATCCTTGCTTCTAAGGAACATTCTGGTTGCACTTCTTCCAAGTATAGGTAGTCCTATACTTTTTATATTTTACCAGTATTACTTAGCATAACCCAGGCCTCATTATTACTGCTGTATTTTTACACAAATAACACGTGCCTTCTATGTTTGTTTGCCAACTGCTCCCTCCCTTCAAAGAGGTATTTTCGTAAGTGCCACTATACCAATTTATTTTTACATGTTGCTATAAAAAACTTAGCATAGCATGCTTATGAAAACATCTCAGGGGGCGAGGGAGCAGTTGGCAAACAAACGTAGAAGGCGCGTGTGTTATTTGCGTAAAATATAGTACTGACCAAGAAGTCATATGTAGACTTTGAGTTTTAATGTGCTGCTTCCTATTTTTTAAAGGATTAAATGAAACTAGTATGTACTTTGTTAGGTAGTTCAGTTTTCAAGAGTAAAATGCCTCTTATGAGACAGTAGATACGCAGGCTGGTGAAAAAGTTAACCAGCTGAGTCCAGGATGCGTAATAATACATCCTTGATAACGTCCATTCTTAATGAGCCCTCTATAAACAGCATCATTTATATAACAACAGCTATACTGTCCTAGATATTTGCATATAAATCTCACCAAAATTCCATCAGTGAATCCTGACAGATAAACTGTTATCTTTGTTTAAAAGAAAATTATGTCTCAGAAATGGGGAGGTCAAGTAAGATTTGCTGATGCTTATGTGCCCAACACTTAGCTAGACATTGTGCCTGTCTTCTCACAGATTTGTGTCAGTGAATCTTCACAGAGATTTTATGATATAGGTACTATTAGCCTCATTTTGCAAATGAGAATATTAGGGCTCAGAGAGGACAAATGACTTCCCCAAGGTCATACAGCTAGTACACAAGTAACAGAGCATGGTTTGATCCCAGATTTATCTGCTTGCAAAGCCCATTTACACGAGGGGTCACCTCCAGGGGAGAAGTAAAAGGATGGAGGAGGAGGAGATGAACTATTCCCCGTCTTCCAGTGACTGAAGCTCTCAGAAGGCACCGCCATGACACAACTCCTGCTTTGCACTCCAGTGACCTTGAGGTTGAAAGGGACAGAGGAACAGACTCCCCTGATGTTCCATGAGGAGTCAAGAGGAAAGGCAGCTCTCAGAGAAACAGCTGGCCTTTCTCCAGCAGCCGGGCCTGGGAGGTAAACAGATCAATGCAGACACTCGCCTCCACCTAATGATATAATGACGCAGCAGGGGCACTGTCTTATTGGATTGCTCGTCATGCTGACAGGGCCTACAGTTAAGCGGGCTTACTGCAGGGGTGGGGGACTCATTTTCCCAACCCCTAGTGAAGTCTAGCTCCTATAGAAGAAAGCTGGGAATGGTTTGTTCCTTTATTTGTTTGCTTGTTTCTGTGAGTGCTTGTTTTTCATTACTCTCCTACGTTGAGATTTGATGGGATGATCTTGTCAATGACCTTGCTGCTCTGTGGATCAAGTGTCATAGACAAAGGAACCACTGGCCTCCCAAGAGGCAACTTGGTGTGTTGCTAAGAATCCTCACCTTGGCACCAGCAAAGCTGCATTCTGATCCCCCTACTGACTCCTGTGGGACTGGGGGCAAGTCCCTGCCCCTCTCTGGATCTTAGTTTCCTATGTGATCCATGTAAGCACGGGAGTGACTGGAGTAAAAGGTGTTTCTGTGCCAAGTAGTATGCCGTGGGCGGAGGTAGCTCACCTGACACCAGTGATTATATTTAGCTACTTATTTGATCCTGATCCTGCCTCTGTATAAACCTAGACAACTTGCTATTAATGATAATAACAATAATAATAATAATGTCTGTTTATTGTACATCTACTGACTATGAGACAACCACTGGGAAAACAGTCTTTCAATAACCTTCCAAGGAAGCTATGCTCAACCTCATTTCATAGATGAGTAAACAGAGACTCACAAAGGACAAGTGTTACCCAAGGTCACATAGCAGGACAGTACAAGAGCCAGGACAAGAACCTGGGCCTTTCCCTAGTGCTCTTCTGACTTAACTCATTTTCTATTAGAAAGGTTCTTTTAAGTGTTCCCGTTTTCCCAGCACAGCACCTTTATTTCTTCCTGTCTTCATACCATAGACCTACTGTTCTCATCACTAACATCAAACACTCCCTCACTTTTTTTGAGTGGTCTTTCCCTCTCTGTGTTTCTCTCTTGTCTCCTCTCAGTGCTTGTGGGTGGTACTTCTTCTGGTCTGCTGCTGTGGGCATTAAGCAGGCATCCCCCCTCAGGGGTTTGTAGACTATTTCACTGAGCCAGGTCTCAGGTATTCCCTGCTCCTGCATTGACTTATTCCCAGCATATGTAAGCTCCTGGGTTTAAGTATGCCAAGGGACCACTTCCTGCTGGCAATTGACTTAGGCCCTTCTGGGTAGCCAGAGAAAGTGTCATGGGAGTGGAAGTAGGGGCAAGAACAAGAATCTCTCCCCAGAACCCTTCTCTGGATACTAAGATGCCTGAAGGCAGACTCACTTCACAGGCACAAGACGATAAAGGACCTAGGTAGTCTCCAAACTAGAAGGAAATCAGGTAGGCCACTGTTCTCACCCCAAGGTTGGAAAATATAAACTGCAACCACAGAGGCATTTTTTTTTTGTAGCTATTTTCAACTAGAAACTTTATATATGCCCGTCTCTGAGGAGTCTTCAGAGAGATTTTGAACTAAATGTGTCTTTAGGGTTAAACTATTTCTGTGGTTTACAAACTTTTAAAACCGTAGAACCCTCTTTACAGAAGAAATTACATTAAAAACTTATAGTATAAAATAGATGCAGTGGGGTGAGATGTTGGTAAGGCTCCATAGATCGCAGTTTGAAAATGACTAATCTAGTCCAACTCTTACATTTACCCTGAAGCACTGACCAAAACTTGGGTCTCCTGACTCATAGTCCAGTGCTCTTCCCCTGCACACTTTGTTTGATTCATGAATCCACCCACCCATGCCCCTATCAATCCATTCCCTACTCACAAATTTTTCACTGAGATTCTACTATTTTGAGTTTACTGAGAGAATTACAGTAAGACATCATTCAAGCCCACAGACCGCTGACACACAAGCAGAAGAAAGAAAGGGAGGCCCCTATAAGTGGGTTAGATGAAGGTTTCTCAACCTCAGGACCACTGACATTTTGGACCAGTAGTTCTTCACTGTCGGGGCCTATCCTGTGAACTGTAGGATGTTTAGCAGCATCTCTGGCTTCTACTCACTAGATTCTAGTGACACTCTATCCCAAACATCCCCCCCCAGTGTGGGAGGGTCACCTCTGGTTGAGAACAACTGGGTTAGTTAACACAAGACAGCAACATAAGAGATCTGACCAGTTTGCATAATTTACAGACCAGGTAAGTGGTGAAGGTAGTGTTATAAGAACCCCGAGTAGAAGGAGCTCCCTTGCACCTGTGTGTAACCCCTGCTCCAGGAGAAATTTTGCCTCTTAGAAGGAGGATAGGATATTGAGAGGGTAGTGATATGAGCACAATGGGAAGGGAGGAGGGGCAGACTCTTGACTGAAGGCCAAATACTTCTCCCTTTTGGGCCTCAGTTTCCTCACCTGTAACATGGACAGAAAGCGGCGACTGTAGTCTCACCAGTGATCCTTAAGTTCCCTCCTAGCTCCCGGATTCTATTTTGTAATTTTTCCCACAGTCCTATAAAGAGCTAAGCTAAGTCAGGTTGATACCTACTGATTTAGGTCTTCTTTTTAGCCATATTTGAAAACCCACTTCCTCAGTCAGGCAGATTCCAAAGGGAAATATAAAGGGAGTTTATACTCCCATCCATATCTTGGAATAATAATGATGATAATAGTATTAACCTTCATGTGTGGCTTTACAGTTTACAAAGCACCCTCACATATAATATTCATATATATGATCTACAAAACAACCCTGTGAGGTACAATTAATTACCACCACTTCATGGATGAAGAAATCAATGTTCAGAAAGGTTGAGTACCTTGTTTAAGGTCACACCTAGACCTGCCTGACTTTAAATTCCTTGCTATTTTGGGTGCACGGGCTGCCTGTGCTTCATTAAGCATATTGGAAACTATCCCCACCCCCATATCTCCCAGAGATAGGACACGAATGCCAAGTCATCAAGACACTCAGGCTGAGTGGGGAGGGAAGAGATGGCATCACTAGGGCACCACACTGACTGTGATAGTGGCAACAGAGCTGGCTGAACAAGGGCCAAGACATGTGCTTTGAAAGAAGGGTTAAAAGAAAAATCTTCCTACTGCCAAGGCCCTGCACTGGGACATGGGTACAGAGCTCTGCTTAAGGCTTAATTCTATTGATTACACATTCCATTTTCCAAAGTGCCATTTGCTTGAAAGAGCAGGTGGTGTTTTCGGCATCCATTTAGCTGATGTATTAGCCATGTGGCTCAGTGCTTCAGCAGGCCGGAGTCATCAATTTACGGTAAGATGACAGAGGGAATCACTCACTGCAGAATCGTAATGGGGAGAGGGGGAAGGAAAATGGAACACAGAGAAAGGGACAAAAACATTGGAATCATGGTCCTGAGTAGGGCCCGGGGATTCAGGTAGACAGATGGGCTTCGGGGGGCCAACATAGGGCCATTGGTTGAAAATAGCAAACATACTCAGGATGACGCCGTAGCTGGCCCTGTGCTGGGCAAAGAAGATTCACAAGAATTTTCACCTTGAGGGACTCAGTTTAGTAGGGAAGACAGATATAAGCTATTAATGAAAATAACATCAGATATAATACAATAGAGTGATGCAGTAGATAATAGAAGAGTGTTTTAAAATTCCACAGCTCTGGTTCAAATCCAAGCTTTATCGTTTTCTACATAGTTATAGGCAAAATTAAACTGGAAACTCCTGGAAAGTGGGCACTATTTCTTATACATTGTAGGATGCCCAGTGCCCTTGCCCAGAGTCTGGCATTGCCATCATAATCACAAAGACTATCAATAAAGTAGTAATCCTAGAATAACATTTATTGAGCTCTTGCTGTATATCAGGTATTACCTAAGTGATATACGTTTTTTAATCCTTGCAATAAGTTTACGTACCCTTATTAAGTACCCTTATTATCTCTATTTTACAGATGAGCAGATAGAGACTCAAGGAAATTAAATAATTTCCCCATAGTCACACCACACATAAGTGGTGATGGAGCTAGCATTCAAACTCAGATCTGTGTTTCTACAACTATACAGCCACTTTAACACTATGAAGTTCAACTATCCCAAGAATTGTACTCAAGTTATATAACCTTGAAGAGACTCAGTTTCCTATCAGTCAAGTGGATGTAATCTTCTTCTTCATGGGTTTGTTGTAAGCATTAAATAAGACAATACATGAGAGGAACATTGAGTTAGTACATTCTAAAATGCTCAACAAATGGTACCTATCATTATCATTATTCTTAAGATTATTATGTTCTGAGAGGATATTCGAAGGGCAGAGCCTGCGTAGTTTAAGGAAGTCTTCTCTGGTGCCTGTGTGAATATCTACTCTTCTCTGATGAAACTAAGGTGCCTTGCTAGTGTCCCAGTATGTTTCTTTTTAATTAGATAATTAGCATTTTGTTTATTAAGATTTTCTCATTTGACATGCACCCTGAGGTGGGTCATAGCAAAGGCAAATTGTGAGAAAAGCCAGTAATGGCTTTGATGATTGTATTCCAATAAAAAGCCTCATTGGTCCTTGAGTTTCAGGGAAGAAATTCATCTGACAGAAGTACAGGGGGTGGATGAGAGGAGGATGCTAACTGGTTGTCTTGGAAGAGAACCCACCACCACTCCATCTCTGTCGATCTGCTGGAGAATTACTCACTCCTTCCTAAGAAAGTAGTGACGTGGAAGAAAGGACAGCTTACTGGAATTTGCTCATTCATTCACTTATTCATTTACTCAACACAGATTCTTAGAGGCCTCACTCTATGCCAGGTACTGTACTAAGCTCTGGACTCACAGAGATTAATAAGATTTAATTGCTATTTATAATTTAGGAGAAAGGAGATTCTTGTATAGGTACAAAATAATGTCCTAATTCATTGTCCTGTTATTTAAAATAATGGCAATTTTGAACCATATAAACTATAAACACTAGGAGTTTTTAAATAAAGTATGGTACATCATTTCAAAGAAATATTATTAAATCATTTAAAATGTTTATAAATAACTTCAAATAATGTGGGAAAATGCTCACAGTACAATGTTAAATGATATAAAACTGCAGATACATTATGTTCTCAACTATATAGATGTTATACAACGTATGTAAAATTAGGAAGAAAATGTTCAACACACTAATAGTGGTTATTTTTGTTAAGGGTGACATTTTTCTTTGATGTAATACTATTCAATATTTACAAAATTTTCTCCAATGAGCAGAAATTAAGTAGAAAAAAATGTCTATTCAAAAGTATAAAATGAAAATTATTATACTAGAAGTATGTAAAGGATATTCCTGACAATGAAAAGAGTGACTTTCCAACTTATCTATTTTACAGATGAGTAAATTGAGGCTCTGAGAGATTAAGTAACATGCCCGCGGCTTCCCAGTGAGTAGGCAGCTGAAATGCAACTCAAACCCATGTCATCTGATTCTAAATCTGGAACTCTTTCCACTGTGCCACAGGAACGTTCGAAGAGCTAGCTGGGTGCCTGCCTGAAATGTGGGAGTTGGCCTGCCTAGAGGGTCTCTGGCCGTGCTACTGTCTGATTGCTCCAAAAGAACCCAAGAGTTGACGCCCACGTGGCAGTGATTCAGGGATGAATCTCCGGGACCCAGGCTAGCCACGGGTCTGGAAGAAGTGCATAGCACTGCACTGTAAAAATAACCTTGACTGTTTGCATTTCAACTCCTCAAGATTTATGGTATTTGAACTACATGCATAATATAGGTCTGGGCATGTATTTGATGTTTTCGTTTAGATTTAGAACATAGAGTCCCAGCATTGAGTTGATTTTAATGTTTGAGTATTTTAATATCACTGTATTGTGTGCTCAGCATCCATGATTAAATATACACCTTCAAGTCCAATTTACTTTTAACTTCATTATAGTCTGTTACTTCTGGCATTTAATGAATTCTGCATTTGGCCATATATCCAAGCCTCAATGTTTTTGCAATTATATATTTGTGTGCATACATCTGCGAACATGTAAAACTCAAATACCCCAAGAAAAGCCCTCTTTAAAGACAAGTATTTCCTGTCTTAACAAGCTCTTCTTTTCTTAGTTATCAGTGAACATCAGATAGAGCATGGGGGTCCTGAGATATCAATGAATCCAACCTCTCAGTTCTACTCTTAGATCTGCCCAGAGAGACCCTACACTGGGCTGCAGGCTTTACTGATCCAGTCGGTGCCCCCTGCATCAAGAGAAAACATCCAGACATGTGCAATAAGAATTAAATTCAATCCTCTTTGATATTTTGCCAATTTTTAGTCATATAAAAACTATAGTTTTACAAGTATGTATTTTTCTATTTTTTCATTATGGAAAGTGTATTTTTCAAGGTAAGAAAATAGTAAATAAAATACTTATTTTTTAACAGTTTGTTAGCTAGATTTATGATTTTTAAATATTTAGACATACGGTATGTGGTTCTCTGTTGTCTCATCTAAGCTCTGCAAATGTTAGAGGTGGGCCTGCAACTTCCCCACTTTTATGTATGCTTCTGTATTGTCTGCTTGCATAGTAAATATCATTTATGAAGCACCTACTATATGCTAGGCAGTGTACTAGACATTTTACATAAATAATTTTATTCATCATACTAGTTTTATATGATGTGTACTATCACCATTTTACAGGTGAAGAAACCAAACCTCAGAGATGTTAAGGAAGCTGACAAGTATGAAGATTCTGGGCTTTGGAAGCAGAGATCTGTGTTTAAATCCAACCCCTGCCTCTTACTAGCTGCATGACCTTTGTCAAGTCATTGAGTCCCAGTGCCAATCATCTGCCTGGCACAGAGATTGGAGACACTGAGCCTGTTCCTTCTCCTTTCCCCCAGGCTGGTCTATGGCCTCTGCAGATCTGCTCACTTATTTATATCCAGAACTTTTATATTATCTTATACTTCTGTTATGGCACAGGCAGCACTGAATGGCAAGCACTTGTTAACTTCTGTCTTCCCCCCATAGCTCATAACAACCATGGGATACTGGCATGAATTTATTCTAGGTTCTGATAGAACCCAAGGGCTGGAGAGATCAACCTTATCCAGAACATTGGGCTGGAAGGGGACATTCATAGAAGACTACTAAGAGGAAGCATCAGCTCAACTGAGTTTTAAAGGATGAGTGGAATTTGTAAGGGTAATTAGGTAAGGGATGATCCCAAGTATACCTTCTAACTAAACTAAGAGTTGCTGTCGAGTGAATTATGACTCATGGCGACCCCATGTGTGTTAGAGTAGAACTATGCTCCATAGGATTTTCAGTGACTGATTTTTGGGAAGTAGATTGCCAGGGCTTTCTTCCAACATGCCTCTGGGTTGACTTGATCCTCCAATTTTTGGTTAGCAGCCAAGCACGTTAACCATTTGCACCATCCAAGAACTCCAGTATACCATCAGATATTGTTAAAGACGGAGAGATTGCATTTGCAGTTACAGTCCAGAGGAGGCCAACCCAGAAAGTAGCGACCATTACAGCAGGAGGCCCAAACTGAATCCTGGATTATGTGAAGGAGTCTCATTCTATACATTACATAGTCACAAAGGAAATATGTCTCAGAGCCAAGGGCATAGTGTATAAAGCTAGAAGACACACCCGAGGGGGCTCACCAGGGGCTAAGGAGGTCAAGGTATGGTTCTGGATAAAGAGTCCAATGAGAAGGATAGCAGAGAACACAGAGACTGTGACAGTTATAAGTGAGATAGAACTGTGATTATTTCCAGCTCTGGTCTTTACGTACCAAAGGGTAGCTGAGGCTTAACAGAACTTTCTTACTGGTGGGCTCCTAGCATCTGTCCTGCTCTTCCTCTTCCTTCCTCTCATAATTCACACCTATTGGGATTACAACAGCTTCAAGAAGCTGGCTGGCAAGGAATGCTAGCCCAATTTAAAAGAAAAAAAAAAGAGGTCATCTAATGCAGCCCGTAGATGTTCAGACCTTGGTCAGCGTCACATGAGTTTTTTGCTGGAGCTGGACATAGAATCTAAGCCCTCTGAGTCTTTACTCTGAGTTCTTTCTACCAGGTGGGCTCTGGTCCCTGATTGTGTCTTCCTCTGCCCTGGTGCTCCTTTCCTGCCTCTGACAGCAGTGCTTCTACACCCAGGCCCAAAGTGTCAACTGGGATGCAGAGTGCTGTAGTAGAATGAGCAAGAACCATGGGATTAGAGAGATCTGTATTTGAATACCAGATCATCCCCTTACTAGCTGTGTCAGATCTGCTAAGTCACTTAACTTCTCTGAGTAAATGAAGTCTTCATTTTTTTAAATGGGGATAAATATCTATGTTAAAGCATTTGTATTAGTTTGGAATATTTTGGGTGCAAGTGTTAGAAAATACAATTCAAACTGACTTAAGGAAGAAAAAAAAACTGATAGAGCTGGATAATTTATGGGTTGGCCTGACATCTGTGGGTTCTCCTTTCTCTGGGGTGGCTCCAATCTCACTTCTGATGGTGGTCCCCAGCAGTTTCAGTTCACATCATCACAAAATCCAGGCTAACAAAAGAGAGGAACTCTCTTCTGGTAACTCCTCCCTCAGCTCTGGGATGCACTCTCTCTCATTGGCCAAACTGGGGTCATGTGCCTATCCCTAAACTAATCACTGCAGCCTGACGGGATGGAATACACTGACTAATGCATCAGAAAGTCATGTGTTCCATCCCTTACTCCAGTGTTGGCTGCGCCTCTCAAACCACATGTTTGAACGTAATCCCCCCAAACAAAATCAGGGTGCTATTATCAGAAGAACAGGAAATTGATGTTGTACAACAACTCTATAAAGCTGTTGAGGGAACTAAATAGGAAAATGATAGTAAAGTATCCAGAAGCCTGCCCATAGAAGGCCCTTAATAAATAATAGCTATTGTGATTGTTCTTCTATTATCTTACTGGCGTTAAACTTATCTTTATATGAATGTGTGTGTGTGTGTGTGTGTGTGTACGTGTGTCTAGTGGGGATGTTAATCAGGCAGCAAAGAGAAAAAGACACGGATTTCCACCTACTGGAACAGCACACCATAAGCTTTAATCACTGGGCACCTGTAACTGCATGGTTGTTTTCTGAGGTCTTGCAGAATCTATACTGTCTCCACCCAACCCTTAAAACTCCTATCTCTGTCCCTTCCCCATCCAAGGAGGCATTCTCATTATGGGATAATGATAGTGGAATAGAATCTGTCACTGGATAATGATCTCCTGTGGTTAGACAAATGAAGAAGGCAGACTTGTGCACCTTCAGAAACTGAACAGCAAGGGGCTGCCAAAATGTTGATTTTCAAAGAGGGAGGCTTTAGTCCTGTCACAACATACCGGTCAAAGCTGAAATATTACATGCAAATGGAGACTGCAACATTAGGAAGAGTAAGGCTCTTGGGAGGCTAACCTAGGACTGAGATAGAGAGTAGCTGACCACTTTGCATGACCAGGGATGATTTTGAATCCTTATTGGGTAGCCCTCTGTTTGGGGTAGCTGAAATTCCTTTGCTGCCTAGAGACAGGAAGCTGGAACATATGTCCTCTTGAAGTCAGTTTGGGTTCTAGAAGACCACAGTCTGCTGACAAATGGCTTGAATGGAAAGAATTCAGGAATGACATTTAGAATAAAAACAAAAAACAAAACCAGTTGCCATCGAGTTGATTCCAACTCATGGTGACCTCATGTGTGTCAGAGGAGAACTGTGCTCTATAGGGTTTTCAACGGGTGATTGTTCATAAGTAGATTGCCAGGTCTTTTTGCCAAGGTGCCTCTGGGTGGACTCGAACTTCCAACCTTTCGGTTAGCAGCCAAGCATGTTAACCATTTGCACTACTCAGGAGACATTCAGCTAGAGATGCTCTTATCCTTGCTCCACCTGTAACTGGTGACATCACTTGAGACAAGGCTTTAACTTTTCTGTGCCTCAGTCCTCTCGCCTATCAAATGATGTAATTGATTGGAGGCCTCTTATCTGACAACTTCACATTAATATCACTGTAACTGACTTCCTTTCATTTAATAAAGAGCTCAAAGACAATATTTCTAGTATGTAGAGGGAAGAAAGCATTAAGCATCTACTCGTACTTCTCAAAGAATTATAACTTCTTAAATGTAGAAGAAACTTCAAAGGTCAACTAGTTCAACACTTCCAGAAACCCTGCAGGCTCTGCTGGAACATCGTTGCTGGTGGGAAGCTCACTATCCACCCAGGCATCCCTATCAGTTGCCGGTGAGCTCTGATTTCCTAAAATTCATTTGATTGTTTTGTTTGTTTGTTTGTTCATTCATTAATGCACTCATTCAACCCTTAGCAGGTCAGGGATTATATAAGGCACTGAAGCCCCAGATGTAAATTAGACATGATCTCTGCTCTACAGAAGCTCAATATTGAATTGACTATTATGCAGAAAGGAGCAGGAGAGGGGGCGGTAATACAAGGAGACATGTAGACAATATTACAGTAAGTGTTATGGCAGAAGCAGTATGTTAGGCCCTATTTACTAGCAAGAAAAATGGTCAGACTGCATTTTGTAGAAGAAGTTGGAAGCGGTTTGGGGAACTCACTCTCAGGAATAAGAGCTATTGGCAGGATACCTAAGTGGCTTGTTATTATTAAAGGTTATATAGCATTGGACTGTGTGGATCATAACAAATTATGGATAACATTGTGAAGAATGAGAATTCCAGAACACTTAATTTTGCTCATGTGGAATCTGTACATAGATTAAGACGCAGTCATTTGAACAGAACAAGGGGATACTGTGTGGTTTAAAATCAGGAAAGGTGTGCATCAGGGTTGTATCCTTTCACCATATTTACTCAATCTGTATGCTGAGCAAATGATCCAAGAAGATGGACTATGTGAAGAAGAAGGCGACATCAGGATTGGAGGAAGGCTCATTAACAACCTGCAATATGCAGATGACACAACCTTGCTTGCTGAAAATGAAGACGACTTGAAGCACTTACTGATGAAGATCAAAGACTACAGCCTTTAGTATGGATTACACCTCAACATATAAAAAACAAAAATCCTCACAACTGGACCAATAAGCAACATCATAATAAACGGAGAAAAGGTTGAAGTTGTCAAGGATTTCATTTTACTTGGATCTACAGTCAATGCCCATGGAAGCAGCAGTCATGAAATCAAATGACTTATTACATTGGGCAAATCTGTTGCAAACGACCTCTTCAAAGTGCTGAAAAGCAAAAATATCACTTTGAGGACTAAGGTGCACCTGACCCAAGCCATGGTGTTTTCAATCGCCCCATATGCATGCAAAAGCTGGGCAATGAGGAAGAAGAACAAAGAAGAATTGATACCTTTCAACTACAGTGTTGGCAAAGGATATTGAATAAACCATGGACTTCCAAAAGAATGAACAAATCTGTCTTGGAAGAAGTACAGCCAGAATGCTCCTTAGAAGCGAAAATGGTGAAACTTCATCTTGCTTACTTTGGACAAGTTATCAAGAGGGACCAGTCCCTGGAAAAGGACATCATGCTTGGTAAAGTAGAGGATCAGCGAAAAAGAGGAAGACCCTCAATGAGACGGATTGACACAGTGGCTGCATCAATGGGCTCAACCATAGAAACGACTGTGAGGATGGCGCAGGACCGGGCAGTGTTCTGTTCTGTTGTGCGTGGGATTGCTATGAGTCAGAACCAATTTGATAGCACCTAACAACCACAACAACATACAGTGGTTAAAGTAAGGAATCTAGGGTCAAACTTTCTGAATTCAAAGACTGGCACTGCTACTTCTAGCTGTGTGCTCTTGGGCAAGTTTCTTAACTTCTCTGTGTCATAGTTTCCTCATGTGTAAAATGGGAATAATAACAGCATCTAAATCATAGGGATGATACAAGCATTAAATGAGTTTTTAGATGGAAGGTACTTGGAACTGTTCCTGCTGCATAGCAAGTTCTCAGTAAGCATTAGTTAGTAGTCATTGTAGTAGTGGTAGTAATAGTGGTGGTAGTAGTAGAATCATAATAGTATAGTATCAGTAGAAGTAGCGGTAGTAGTGATATTAATAGTAGCAGTAGCAACAGGAGTATTAGCAGTAGTAGCAGAAGTGTTAGTAGCAATAGTAGCAGTGGTAGCAATAGTAATGGTAATTATAGTAGTAGTGGGAGTTGTGTTATTAATGTAGCAGAGATGGAGATAAGAGTTGCAGAGTAGGGGCAATGGCTGAGAGAACTCTAGGGGGTTCAGACCCTTTGCCTCATCCTTTGTTCCTTTCTTAGCTCTTGCCTTTGCCTGCATCATCAGGCACCTCTCCATTAAAGAGCAGTAGGAAACTGACCTTTAAAATGAGGCAGGTCAATGGCTTACGTTCAGAGGCCACAAGGACCAGGGAAGCCTGGAGACAGGGTTTCCCTTCCTAGCCAAAGTGTGGATTATGTGTAATGAGGATAGTCTCAGAAGAGAGCATGAACAACAGGCACCCTGAAGGGGAGGTCAGGGGTAGTGAGGAGGAGGCCATTCTGACTGAGCGGGTAGAAGGGAAAGGAACTAACTGGCTCTTAGCCAATGCATCAAGCACTGTGCTCGTTACTTTCCGCAAAGCTGACATGGGAGCTGGTGGGCAAACCCAACTAAGTCACTCCAGTGCCTCAGAGCTACAAGATTTGAGTCTAAGATTCAAGTCCAAGTCTGCCTTTCCAAAGTCCGTGGTCTTCCCATGAAACCCACACTCTCTCCAGATGCCCTTGGGCCCTCCCTTTAACCACTAAGAGTGCCTAATGTGGATTTATTATGTGACTTGTGATGTGGCTCCACAGTTGACGGCAGGAATGCTACTTCAGATGGTCAGCCATCATATAATGTCTTAAAGTACAAATTCTGTTTATTTAGAAAGTGAAAAAAATGTGCAGTTCAAGGTCTTCATCATCACGACTTGAAAGCCATGAATTCATCTGGGCTAAGAGCTTTAAGAAGTGAACCAAGGATGCCACCTCTTCTGTTTTCTTGGTATTAATTCCTGTGAGAAGCCTCCCTGGCTGGGGAGGGAAGTCAGCACAGTGCTGTAAGGAATAATCAGCCCCACCACTGGAGCTCAGGATTAGCTCATTCCAGCAGCTAGCCACATCATTCCAGCAGCTAGCATGAAAGCTTAATCAACATTTGGATTAGTGTATCCCTGTTTACAGGGGTTTGAACTCAATTAAAAATTTCAACCAGAATCCTGGCACAGGTGCCTTGGAGACAGTATCTGACTGTTCTGGGCTCTCACTCCAATTTTAATATGTATTCCTGGAAGGAGATGGTTGGGTCAGATGGACCCGGGGCTCAATTTAGACCCCTGGCACAAAAATGTAATAAAGTTCTGTTTGGAATTCCACGGCAATTTAGCTAAGTTACAGAATCAGCTGTTTCCATTCTTTTCCCCTTGGGCTTACTATTTTCTTCGAATTTCATGCCATTTTTTAAAGACAGTGGTAAAGTGAGGGAGCACTAGACTTAGAACCCAGTGGGCTTGGCACAAATTTTTGCTCCACGGTTTACTAGCTAGATGCTGTTGGCCAAGCCACTTAACCTCTCTAAGTCCAGTTTCCTCACCTGTAAATCTGCGATAATAATAGATAGTTCTTCATCAAGTGGTGGCTGTGGGAATTTAAGTGAGACAGCAGAGAAAACACACTTAGCACAGTGTCTGGTACACTGACTTGCTGAACTGAATTATTTATTTTCCTGAAAAATCCTGTCACTTCTGACAGGTTACACTGCGTGTCATTTCCATCCTTCTACGCCTCAGACCAGGGTCTGGTCCACAATTTTAATGACAAGAGCACTGTTCTGAACCCTGGGCTTTTGAGATTGGCTCTGCTACCTGCCTTCAGCAACACCCTTCTCCAGACCTAGATCCTTTTCCTATACCTTGTCCATTTGCCTGATGTGTCTCTGATATTGCACAGCTTCTCTAAACAATCAGATCTGGCCCCCTGAATCACCCAGGAACACTTCCAAGCCATTCTTGACACAACAGAGACACCCTTTTAAAATAAAAATTTCATCCTTACTCCCTCACTCAACGCCTTTTCAGTCCTCTTAGGAAAATGATAAAAATGTTTCCCATGGTCTAGGAGACCCTGCATAGGAGGTTCACAGACCTCTTAAGGTAGTTTTTTGCTCCAGTCTCACTTGCATCCTTTCAGTTTGAAAACATGTCACACTCCAGCCTGTTCTTTACCAATGCTCCCACTGTTCTCTTTTTCTGGAGAAATTTTCTCTACCCATCTCCCTCCTGCCCCCTTTGTTTAATCAATGTCTTCTTCATATCTCAGCTCAAAAATCACTTCCTCAAGGGTGTGCCCCTGAATTCAGAAACCATATCAGGTCTTTCTATTACATTCTCTGGAAAGACTTTTCATTTGTAGCACATTTTATAGCTTACAATTATATATTCAATTAATGCCTGTCTTACCTGTAAACTGCATGAAGGCAGGGATCACGTTGTGTTTGCTCCTCATTGTAGTCCCTACCCCTGACATGCTGTGTAGAGTTGTGAATGTTGAAAAGTGGCACTGCGACACCATCACTCCTTTACTGGTTCTCCTGGAACCACTTGCCTTGATCCACTTCTGAATCCCAGTTTCCTAGAGAACCTCCAGGCTTCTAACCTCATGACTCATTTCCTTCTTTATATCAGTTAGACCTGATAATTGGCACCACTTCTTATGATAACATCTTGGGCTTTTCTCTAACTTTGTTATCACAGATCACTTCAAGGAAAAACCCAGCAAGTGTGGCTTTTGTTTCTTGGGCCTAGGCCCAGGCTTCCTGTTAGGTCCTACCAGATGTGTGCCAACTCCCCAGGCAGGACTTGTCTCCTGTACAACTTAAATATACTGTCCATAACTGAAAGTCTGGAGTCACCAAGTCCCATGACACTACGTCTGAATGCCCTGCTGGTCTCTGGAGTTCCTCTTCAGCCAGATCAACCACTTTATCCCCCTCTACTTAGTTTGCTGCACTTGGGATCAAATATGATCACACACAAGAAGGTGCTTGGTAAACTTGAAAAGACTAGACACGTGTAAGGGATTAAAGGCTTAGCTGAGGCTCCCTCTCAATTCACAAACCAGGCTTCTGCTTGGCACACTCTGACATCTGGAGAAGAATTCTTACTTCTTTCTTCCCCACTGACTGTTCCAACCCTCCTCTCTTTACTCTCTCCTGCATTGGCACAAATAGAACAAGATTTTTTTTTTTTTAACGTCAGATCTGTTGCTATCAGGCCATTCAGGTCCCTCATTTTTAAGGTTTTGTTGACTCTAAATATGAAATAAAGCTGCACAATAGCAAGCTGGACAGCCAACATTCATTTTGGTAAGTTAACTCTTGGTATGAGCTAAATAATTCATGCTCGCAGTTACATTAGGATGAAGAGTAATAGAACTAAGACTTGCTCTGTAACCTTGGGCAGGTCATTTTCCATCTCTGAACTTCAAATGCCTCATCTATAAAATAAGGGGTTAGGTGGGTAAATGCTAAAATGATAGTTGTCCTGATTAAAATGGATCACATATATGAAAGGGCTTATATGCAGTATGTTGTAAATATTTTGTCATTGTCATATTGAATCTAACTCCTTCACTCTATAAAACAGAAACTGAAGGCCACAGAGGTTAATATAGCCATTCATTCATTCAATTATTCAATAAACATTTATTAAATGTTTACTACAGGCCAGGCACTGTTCCGGAGGTTAAATGACTTACCCAAGACTATACAGCAATTTCACAGCAGATCTGGGACATCAAGACAACAACAGCTATTATTTGCTGAGGGTTCACCGTAAGTCTAGCACTTGCTAAGTATTTTATATCATGGTCTAATTTAATCCTCACAACGACCTTATGTGGTAGATAGTATTAGCCATATTTTTTTATGGATAAGGAAGTTGAGGCTCAGACAACCACATGTCATCACAACAAATATTCTATAGAGATGCAGAGACCTATGTATGATGAGCTAGAAATTACCTCGGATATAAGTTTGCCTAAAAACTTAAGCAAAAACTCCAAAACAAAGGCATTAAGTGCTACGTTTAAAGATTTATAAAGTCAATGGGGAGCAACACGGTAGATCTGGAAGCCAGAGAGATGCCCTCACCAATAAAAATGGGTGATTGTGCAGATAAAACCAGATACTAGATGCACAGAAATACTTTCCCCCATGTAGCCTCTCACTTCCTTACTTCATTCAGGTCTCAGATCCAAATGTCACCTACTTAGAGAGCCTCCCCATCCACCCTATCTAAAAGAGACTGCATCCTACTCTATCTCTTACCGTACTGCATTTTTCATCATATCATCTGGTATCACGTTATATATTTGTTTATTTACTGGCTGAATGAATGAATGAATGAATGCGGGTACCTTACGCTCTTCCTGCCTTCCATTCTGGTACTCTTCTCCTGTATGTGAAAGAGCCCGTCTCCCCTAAGACAGAGTATGGGAGTGGGTCCAACAGAAGTTTGGGTTTGCTATCTGATTCCTCCCAAAGGGACTCCAGGGGGTTTGCTGCATCCACTCAGGGGTCCCACCCTCCACCCTGAGGCAGCATGCAGTGGAAATCCTGCCAGCCTCCAGCCCAGGCTGCCTGGCTTGTTCCTGATTAATTACTTTTTGGATACCCTGGAATACTGATGAGAGATAGGGGTGTAGGATGGTACGGTATGTCTTCCTTGAGAAAAAAGCTTCGCAAGTTCAACTAAACCCTAGTAACTTCACAGATCACAGGGTTGAAGAAGAAAAAGGTGTTCTTGAAGCTTTTAATAACCTTAAAAAAATGCATTCCTTTAGTCTAATTTTGATTTTCCATGTAAAAGAGTCATATGAAATTAATGAAAAGGAAATATCCAGAAAAGGAAAGGTGCTGAATTTGTAAGAATGGGGATAATATTCTGAACATTTCTTCAGCTGTCAAAAGACCATAGATCCTCTTTTAATGTTATGAGGACAAAAAGTTTTTCTTGTTGCATACTTGCCGTAAATGAGACCTGAGAGAAAGGCACTGTTTCCTGCAATTACACAGTTGCCAGGGAAATCGTGTACAGAAGTCAGCTTAAGTGCAAGTTAAAAGATGAAGCATCTCGTAAATTGGAATAAAAGTATTTCAAAAAGCCTGGGTCAATCATGGCACAGAGCTACCCTTCTAGAACTGTGAAGATTTCTTAGCTGTGGCAGGAAATGATACTTTAAAGGTTACCTTTCTACTGTTTTCTGCTGTGAACCCTTTTAATGAGTGTTTTTCTAGAGTGAAAATCATCATGTAATTTTTAAAACTCCTCATAATCCTCCCCACCCACTGCACCAAAAAAAAAAAAAAAAAAAAAAGCTGTTTGGTTGTAGTCTAGAGAAACACACACACACTTCAGAAAACAATATTTAGTGAACTTACATGGCAGAAAAAAACTCAGCTTTCTCCTCTTTACTATTTTACACAAAGAATATATGTGGTTTGCTGTAAAGAAAGAGCTGAATTAGTATCAAAGAATCACAAGTGTATTACCCTCTCTAAGACTTAGTTCTCCGTTCTATAAAATGGAGTCAATCATAGTCTGTACCCTCCATCGTTGTTCTGAGAGTGAAATAAAGATACAAACACACACATATGGCATTTATCACCTGGTAGATGTTCAATAAATACTTAGAAAGTAGAAAATATTGGAGGTCATATAGTTCAACTTTCTATTTAGTGCAGATCATTCCTTCTAAAATATAACTACCATCCAACTTTTCCTTAACCTATCCAGAGACAGGGAACTCAGTACCTTACAAGACAGGCCATATCACTACTGGACAGCTGACTTCTTCCTTTTATTAAGTTGATATCTACCTATAGCTTTTATCCATCAGACCTGACTCTGCTTGTGGGAACACACAGAAGAATCAACTCCCCTTCCCCCCAAAGCACTGCCCATGTCTTCTTGATTCCAAAGAGCCCCATTCCCACAACCAGCCCTACTTGCCAATAAGAGGCAGCCCTGGATGACCACTGACAATGTATCTCACCTCTCCGACCTTCAGTTTCCACTACCATTAAATGAGGTTAGTAATTCTTTCCCCACTTCCCTCTCAGACTTTTCTCAAGTTCAAAATGAAATGCCAGATGGGAAACTGCTTTGGAAACTGTAAAGTGCCATACATATTAACAATTATTATCATTTTGTTTCAATCAGCCATGTTTACCCTTGCCCTAAGAGGAGCTGTTGGTCTTGCTTGTCAAGGATGGCCTTTCCTTGGTTAAATTTTTTCTTCTATAGTCCCAAGGCCTGAAGACTAATTTGCATCTTCTTGGTTCCCCTTGCTGCTTTCTCAGCATGAGCCCTTGCCTCTCTCCCCAGGTTCCCTCCTTGATGTTGATCACCCATTTTGTTAAATGCTGTTTTGACAAGGTAGCCTATTTTGGAAAGTGCCCCTGGGGAGCTCAGAAAGGTTTAATTCCCTTTCTTTTCCCTAATGTTTATCTAATGGTAAAGGATTGAGATAGGTTTGATATCCCTGGAGACCCTAGGCTGAACAATTCAGTAATGTATGTGTGTAGGGGCTGAGAGACATTGCTATCTGAAGAGAGGAGACGGTAGGTTGAGGACACCTAGCTATCATGTCAGGTGAGCTGTCACTCCTCAGGAAGGTGTCCCAGGGCCTCAATAAGGGGCCACATTAATAAACCAGAGCATGTCCAGAGGAAGTGAGCAGGACAGCAAGGTAAAGTGACCACATATCCCAATGTATGTCTGCTGTCCTAGTGTAATTATTAATGGCACCACCCTGGTGGCACTGTGGTTAAGCATTTGGCTACTAACCAAAAGGTCAGCAGTTTGAATCTACCAGCTGCTCTTTGGAAACCCTATGGGGGCAGTTCTACTCTGTCCTATAGGTTCACTATGAGTCAGAATCGACTCAATGGCAATGGGTTTTTTCACTCTCAACAGTGAAATTTAGAGGATAAATTATGTGTTCACTTTAGACATAGGAGGAATACTTAGGAGGAATCTAGGTCCTTTCTTTGAGCTTCAGACCTGAGTATACATCTGCACACTGGACGTCACCACCCAGATATCGTGCAGTCACCTCAAACTCAAAATGCCCTGAAATGAACTATAGTCATTTTCCCCCAAACATGATCTTCCTCCAGTGTTCCTACCGCAGTAGAGGGCATCACTACCCACCTGGAATCCTCCCAGACATTTCTGTCACATTCATCTCCATAACCAGTCTCCAAAGAATCCTTCAAATTGTTCTTCTCCTCTCCATTTCTGTGGTCCCTGCCTTGTTCTGAGTCTAGTCCTCTCTCTCTAGGACCCCTACAACTTTAACTTCATTTTGTTCTATTCAGTCCCTTGCTCAAAGTTTTGGAGATCCTCAATTTGTCCTCTCTTGTATTAGCCATCTCTACTAGTTCCCCATTATGAGCATGCTTTGGGTGTGCTGATCTAACATTGAACCCTGAACTTTGCCTCTAGAAGCCAATCTTCTACTTCATATTTTCAATTGTTTGTTTGCTCATTCATTCATTCATTTATTCAACAAAGATATCAAATATACTAAGTTTTGAGTTCAGATGGGTCAACATTATTGACTTAAATAATCAGTTTTGGTTACAGCCTGCTGAGCAGTGATGAAGTCATAAAGTTGTATTAATATCCATCTTCCATTCATATCCCAGAGTGTTGTTTCTAAAACACAAATTTCACTACATGATTGCCCGGCTTAAAAAACTCCAATGTCTACTCAAGAAGAAGAACAAAGTGGGATGCCACACACACTACCTGATTTTAGAACCTACTGTACCACCACGGTAGTCAAAATAGCCTGGTACTGGTACAACAACAGATACATAGACCAACGGAACAGAATTGAGAATCCAGACATAAATTCATCCACCTATGAGCAGCTGATATTTGACAAAGGCCCAAAGTCTGTTAACTGGGGAAAAGACAGTCTCTTTAACAAATGGTGCTGGCATAACTGGATATCCATCTGCAAAAAAATGAAACAAGACCCATACCTCACACCACGCACAAAAACTAATTCAAAATGGATCAAAGACCTAAATATAAAATCAAAAACAATAAAGATCATGGAAGAAAAAATAGGGACAACGCTAGGAGCCCTAATACGTGGCATAAACAGAATACGAAGTATAAGTAACAACGCACATGCACCAGAAGACAGACTAGATAACTGGGCGCTCCTAAAAATCAAACACTTATGCTCATCAAAAGACTTCACCAAAAGAGTCAAAAGACAACCTATAGACCGGGAAAATAATTTTGGCCAACAAATCCGATCAGCAACTAATCTCTAAAATCTACAAGATACTGCAAAACCTCAACAACAAAAAGACAAATAACCCAATTAAAAACTGAGCAAAGGATATGAACAGGCATTTCACCAAAGAAGACATTCAGGCACCTAACAGACACATGAAGAAATGCTCGCAATCATTAGCCATTAGAGAAATGCAAACCGAAACTACAATGAGATACCATCTCACTCCAACAAGGCTAGCATTAATCAAAAAAACACAAAATAATAAATGTTGGAGAGGTTGTGGAGAGACTGGAACACTTATACCCTGTTGGTGGGAATGTAAAATGGTAAAACCACCTTGGAAATTGATTTGGCGTTTCCTCAAAAAGCTAGAAATGGAAGTGCCATACAATCCAGCAATCCTGCTCCTTAGAATATATCCTAGAGAAATAAGAGCTGTCACACGAATAGATATATGCACACCCATGTTCATTGCAGCACTGTTCACAATAGCAAAAAGATGGAAACAACCTAGGTGCCCATAAGAGGACAAACGGATAAACAAATTATGGTATAGCCTCACAATGGAATACTACACAACAATAAAGAACAACGATGATGCAGTGAAACATAACATGGAGGAATCTGGAGGGCATTATGCTGAGTGAATTTAGTCAGTCACGGAAGGACAAATGTTGTATAAGAACACTATTGTAAGAACTCAAGAAAAGATTTAAACACAGAAGAAAACATTCTTTGATAGTTTTAAGGGTGGGGAGGGAGGGTGAGGGTTATTCACTAACTAGATAGTAGATAAGAATTATCTTAGGTGAAGGAAAGGACAGCACACGCTACAGGTGAAGTCACCACAACTGGACTAAACCAAAGCTAAGAAGTTTCCTGAATACAGTCAAACACTCTGAGGGACAGAGTAGCAGGGGTGAGCGTCTGGGGACCATGCTTTCAGGGGACATCTAGGTCAACTGGCATAACAAAGTTTATTAAGAAAATATTCTGCATCCTACTTTGGTGAGTGGTTTGTGGGGTCTTAAAAGCTTGCAAGCGGCCATCTCAAATGCATCAATTGGTCCCAATCACCTGGAGTAAAGGAGAATGAAGAACACCAAAGATACAAGGAAAGTATTAGCCCAAGAGACAGAAAGGGCCACATAAACCAGAGACTTCATCAGCCTGAGATCAGAAGAACAAGATGGTGCCCGGCTACCACCAATGACTACCCTGACAGGGAACACAACAGACAGTCCCTGATGGAGTAGGAGAAAGGTGGGGTGCAGAACACAAATTCTAGTAAAAAGACCAGACTTAATAGTCTGACTGAGACTGGAGGAACCCCGGAAAGCATGGCCCCTGGATTCTCTATCAGCCCAGAACGAAAACAATTTCTGAGGCCAACTCTTCAGATAAAGGTTGGACTGGACTGTAGGACATAAAATGATGCTCGTGAAGAGCGTGCTTCTTAGCTCAAGTAGATACATGAGACTAAATGGGCAGCTTCTGTTTGGAGGTGAGATGAGAAGGCAGAGAGGGTTAGGAGTTGGTTGAATGGACGTGGGAAATCAGGGATGGAAAGGAGGAGTGTGCTGTCACAGTATAGGAAGAACAATTAGGGTCACATAACAATGTATGTATAAATTTTTGTATAAGAGACTAACTTGAAATGTAAACTTTCACTTAAACTGCAACAATAAACAAACAACCAAAAAATACTCCAATGTCTCTCCATTAGGCTATGGATATGTTTCAATATGGAGGAAGCTCTACTAGAGTAACACTCCTGTCCCTCTGCCCCACCCTTTCCTTTACTGCAATCTCTTCAGGAGAGGGGGAGTAATTTATCCAATGGCGAAGACGGCAGCATAGGGCAGTTGAAGCTCAGCCTGTGCTCTCTGTCTCTCTGGATTCATCCTGCCTATAGAGAGGACACATTCAGTTCTGCCTCTCCGTGCTATGTCTCACTACTGCCTGTGATTGGGGACATAGGGATTTGGGGTTCAATTGTTTTTCCCACCCACTTAAGGCGCGTTTTCCAATCTCGCTTTTGAAACTGGTAATTTGCTTGACTCCTGAGTCTACTCAGTTGATTTTGGTCTTGGATAGGAAGCAGAGCCTCTGAAACCCCAACACCCAGGACTAAAGTCAAGTTCTCTGATCATGTTAGAAGTAGAAGAAATCTACCTCCTTTTCTTTTTGTAAAATGAGAGCATTTGCCCTTTGCAGTTGCTCAGTATCTTTACTCTATTCACTATGCTCTTTTGGAAAGTTACTCTCTATGATGACAATCCATAGGCTAAGCTTCCCAGACATCTTATCTGAGCCCTAAGGAGCCACGGAAAGCCATCTGGAGGTAGGTTTGTGGTAGAAGTGCTGTCTCAGTGGCATGGCAGGCTCAAGGGGTCTTTAGAGTCCCCTTAGGCCCACACAACTAGGAGAGTCACACTCTGGTGTGTGATTCTAACACTGAAGCAGCTAGCTTGGAGTCCTCAAGGAGGGCTTGAGCATTTGCTGGTATTGAAGTAGTCATCCCCACTCTGGCTATGACAATTTCTTGGCTACATGCAAATAATTGTGGAAGGGTACTTTACAGTTAGTTTTCAAAGAGCCTCTTCTTTTATTCATCTTGTTTTTTTTTTTCTCAGAAAAGCATGCTAAGTGCATAAACTTACCCTTTTCTTACAGATGAGGAAACTCAGTCTCAGGTTAAGTGACTTTCCCAAGGTTCCTCAGCAGGTTCATGAAAAAGCTTGGGAAATCCCCTCAATCAGCTGAAATCATAAGAGTAAATGGGGATTCCCTTTATGATAACTGCAAAACCCAATATCTTTTACATCTGGGTAGAGCTCTGTACTCTTGAAAACACAAAATATCACACTTGGAAGGGGCCTTAGCAACGTATATTTTAACCTCCTTCCTTGACAGATAGGTAAAGCAAGGCCCAGAGAGAGAATGTGATTTCCTAAGGCCTTGAAGTGAGTCACTGGCAGAGGTAGGACTCAAATCCAAGCCTCTGATACCCAGCCTAGACTCTTTCTGTTACAGCTGCCTGCAGAAGGTACAAGCCCATGGTGTAGATGAGAATACTAACCTCAGAGAGGTAAAGCATCTTGTTCAAAGTGCCACGACTTGAGAATGGGAGAGCTGAGGTTAACCTTGGAGTCAGAACACCAGGTGATGAGATAATACTTAGCTGAATAAATGGGAGTTATTATTAACTATTATTATGCTATCATTATCAAGTCCAGCTTCACTTTGATGATTTTGTTGCTATTATAAATTCAGATCTTTGGTGATTCAGCCAGATTTATAGACTTTTTTTTTCTTTGTTAGTTGTGCTTTCATTGTGTGGTGTGCCTTTAAAAAATAGGGTATTTACAGACCCCAGATTCTGATTATGGGTTTCAAGTATATGCAGTTTCTCCCTGACATTCACTAACTGCTACCCCAGAGCCCAGCATCTGTTAAATTCCTGCAAACATTTGACATTTGAAGTGGTTTTTCTCTTTTGTAATCAGTAAATCACTTTTGATGACTTTAATGGAAATTAAATAAATGAATAAAATCAGGCTTTACCTTATTATTGCCTAATTATGAAGTTTACATTTTCAACAGTAAAATGGAGCTTGTCAGACTCAAAGAGCAGGCATGGGCTGAAACAGTTTAACCACGTGACTCCAGGCTAGAGCCCAGGTCTCCAGGCAATTGCTGCTGTGATCTTCCACAGCCTCTACTGCCTTGGGTTCTTTGTCTCTCAGGGACATTGAAACACTAGCTTGGGACAGAGCACTGGCTTGGGAGCCAGATAGACCTGGGTTTTAATTGCAGTTCTGTTGTTTATCAGCAGGGTGCCTTTCAGTAAGTAACTTAACTTCTCTGAGCCTCAATTTCCTCATCCCCAAAATTAGGATCTACCTCCAAAGGTTACTGGAAGGATTACAAATAATGCAGATAACGTGATGGCTTATGTAGGAATGCAACAAGTATCAGTTCCCCTTCCCATTCCTAAATGATTCTTCAATATGTTTATCTTACTGACCAAAGTGATTGGCCTTATGCAAACCAAAGCACTTACACCTTATCTGCTTAATTGGTACATCATTCATTCATCCATTCAACAAACATTAATGCCTGCTATGTGCCAGGCCCCGTGCTGTGTGCTGTTTATACAGTGGTGAAAAACCAAATGTGGTTTCTGCCATCACGGTGTCACAGCCTAGTGAGAGAGACAGAAATTAAGTAAACAGTTAAAATATATAATTATAAATTGTAATAAGTGCTTGAAAGAAAAGAAAACAGGGTTCTAGTAGAGAACAGGCCGACCTACTTCAGATTAAGAGTCGGGGATGGCTTCTCTGAGGAGGTGACATTTAAGCTGGGAAAGAGAAGGAGTCAGCAAAGAAAAGGGGTTAGGAAGTAGGGGACTCAGAAGCTGTGAAGGCCTGAGATGAGAATGAGCTTTCCCCACAGACTTCTCACCATTCCAGAATAAATTGGGCATTTGTGTATGTACATAACCTTGCATATACTCTTTTCTCTGCCTTTGAAGCCCTTCTCCCATTTCTTCACCTGGAATGCCAAACACCAGATGCCACATTTCAAATATTCCTCATTAAATTCCCCCAAATAAGATCTAATCCGTTCTCCAGTGGTCCTCCATATCTTTGTGCTTAACTTTATAATAATAAGGTGTTAATCAGTACATGAATCTGAACTGACTTGATGACAGCTGGTACTGGTAAGAAGTACATAATGGCTGTTATTAAACTCTTACCATGTGCCATGGACTATGTTAAGTATTTTATCCAAGTTACCTCAATTCTTACTGAAGCTCTATGAAGGAGGTACTATTATCATCATCTCCCTTTTACAGAAAAGGAAACTGAGAGATGTACCCTCTCTGTCAGAGGCAGAGTCTGAATTTGAACCCCAGGCCTTTTTCTCCAGAAGCCCACTCCTAAGCACTTATGCTATGTTAGAGTGACATCTCTATTGTGTTTTTTCTCCCATCAGAACCTGAGATTCCTGTGGATATGATTTTGTGCGATTCATCAGTATATCCTCATAACAGAGAGCAAGTCCCGGCACAAAGGAGTTAACTATTTGCTAAAAGACTGTCTTGGCAATTACAGATCCTGACTGATAAAGACAAGTCAACTAATGCGTAAACTGGTCTGTCCCTTCAGCCTTCAGGCACAGCCTGTACTGTGGCCTCTGCTGATCTGATTTGTGCTGCGATTGACAGCCTGGGTCCCTCTTCTTCGGTCCCGTTAATGGCATTAGCATCTAGTCAATAACGCTCAGCATTTCATTTTACCACTTTAATTAACAAATTTAATTTGTTCAAACCACTGTGAAAACAAATTAAAAGCTCAAAAATGGGGCCTTTAGGAGGGGGAGAAGAGGTAGGGGCTCTTCACGGATTAGACTGGGTGTTGATTTGATCTTTGGAGCTCATAAGGAACTGGACAGTCTGTCCTTCAACCATCTTCCTAGCCCTGACCCAACAGAATGCCTCAGTGACACAGGCAGCTCAGCTTCTGCTCCTTATAAATCTGCCCCTTCCTTTTCCTTATGGGCGAGATGAAGCCCCATTCTGTCCTTCAAGTCAGCCCTCATTCTTCAGAGAGGCATTTGGTTTGGTTTGAATTCAACAACAACATGAATAATAAACACTCTCTTAGTCCAACGGTTCTCAATCAGGGATGATTTTAACCCCCAGGTGATGTTTGACAATATCTGTAGGTATTTTTCGTTGTCACAACTTGGGGAGTAGGGTGTTACTGGCATCTAGTGAGAGGTCACAAATCTGCTAAACATCCTACAGTCCACAAGCCAGCCCCCCTCACCAAAGAATTTTCTGGCCTAAAAGGTCAATAGTGCTGAGGTTGTAAAGCCCTGTCCTAGTCCCTCTATAGTTTTCTAAGCATCCCTCTTGATAATTGTGATGTCCCTGTGAGGTAAGTAGGATTGGGATTGCTGACTCGCATTTAAAAGTTGAGCAAATGGACAAGAGTTGTTCGAAGTCCCATAGTAGTTAAGTAGCAATGATGAGACTAGAGCAAGATCCTTCCACTATCTCTGAGAAGGAAGCAGCTCTTGGAGTCTCCAAGTAGCTTTTTGGGGAATGAGGATGATTTACATTTATTAAGCACCTCTTGGAGGTCAGGCACTGGCAGGGTAATTACCTGTGTGATAGGCTGTCTAGGCTGGCCAGGACCTGACCTGGAAGGGTCTTTGATGAGTGAAGCTGGGAAATTTCCTCAGTTCCCCACCCCAAAAAGTTACATCCAAGGACTGCATAGCAGCTATGTACTTTGACTAGAATGTTGCCACTCAAAAGGTCACCTGGCTCTTAATCACTGGTTATTCCAAATCTGGGATTCAATTGTGCCTCCTATCTTAGCAAGCAAGAAGGGATAAGTGAAGTCAGAGCTACATAAAACTTTTGTGGTGGGTAAAAATCAAAACCAAAACTTCAAAACTGAACCCTTTCTAGGTGTTCCAATAAACACACAGACATTTGATAAATTGGGAAAGAAATGGGGTGGGCAGGCAGAGAAAGGAAAGAAAAGAAGAAGGGAGGCTGATGGAAGTTACTACAGAAGGATCAGTGGAAGGCCTCAGAGAGAACTTGTCCAAAGGGAAGGCCGAGTCCAGCAGGATGAAGCAGCCATGGACCCTGAATATCAGAGGGCAGTGGTGGCTCTTATACAGCCATTGTCAGATACTCTGGCATCCTGGGTACATGTCCTGGATTAATAGCTCTGTGTGTGTGAATCAAAAGGGATCACAAAATTCAGTAACAATTTGGAGCCCAAGCTATTTGCCGTGGGATACTTCTGAAAAAAAGCATAAGGACAAAGGCACATATTCCCTCTCACTTCATGAGAACATTGTTCTGTGATATTCTGGTATTGAGATACAAGATTGGCACTTTAATTTCAACAAGTCACAGATTTCCAGGGCTGAAGATAATGGCAGTGGTAAACACAATATTCAAAGGAACACAGCTCTAGCCTGAAAGCAGCTCCCAGGTAGACTGGAGACTGCAGCTATGAAGTCCCAGCTCAGCTGGTATGGTGGCAGGTGATAACCATGGCCAGTGTATAGGCACATGTAAGTCTCCTTGGGGATTTCTAGAACTATCTGTGGGAGAGGGGCACTGTGAAAGACTGAATTTCCTGCTAGAACAGGTAGGGGCACAAGGCTATAGAAATGCAGCTAATGATGTCCATGTGACCTCAGTTGTACTATCATGATGCTGAAACTCACATCATTGGATTTATTCATGTCATCTCATTTCATTCCCATCACTACTGTGCAAAGTTGTTTTATCCTGCCCATTTTCAAAATGAAACCTAGAGATTAAGCGACTTGCCCAAAGTTATACACTGAGTAGATGGCAGAGCTGCAATTTGAAGCAAGATCTGTCTAATTCTAAATAGCAAGCTGTATCTGTCCTGAAATGTCAGAGTCCCTTAGGAGGGAAGTGGGAAGTGGCCAGAAGGGCTCATGTCTCTGCGTCTAGCTTCAGCCTACTCTCCAATACCTTTCTCTCTTGTCTCTCCAGATCATTGGGACCTCTGGGGCAAGTGGATCATTCTTCTTCCCTAGATAGGGACAGCTCTGTAAAACCTACAAGGCATGTTTCCAAACTTAGCAATCATAGACATATTTACATAGGGAAGCCTGCCATTTGCCTTTATAAAAGCAAAAAGTGACATGTCCCTGACCTTTGCCCATGGAAGAGCAAGTCTTTGCATCAGGGAAAGAGCTATCGAAGAGATGCTTCCACAAAAGATATAGGCCTATTGAAGGGCTTACTGCAGAAATACCCCTATTCCTTCACTGGTCTACTCAGAATCAAATATTGAATTAGTTGGTTTGGGGGGTTCTGGCATGGTGGAAGATCATGACTTTAGAGCCAGACTGACCTGGGTTTGAGTTCTGGATTCACAGCTCACTAGCTGAGTGTCTGTGGATGCATAACTTAATCTCTCAAATCCTCAGGCTTTTCAAAGGGATAATAATAAAATGATGAAAGGATTTTTTTGAGCATTAAATGAGATAATTTTAGCAAAGAATGCATAAGTAGACACTCAACAAATAACAGCTCTACTCCCTACATTCCTAAGTCTTCCCCTGACACTGAAAATTGTGTTCCTATTCAGTGTTGTATTCCCGGTATCTAGACAAAGCCCAAGACATAGTAGGTACTCAATAAATGCAAGTTTGATAGGAAAATAGAGTCTGGAAGAGGGGTGAGAAAAACAATTAGGGATTATATTCAACTCCTGTTTGAATCCCAGCTCCATAACTTTCTAGCTACTATGTGATCTTGAGCAAATTACTTAACCTCTCTCAGCCTCAGTTTCCGTATGGGTAAAATGGGAATAAGACTAACTTTCGAGGCTTTTGTAAGGATTGAAGGTTAGATATATAAAGATGCTTGAGTTGAGACTTGAAAACTGAGTAGATGTTTTCCTTCCTTCCTTTCTACCTTCCTTCTTTCCTCCCTCTCTTCTTCCCTCCATTCATCCCATGCATCCAGTATTAATTGATTCACTCATACACTACTTGAAGACTTACTATAGCTAGGCATAAGCAGGGCAGGGTCTAAGTAAGATTGGGAAGTCTTCAGAGCTTATCTCTGCTTCTTAGACGGTCATAAGAAGAACTCTTACATGACATAATCAAACCCCCACATTTTACAGGTATAGAAATTCAAGCCTAGAGAAGAAGTGAAAGTACTAATCTCAAATCACTCAGGTAACAACTGACAGAGCCAGACTTAGAACCCCAGGTGTACCTACCACCCTAGATCTCATTCTGTTATAACACACTGCCCCTTCCTCAGCTTGCCTTTTTTTTTTTAGTTTTTTTTTCAGTTTTTTTTTTTTTTTTAATAGTCCTTGTCCCCGGCTCCCCAGGAGATTTCATACTCTCTTACCTTTCTCCCTTCTCATTATCCAAACATGCTCCTGGGGAAGGTTCAGAAATTGATTCATACCAAGATAAACAACTCCAAGTGTTACATACAGGAGAAGCAAGGCAAGGGAATAAAGACTCACATGACAATAATTTATGTCATAATCAAGTTTATTTCTTTCCACTACAAAGTCTAAATCTTTCTACCACATGGGTTGGAGGAGGAGGGAACATCTCTGAATTAGGAAAACCAACCAACCAACCAAACAAACAAAAATCCAAACCTGTTGCCATTGAGCCAATTCCAACTCATAATGACCCTAAAGGACAGAGTAGAACTATCCCATAGGGTTTCCAAGGCTGTAGTCTTTACAGGAGCAGAATGTCACATATTTCTCCCATTTGAGTTAAGAGGGCCCTAAAATCTGATCCAAGGACCCGTGGTAGCCCAGTGGTTAAACGCTTGGCAGCTAACCGAAAGGTGGGTTATTCAAACCTGCCAGCACTCTGCAGGAGAAAGATGTGGCAGTTTGCTTCTACAAAGATCTACAGCCTTAGAAATCCTGTGGGGCAGTTCTACTCTGTTCTATATGGTCACCATGAGTCAGAATTTGACTCAGTGGCAACGGGTTTGGTTTTGGCTTTTTAAAAATCTGATCCAAGCCATGTGGCTTGTTCAGACTACAAGAAAGCACTTCTTTTTATAAGCAAGAGAAATAGTCACAGAGAAATGTGCACAGTTGTGCCCTAACATGGTTTCTAATTGGTGGCATCATCATTTCTTTCCCTATGGCATTGTGTCCACAGATGCCCAGGTCTAAAATCAGGTGCCAAACCGAAGAAACCAAATCCGTTGTCACTGAGTCAATTCCGACTCACAGTGACCCTAGAGGACAAAGTAGAACTGCCCCACAGGGTTTCCAAGGCTGTAAATCTTTATGGAAGTGATTGCCACATCTTTCTCCTGGGAAGCAGCTGGTGGGTTTCAACCACCCACCTTTTGGTTAGTAGCTGAGTGCTGTAGGCACCTCAAATGGTGACAATCATGGAGGCTGTGTGATTATTGCATTAAGATGAACTTCTTTATTCTATCTCTTCCTGCCTCAAGATTAGAGATCCGCTGCAGACTCCCTGTGTTGCTGCCACACTATGGACCAGAGTGCACCCCAGGGCACACTCCAGTGCAAGCACTGGGACGTACACCTCATTTCTAGGTGCATCTGTCCAAACACCTATGCTGGGCATGCAAGCCCCTTCATTAGACCTTAAGCATGCTAGAATTGCTCCTGTCCTCAGATTCACATTACAAAAATGAGGCTATGGCTTACTCCATAGAGTCTGAGCATTAAGTAAGAATAATCTGTATGAGAGATCTTAGTCCTGCTCTGGTACCTGGTAAGCATTCAGTTAACGACGGGAAAAGAAAAAAAAAAAAAAACAGCTTAAAAAAATATCTGGCTTAGCGCTGTATTCCCAGCTGCTCCCCAATACGTATCACACAGACCGTTACCTCACTGCCAAGAGACAATGTTAAGGTTAACTAAAGCAAACTATTTAGAGCAAGGGCTCTGGACCCAGTCTGCCTGGTCCAGATCCCTTGTCTAACTCTAGTTAGCTATGGGATCTTGGGAAGTTACTTAACCTCTCTGCCACAATTCCCTCATCTAGAAAATGGGGATTATAAGAAGTAAATGAGTTAATACACAAAGTGCTTAAAATAGTGTCTGGCACGCTGTAAGTACTCAACACACATTAGCTAACTATTATCATCCCCCTAAATACTTGAAGCTCCATCCTTCCTCTGAACCTGTGTTCATGCTGTTCTATCCATTTGGAACACCATTCTCTTCCCTATGTTTAGCGCAATATCTGCCTCTCCCATTACCCCTTCTCATTTTCCCAGAATTCATCTTACCTAGTCATTAAAGTTGTCTGATAGCTTTAGGCATGTGTGCTTTCTCATCCCTGACCACACTGCGAAGTGAGCACCTTGTGCTCTGTCCCTGCTCCTGAACTCTGGACTGCTAACTGAAAGGTTGGCACTTTGAAGCCACCAGCGGCTTCACGGGAGAAAGATGTGGCAGTCTGCTTCCATAGAGATTTACAGCCTTGGAAACACTATGGGGCTGCTATGAGTCAGAATTGACTCCATGGCAGTGGGTATTATGAACATACTGAGGTGAAAATAAGAAAATCTCTTTCTTAGCGTCATCCCACAAAAACAAAATGATTTTTCACAAAGGCTAGAAAACATGTCCTTGGAGAATACTTAGATTGCGTCTTCCCGCTAAAAAATGTAGAAAGAGAAACCTAAAGAGGCACACAGCAGAGCAATGTCAAAGATGGGGCTAGAACAGAGGCCTCCTGGCACTGACCTAGTGCTCCAGCTCTTTGCATACTTGTGTTGTGCTTTGTCAGCAGGGTGTAAATAGAGCCCTCTGCCCGCCCTTGCTCTAGCTTCCTTGACCTTCTCTGGCAGCCTTGGCCCCGCCTTTCTCTGAGTCCCAGTGACAGCCTGCCTGCTGCAGCTGCCCTTGTTGTACGCTAGCGCTCTGTAGATAGCTTTGCCGCCTTTCACTGATTCATCCACTTTCCATCTGCTTTCAGATTTCTTCCAAAAACCCCAGCATTTCTGCTGTTCCCTGAGCTCTGTCACGTCCTCCTTCCCTGCTAATGGGCCCAATAAACAGCTGCTCTAATTTAGCCTTCACCATTTTCTGAAATTTACATCGTCTCTTTTTCATTCTCTTGCATTTTCTGATTCCACTAATTTTGGAGAATTAAGTGGGCCTGAAAGAGCAAAGTGAGGCAATGATGACTTTCCTGAGGAATCCTGATAACTGCATTCACATGGCATTCAGCTCAATGAGGGTTCCTTGAGCACCTAGTATGTGCAAAGCATTGTGTAGGCATGGAAGCATAGATAAGGAATGGAAGGCACTGCTGCAGTCCTGCTCACTGACATAAGCAATACACACACAAACGACTGAAAGAAAATGAAAAGGATGTCTATTTAGGGTAATAAAAAACAGAGCCTGCAATAATGATAGCAACATGTATTAAGCACTTGTTTTGTGTTACAAGATGTTAAAATGGAGGTTTCATATGAGACACCAGGAAACAATGGATGCTGTATTCCAAAGAACTGCAGAATTTATACAGAATTTCAAAGCACATATCTGGAAACTGATTACAAGACTCTTGAAACTCCTCACCCACTTCAAGAATATGAAGGAAAAGAGGGTGGAAATGAAAGAGAAGATTTTGTAAGGGAGGATTTTAGTGCCTGGGCATGCCACACCCTCAAAGGAGGGGAGAGGGGTACTTCTCCCTTTGCCTCTGTGTAGGGGGAGGGCCTTCAGTGGGACCACTGGAAGAGTTTAATGTTATTTCCCCACAGTGGGGGCACAGTTTATTCCAACTCCTTCCTGAGAAATCTAGTGAGCAAGAGACTGTGGGAAAAGCAAAGGGCACTGAGATTGGCCTACGCTGCTTGTGCTTGCCATGGCAAGAGATTCATGAGCAGACATGGGACACGTGACAACAGAATCACTATCACTTTGGCGCCAACTGGACTCTTGCACAGAGTCTATGTACAATGGACCACGAGAAAAGTAGGCAGTAAGTGACAGTGGGAGGAACAGAATGCATTCCCCAAGTGATGGTTGCAGTCGAGCAGAAAAGCTTTCAAAGAACCCATGAAAGCACCCACCAGAGAAGGAGTCAGCTGCAAATATCTGCCAGTCACAAGGAGCCAGAAGCCAGTTTATAAGACTGCCAGGCAATTGGGATCCTTCTGTTCCCTCCACATTCCTTCTCCTCTCCCACATCAACCTTGGTGAGCTCACAGGAAGAGAGAAGTGAAAAACAGAAAGACCAACACTCCCCACCTCCCACGCAAGCTGCCAGCTGGGGGCAGACCTTGACTGAGGGGCTGGGGGTGGTGGAGGTATAGGGCAAGAAGACTACACTAAATCAAGTTCAGAGTTCTGATCGTTGTCTGGGATTGGGCATTTTTAATTACCAAATTGAGGCTGTGTTTGTTAATTAAAGTGACTGGAGGGCTTTGTATTACTTAAAAGGGGAATTTTCATCCAGGGCAGGGGAGGACTACCCCTCTGGATAGTTTGAAGCACTACTTGGAGACAAAAGTAAAGCCACTTTTATGAATACACTCTGAGTTCTGCATATTATATCAATGTATTGGCTACACACATATTAACACACCTAATCCAGACAACACTAAGGTAAGTAATATTATTGTTCCCATTTTAACAAACGAGGAAGCTGAGGCATAGGGAGATTAAGCAACTTGTTCAAGATCATAAGCTAGTCAAATCTAAGCACTTGTAAACACTGTAAACTTCCTATGGGTAGGACTATATTTAATCCCTAGCTGGAGCTCTACAGAGTACCAAGGACTCAAAATGGCACAGCATAAATATTGTTTGAGGGCCTGGTTTCAGAATGCTGAGCAGCCGGCTGCAGCCAAGTGAGTTTGGTGAGGATTCATCAGGACCCATCTCAGAGGTTCCCAGCTCCCTTTCTGGTCTTCTGGCTAGGCCATACCAGCCATGCCCACATATTCAGTCCTTTGGACATGATTTTACAATCTGCCCTATTTCACTGTTGCTTTTATATTGCTCTTGCTCTGGGGTCCTTCCCACTTTCCTCTATCTCATCTCATCCTATCTCCCATTTTATGTCCTTCAAATTATATCTTGGTACTTAAAGCCATAACATCACATTGTTCAACAGCTCTTTCTCTGGAACTTCAAAAATCCAGACACGAATGTCTAAACAAAATCATGTCATGTAAGGTCCAGAGGAATTCTACAGATTATCTGGCTAGACTTCTCATTTTAGAGATTTAAAAAATCTGAGGCCCAGAGAAGGGAGGTGACTTGACCAAGTTAGCACAGATGTTTGTTTCAGATTGGAGACTAGACTTAGCTCTCTTATCTCTTACTCCTGTGCTTCAGAGAGAAGACCAATTCAATGGATTGGCAAGGGTGGCAAAAGCATCAGAAGGTAGGACTGCTGTGTGCTGTGTTACCTCTCAGTGTCTGCGAAAAATGTCTTCTCTGGTGAGATTCTTACGTTCTGTGCACTAATCACACATGAAGAGAGCTGGACAGGAAGCCACTGTGCTTTATTATCCAAGCCATTTATCAAAAAGACATGGTAGGCCTTTTTTTTTTTTTTTTTTGAAAACCTTGGTAGCATTGTTGACCAGAACTGTTGAACAAGCAGGCCAAGTTAATGCAAAGTATTGAGGAGTAACACTTTATTGTGTTCATCCCTACAATAGTCTTATAAGGAAGGTATTATTATCTCTATTTAAAAAAAGAGAAAATGAAAGCTCTGAGAAACTAGATAATTTTCCCAAGGTCACATAACTAATAAATGGGAGGCATATGGATTTGAAGCCAGGTTTTATCTAATTTCAAAGCCCCACTTCTTTCTATTGTGTAGCTTCAAAACTGATTTCAAAGGTTATTATTAAAGATAAATTTGTTGAATGAAAGTTAAGAAAGTAATGATAGTATCACTGGAATAAGTAAACAATCTCTCCATAAAACTGCTCTGAGGAAGCAACACTTATGTTTATCCATTCATTTGTTCATTCATTCATTCATTCATTGAATATTTACTGAGCATCTATTAACTGCCAGGCACTGTGCCAGGCACTGAGAATACAAGCTTGGGAAAAACAGCTTTGCCCTTATGGAGCTTACATTCTGGTGGGAGGTGGAGGGCAATCAAGCAACCAGGAAAATGAGCAAGATAGTATCAGATAATAACATCAGATATAAAGAAAATAAAATGGAGTGATGTGACAGAAAGTGCGACAGGGAGGGAAAAGTTAAAGAGTTGTCACTGAAATCTTCTCGAAGGATGAGTAAAGGAAATGAATGTTGCCACAAACTCAACTTTATTGCAAATACTATGCTGTCAGCACCACTGACATTCCTGGGCCAGGAACTCGACATTGCCTCCACTACTCAGGTCTCCACTACTCAGTTTCTCACTTAGAATTGATTTCTTTTGTGGGTACTCCTGACTAGCGAGCCCAGATCATATGCCTGTGACCTAGCTGCAGAAGAGGCTAAGGAAATGAGAGTTTTCCAACTTCTACCTTGAGGTAGACGGACTCATGAAGAAGTGTGTTCAAAGGGGTTGGGCAGCCAGAAAACATGATAAATATCCACTGAGGATGGAATATACCATATTTTCACGCAAATCACGCACACCTTCCATGTTTGTTTGTCAATCACGCCCTCCCCCTCGGAGTATTTTTGCTCTTTTAATTTTACTTATGTTATTGTTGTTGAGAATATACACAGCAAAGCATACACCAATTCAACAGTTTCTACATGTACAATTTAGTAACACAGATTACATTCTTTAAGTCGTGCTACCATTCGCTCCCTCATTTTCTGAGTTGTTCCTCCCTCATTTAACATAAACTCACTGCCCTCTAAGGTTCCTATCTAATCTTTTGAGTTGCTGTTGTGAATTTGATCCTATATAGATAGTTCATAAAAGAGCATAATGTTCAAGCAGATCTTTTTTACTAGTTAACCTAAACTATTGCTCAGTTTTAAGATGAATTCAGGGGATATTTTTGGTTTAAGGTTTAAAGATTATCTCAGGGCAATGGTTTCAGGGGTGCATCCACCCTCTATGGCTCCAGAAAGTCTAGAGTCCATGACAATTTTAAATTATGTTCTACATTTTCCCCCTTTTGATGCAAGGCATTTTCATAAGCATCACTATGCCAATTTTTTAATATGTTGCTGTAAAAAAATTAGCATAACACGCTTATGAAAATAACCTCATGGAGAGGGATGTGGCTGGCAAATGAACTTAGAAGAAACGTGTTATTTGTGCAAAAATATGGTAACTAGAGCAGTGCCTGGGATCCAGCAGATGCTTAGTGAAGGTGAGTTTGTTTTCTTCTTTCAGTTGCACAGACTTCTATCCATCTGATCCTGAGCACTAAAGAGGTATTAATAATGCAGTATGGGTAAATGAAAAGGCCACCATGTACTATTTAAGGCTCCCAGTGAGGAATCGTAAATTTAGCCCATGCTGTAGACACCTTCCAGAGGGACAGGCTGCTAAGTGAGATTTTGACTCAAAGCAGGAAAAACATACTCAGCATTTGCCTAAATTCAGTCTAGCCCAAAGGTAGAGTAATCTGATTAAGGGAAGTGAATTGAGAATCAGGCCTCAAATCAATTGTGGGCCCATCACAAAGGACTTTAATTGAAGGCAGAAACATAGAAAGGCAGACGAAGGATTTTCAGTGGACAAATGATGAGTAATATAACAATTGGTCTTGCTGCCCTAAGCAGTGTGCTTGGGGGCTCCAGATTGGTAGTGCCCACTGGACTACATCTTTCCTTCTCTGTACTCAGTTCTATAACTGAACTTACTCCTCATTTTCCTCATTTTCACTTCAGTTACCTTTCCCCACCACCTCCCTTCCTGCCCGTTGGGACTAGAGACCAGCTCTGAACCCCAGCATATTTGAACTTGTTCAGATTTCAGCAAAATTGCTCCCAGTAACAGATTTCCTCATCCCAGACTAGATTCTCCCAGAAATAAACCACATCCTAGATTGAAGTCAGTTTGACACTATAATTTATAAGAGAAATATAGTTTATAAGATACTCTCATGCATATTAGTAAATTTGATACCAACAACATCTCTGTGAATTTTGTGTTACATTAAACAAACATTTATTGAATGCTATTGCATCTTTACTGTGCCAGGTGCTATAATGAGGCTCAGAGAGGTTAACTGACCTGCCCAAGAACACACAGCCATGAAGGGCTGGGTTTTCTTATTCCATATTTTGTGTTTTTTCCATCTTGCCTAAAGGTGGTCAACATCAACAGAGATAACATGTAGAAAAGTGCTACATAAAAGCATGAGGTTATTATTATTAGTGTGGCTGTAATATGTTTCCTGTTTCTAAGCCACTGGGTAACATAACAGGTAACTAGGTAACATAACAGAGGCATGATTTTCTGTGGGTATGATGTGAATTGTGCTGTTCCCCAATGTCTCTCTGGTCCAACAAACAACCATATCTCTCACTGACTGTCTCTCACCCCCAGCCCAATCATATTACTCCCAGACAGCATTCAGTACTTATGTCTGTTATTATTACCTTCATTTTAAAACTAAGGAAAATGAAGCTCAGAGTAGGTAAGTGTCACGCACAGGGGCACACAGCTATTAAGGAGGGAAGCTAGGATTCCTAATCAGGCCAGTATCATTTCCCTGTGCTGTGCAGCCTGTGTCTGGAGCCCCACGCATACTTCATGCCTAATGCACATCCTTCCTCTTCCAAGCTTCCCAGAGCTCCTCAGGCAGAATAAACGTCACCCTTCATGGCTCTCCCCTTGCCCTGGCCCTGGATGTAAGAATATCTGTGTTATGGATTGATTTGTGTCCCCCCAAAATATATATTGGAATCCTAACCCCTATACCTGTGGATGTAATCCCATTTGGGAACAGGGTTTTCTTTGTTATGTTAATGAGATCATATATGTGCAGAGTGTGTCTTAAATCTAATAACTTTTGAGATACAAAGACAGCAGTTCAGGCACAGAGGGAAGCAAGCATGAAAGGGGGAAAGACAGATGCCACGTGGAGAATGTCAAGGAACCAAGGAACACCTAGGCTAGAGAAGCTGAGACAAGAATTTTCCCCCAGAGTGGACTGAGAGAGAGCCTTCGCTTAGATCCGGTGCCCTGACTTTGGACTTAAGGAGCCCTGGTGGTGCAGTGGTTAAAGTGCTCAACTGCCAATCAAAAGGTCAGTGGTTCTAATCCACCAGTTGCTCCGTGGGAGAAAGATGTGGCAGTCTGCTTCCGTAAAGATGGGCAGCCTTGGAAACGCGATGGGGCAGTTCTACTCTGTCCTACAGGGTCATTGTGAGTCTGAATTGACTCAACGGCAGTGGATTTTAGCCTCCTAAACTGTGAGAAAATAAATTTCTGTTCATTAAAGCCACCCACTTGTGGTATTTCTATTACTGCAGCATTAGCAAATTAAGACAATGTGAGTGAGGGATATGAAGGCCATTTACACATTTTAAACCTCAGTTATAAAGTTTTTGCTGAGCGGTCACTCTGTATGGGTAATGCTGCAATAGAGTTTTGGATCCCAATCTTTCCTTTATACTTCTATTGACCTCATTCTCAGAGCAGTGTAAGACAATGAGCAGATGAATGTGAAGGTTAGGGCCTGGCCCTCAGTTAGGGAATTTCCATTCTCCGCTCCTTTCCTTGTATTAGATCCTTAGCACAGGCATCTCTTATTTGATAGCCTTGTATGCCAGTCTGTCTAACTCGGTATAATTGAAAAAAACCCAGAGCAAGGTAGTCCTAAATTTTAGCTTTGGCCATGGCTGTGTGACTCTGGGAACATTTTTTAACCTCCCTGAGTCTGATTCTTGATTAGTAAAATGGATAAAAGGCTGCACAGTGACCCTGTAGGACAGAGTAGAACTGCCCCATAGGGTTTCCAAGGCTGCCCATCTTTACGGAAACAGACTGCCCCATCTTTCTCCCACGGAGCAACTGGTGGATTAGAACCACTGACCTTTTGATTAGCAGTTGAGCACTTTAACCACTGCACCACCAGGGCTCCTTAAGTCCAAAGTCAGGGCACCGGATCTAGGCGAAGGCTCTCTCTCAGTCCACTCTGGGGGAAAATCCTTGTCTCAGCTTCTCTAGCCCAGGCGTTCCTTGGTTCCTTGGCACTCTCCACGTGGCATCTGTCTTTCCCCCATTCATAAATAAAATATGAGATAACAGGTGTAAAACACCCAGCAAACCAGGCCGCAAGTACCTGGTGGTACATATTCAGTAGAGGTAGCTGGGAGTCATTAATCAGTAACTGCTATTAGTACCTTGCCAGACTGAGCCCTCCGAGGTGGAAGTGTGCCCTGACCCTGGCTCTTTAATTGGAGCTGATCTTCCCTTGTTTCCTGCAATAGAACCAGAAAGACCAGCCTCAGGCATTGGGACCTGTTGTATTTGCCTAGATTGCCCTTCTGTTCACAGGCTGTTCCCTGCTCTTGTCTTCCTGCTGAGAATAGCTTCCTGGGATGCTTTAAAAAATGCACACCATGGCCAATGCCGGCAGAACTGTGCTTTGGACTTAGGGTGGGAAGCAGCCTCCACATTGAATTTCTTGGCTGTCCGTGGCATCTGTCCAGTACACAGCAGTGCCAACTGTTTACTCTGAACTCAAGATGATCCAACTCCCTTTCTTGGAAAGACAGAAACATAAATCCTAATGTATTCAAAGCTCCACTGCTAATAGCAACAAACGAAATTGCTTTGCTTCAGATAACCACTGTATTTTAAAAGTTACATTACAACCAGTTAATGACTTCCAATCACAAGAGCCATTTTCTTACAGAAATATTTAAAGGTGCCCTCATATTTTTCTTTATTTTTTTTCCCAATTAAAAAATAACTGGAGCTGTTTGTAGAGAAGGAGTAGAGAACTTGGGGGCGGGCGGGGTTCAGAGGATACAAGTAGAAGTCAGTGAAAGGGAAGAGAAAGAGGTTTGCAATCAGCCCCAGGAAAATTTGATTCATTCATTAATTCAGCAAACATTTACTAATACCTACTCAATTAACTCTGTTCTAGGCCCTGATTAGGGGCTGCAGATATAGACGTAAATAAGATATGGTCCTTGCCCTCAAATAACTCTCTTGACTACTTTAGCAGACAAGCTGTAATGATCAGTGTAGTAAATTCATCAATAACAACCTCTCCAAGGGGCTGACGGGAGTACATATGCCATGTTCTGCTTCGGACTGATGCTCTATTTAAATTTCCTTATTTACACTTAAATATTTAATTTTTAAATATTCCAAATATGCCGAAAGGACAGGGACTAACATAATGAATGGTACATTACTCTATCAATTGTTAACATTTTGCAATATTGCTTCACATTTTTAAAAGAAATAAAACATTACAAGTATGAGTTAAAACCCCATGTACACCTTACTGAAAACCCAATCCCCTCCCATCCATCACAGAATAGTGTACTGAAAATTTGTGTTCATCATTCCTATGCATTTTTTGCTATTGTTACATAGTGTGTGTACCTATAAGCAAAATAGAAATTCTTTTGCATGCTTCAAAAATTTACATAAATGGTATCATATTATACTTGTCAACCTGCAACATGTTTTTCTCCTTTTACAGTATGCTTTTGGAATTTAGTTGATATTTGTAGCTATGTTGTTGTTAGGTGCTGTCAAGTTGGTTCTGACTCATAGCGACCCTATGCACAACAGAACGAAACACTGCTCAGTCCTACACCATCCTCAGAATTGTTGCTATGCTTGAGCCCATCGTTGCAGCCACTGTGTCAATCTATCTCGCTGAAGGTCTTCCTCTTTTTTGCTGACCCTCTACTTTACCAAGCATGATGTCCTTCTCCAGGGACTGATCCTTCCTGATAATACGTCCAAAGTATGTGAGACGTAGTCTCGCCATCCTTGCTTCTAAGGAGCGTTCTGGTTGTATGTACTTCTTCCAAGACAGATTTGTTTGTTCTTCTGGCAGTCCATGGTATATTCAATATTCTTCACCACATCACAATTTAAATGCATCAATTCTTCTTTGGTCTTCCTTATTCATTGTCCAGTTTTCGCATGCATATGAGGCAATTGAGAACACCATGGCTTGGGTCAGGCACACCTTAATCCTCAAGGTGACATCTTTGCTTTTCAACACTTTAAAAAGATCTTTTGCAGCAGATTTGCCTAACTCAGTGCGTCTTTTGATTTCTTAATTCTGCTTCCATGGGTGTTGACTGTGGATCCTAGTAAAAAGAAATTGTTGACAGCTTCAAACTTTTCTCCATTTATCATGACATTGCTTATTGGTCCAGTTGTGAGGATTTTCCTTTTCTTTATGTTGAAGTGTAATCCATACTGAAGGCTGTGGTCTTTGATCTTCATCAGTAAGTGCTTCAAGTCCTCTTCACTTTCAGCAAGCAAAGCTGTGTCACCTGCATAATGCAGGTTGTTAATGAGTCTTCCTCCAATCCTGATACCCCGTTCTTCTTCATACAGTCCAGCTTCTCCGATTATTTGCTCAGCATACAGACTGAATAGGTATGGTGAAAGGATACAACCCTGACACACACCTTTCCTGACTTGAAATCATGTAATATCCCCTTGTTCTGTTCAAACGGCTGCCTCTTGATTCATGTACAGATTCCTCATGAGGACAATTAAGTGTTCTGGAATTCCCATTCTCTGTAATATTTCAACTTCTGTACAGTATGCCATTATATGACATGACTACAATTATCTATGCTTTCAGGGATAGATATTTAGGTGGTTTTCAACTTTTTGCTACTACAAATAATGCTGTGACAAAAAAAATCACCAAAAAAAGTAACCATTGTATATATGACATTCTCTAGAAATGGAATGGGCGGTGTACTGGGTTCAATAGTGTTCTCCCAAAATTCATGTCCACCCAGTATCTCGAAATGTGACCTTATTTGGAAATAAGATCTTTGTAGGTAAATTAAAATAATGTTAAACTGGATTAGGATGGGCCCTAATCCAATCTGACTGATGTCCTTATAAAAAGAAGATTTGAACACAGAGACACAGTTACACAGAGGGACGATGGCCATGTGAAGACAGAGATAGGAATTATGCTTCCAAAAGGCAAATGCCAAGGATTTCTAGTCACCACCAGAAGTTAGGAAGAGGCAAGAGAGGATCCTAATTTTTGCCAATCTGAATGATAGAAATTTGTAGGTTTAATGTACATTTCCCTGATGGCTAGCAAGGATTAGCAACTTTTTATAATATCATGGGCTCTTCAGCTTCACTTCTGTGAACTGCACGTTTCTTGTCATTTGACCATTTTTTCTATTGGGTTGTTTTTCTACTGGGTTGCTTGCATGTGTATGTGTGTATAAGATATATTATTCTTTGACAGTTATATGTTCTGCAACTATTTTCTACAAATCTGTGACTTGTCTTTTTTGTTTATTCAGGGAGTCTTTTTATACAGAAGTTTTCAATTTTATTGTAATGAAAATTTTTAATCTTTTCTTTTACTGTATTTGCTTTTTGTCTTATTTAAGAAATACACCTCTACTCTGAATTCATTACGATATTCTCCTGTGTGTTTCTTTTAAAAGTAGTGAAGCTTTGCCTTTTATACTTAGATATTAACCCATTTGGAATTTATTTTGCTATAACATAAGGATTCAAGGTTAATTTATATTTTTACATTTAGGAAAACTAGACTTAGATGTGAGAGAATGGCAGGAATAGAAAGAAGCAAACGTATCTTCATTCATTCATAATACCAAAAAGCCCACGGATTTATTGATATTCTAGCCAATCTCACTTATGTCCAGAGTTTCAGTTGCCAACTATGTGCTGATAAACACCAGACTGCACTAGTTTCATTTTATTTGGGGAGTTGTTCTGTGCATGTCCATTATGCTATCCCATAGCTACCTCCCTGACTTTCACTCCCAGCTCCTACAAAGGTTGTACTTAGAATACTAAGAATATTTTCTGTGTTCTGGATGAGTCCTGGATGATACAGAACCTTACACCACGATTACTTCAATGGTTCTTAACTGAAGGGCTCCTTGATTCCAATCACTGCAATCTGGGAAGAATATTCTAGGTAGAGACCCATAACTGTGAAGATCTTGAAGCAAGAGTATGCTTGGTGGGTTCATGGAAAAGCAAGGAGGTCAGTGTGGCTGAAGCAGAGTGGTTAAGGGAGAGGATGGTGAAGAAGAGGTTAAAGAGGCAGGAAGTAAAGAATAGATGAGGTAGGGCCTTGTCATCTTGTTTGCTGTTGTCTCTATTCCAACTCATGGCAATCCCATGTGTGTAGGGCAGAACTGCTCCAGAGGGTTTTCAGGGCTGTGCCCTTTTGGAAGCAGACTGTCAGCCTTGCCTTCTGAGGCACCTCTAGGTGGGTTCAAACCACCAAGCTTTTGGCTATTAGTTGAACACTGAACCATTTGTGCCACCCAGGGCTTTGTAGGACATTTTAAAGACTTTTGGCTTTTTTCCCTCTGAGTGAGCTGAGAAGTCACTGAAGGCTTTGAGCTGGAAACTAACACTATCTAACTTTAATTTCAGAAGGATCATCCTAGCTTGTGAGTGTATAATAAATTGTAGTGAGTGGGAAGGAGGAGAGAAGGAAGACAATGGCAGAATCAAGCGCACCAGTTAGGAGGCTATTGCAGGAATACAGGGCGGGCATAATGGTAATTTGGAACAAGAAGGTAGAGGCAAAAGTAATGAGAAGTGGTCAGATTCTGGATATATTTTGGTCATAGAACCAACAAGATATGTTGATGATGGCTGTTGGATGAAAAAGAGAAGAATCAAAGATGATTTCAAAATTTTGGGGTGGAGTTACCATTTACATAAATGAGGAAGATTGTGGGGAAAAAAAGTAGTTTTGAGAACTGGAAATCATAAGTTTTGTTTCTGGACAACCACTTCAGGTGCTTATTAGAAATTGAAGCCAAGATGTTAAGTAGGCAATCGGATGTTTGATTCTGGAGTTTAGAGGAGAGATCTGACTAGAGATATAAATTTAGGGGTCGTCAGTTGACATGTGGTATTTTAAGCCATGAGACTGGATGAAATCATCAAGGCTGTAATACAGACTGAGAAAAGAAGAGACTCCAAGACGAAACTCAGAGACACTCAGATGTCTAGAGGTCAAGGGAATGAAAGGCAACCATCAAAAGGAGACCTAGAAGGAGGAGAACTAAGAGAAAGTGGTTTTCTAAAGTCAAGGGAAGAATGCATTGTGAGAAGGAGTGACTGCTCAATTGTGTTAAAAGTTGCTGTTTTTATGTCTTCATCATGCATAACATTGACATAGAACACTCTTGTCATTGAGAGTTTTCTGCTACAGAGTCAGTAGATCTGGACTCAAACCCAGTAGCTGCTTCCACTGTCAAATGTGGATATGAATTCCTGAACGCTATCTTTCTAGTGTTGCTATGGGTCATACATAAAGTAATAGCTGTGAAAACATTTAGTAAAATGCTTAACTAACTGCTGAAATATATAACCTATACTCACTGACACCAGTTCTATGCCAGGACCTGATCTGGGAAATGGGGATAGAGACAGCACAACACACTGCTGGTCTCTGCCCTCAGGGAGCTCCCAGTCTGGGATGTGTGTGTGTGTGTGCGCCTGTGCACACGCACAGGAAGTATACTATGCATAGTCCTGGAGGCATGCCCAGAGCACTGCAACAGAGGAGGGCACCTGTAAGGGTAGGAAGGATTGGTAATAAAATGGTAGTCCCAGGAGGCCACAAAAACTAGAGGGGAAGGAAGATCCTCGAGATCTCATTTCTCAAGAATAAATCACAGAAGTTGCAGGGTCGGCCCCTGAAATGTCAGTCATTTTTATCTCTCTCACCTCTGACTCACTTGGAGCATCAGCACTGTTAGCTGAATCAATACTTTCTCCTTGACCCAGCAATTGATTTTTACAATATTACTCTTTTTCACATACAGAAGACCAAGAAGTAGAAATACAGAAGGACTGTTATACTCTCTGAAAGGGAGCAAAAGAGAACAAGAGAGAGTTGTTTGTTGACTTCATACAGGTAGTCTACAAATGGTAGACTACAGGATGCAGCAAGCTCAGGGCTGGGGATTCTGGGAGGGGGAGGGTTGAGGAAGGAGAAGCTAAGACAGCCATCCTAGTTGCTCCTGGCGTCACTGGATGGTGCTGCCATCAGCAAGAGGGCGGGAATCCACACCAACAGGTCCAGGACTAGGCAGTCAGCATGAGTCAGAGGGCAAGGCAAACAAGCCACCAGGCTGACAAGAGAGGCCAGAGAAACAGTAGTCACAAATTACAAACCTTATCCAGAGTCTAAGGATGCCCGGGTCCCTGCCCCATAGCCCACTTCACCTAAGAGCAGGAGCCACTTGACAGTCACTTTACAAGCTCTGCCACATGCAGGTCCACCAGGGAGAAATGCCAGCCCTTCCAAGACCAGTGATCCTCAACCCTGGTTACACATGAGAATAATCTGGGACAGTTAAAAAAGTACCAGTGCCTGGGCATAGATTTTGATTCAGTGGAGGGAGAGGCAGGCAACTGGTATTTTTTAGAAGCTCTCTGAATATTCCAGTGTGCAACCAGCATCAAGAACCATGGCATTACACCATCCTAAAAAGCAACCTGATGCACTTGAAAATCCCTGGCCTTGTTATCTCATTCATTCATTCAACAAATATTGACTGAGTGTTACTAAGTACAATAGACCTGGGTTAAAATCACAATCCCGATACTTAGCAGCTGTGTGATTCTGGGTACATTACTTCTCTTCAATTTCTTTAAAATGGAAGTAATAATATTAATCTATTTCAAAGAGCCGTTTAGAAGACTACAACAAGTTACACACCAGAAACGCTTTGCAAACAATAGGCACTCAAGAATTATACATTTCTCTATCCTTTTTCTTAATGCATTGGAAAGGGGAAGGGCCAGGGTTTGGAGGAGGAAGCAGAATGTAAAGAGCACTCCGTCAGTGACTCATGGAAAGAAATACCAAGTCAGCCTAATTGCTGGTCATTGTTTTTCTGTCACACAACTGGAGAAACTAGGACCCTGCCTTGTTCTTATGGCTAAGATCCCATGCAGTGCTTCAGTTCTTTTGGGACTGAGATGCTGCCTTGCTGCCCGAAGTCCTGTAGGAGCTGAAGTCCATTCCTCAGGCCCTACCACCTATCCACGCACAGAGCTGTTGGACTCTATGTACAGGCCTGTACTTGGCAGGACTGATAGGGCACAGCCTGGAGGGGGGAAGACTCACATTCAGGTTGGTTCAATCATTTATTGACTGCATGACCATGAAAAAGTTACCATTTCTGAGCCTCTTGTTGCTTTATTTTTAAGTTGGGAATGAGATTATTGATTCTATTTGCAAACGGGAGTTAAGCATCCTGGGTTTGAATCCTGACTCTGCCACTGCTTCCTCTTGTAAAATGGAGATAATAAATAATAGTACCCACCCCATGAGGTTATTGTGAAGATAAAACAATCCATTTAAGGCGCTTAGAATGCTATACAGCATATAGAAGGCTCTTCATTAATATTAAGCTATTACTATTATTATTATTATCCTTCACCTCTTTGAATGGCCACGAAAGTCTGTGATCAGCTGAGCCGCCTAGCTGCCAATACAAGCAACAAAATACAGAGAGCTAATTAATGCATTAAGGCAGCAGCTTCCATGACAGCTGGGAATGTGTACAAATCATGTTGTTTTTTTCCATACCTGTCATCTCATACAGGATAATGGCTCCCAGGTGGGCCCAGTATTCTGTATGATGTTCCTGGGGAGCTCCCATGGGGGTTTCAGGTGGCATGAAAGATGGGATCTTTACCAGAGATTTTCAGAGAAGGGGAAATAAATGACCTCATAGCATCCCTTCTGACTCAGCCTCTGCCTCTATGGCTTGCCAGGTGGCCATGTCCGCACTGAATTCCTAACCACTGAGGACTGAACAATAGATTACCGTCCAAAGGAGCCTATTGACTGACTTAGTAATGATCACTGCTGATAACTGCTCACCTATGAGCAGCATTTTATAGTTTACAAAGTCCTTTCATATATGTCATTTGATTTGATTCGTTCATTCATTCATTTATTCATTCATGAACACTCACTGAGTATTTACTATATGCCAGACTCTGTGAAAGGTAACAGTCAGCCAATCAATAAAATATTATGTTTAAGTGTGTGTGTGGGGGGGGGTGGGTACAATAAGACTCCATATGTGAACCACAAAAGGTCTCAAATTGGGCAGAACTGAAGAAGATGAAAGAACAGGCAAGGCACAGGTTCTGTGACGAAACTATGGCACAGCAGTGTGTGGGGAGCAGGGTACAAATGAGAGAGTTACAGTTCTATCTGGGAGGAAGTCGAATCAGGAAAGACTTCACATCTGGCACCTCTGTTAGGGCCAACTCTTAAGTTCCAGCTAGTCCTGCTGCCATACCTGAGCTGGTCCTGCCATCTGGTTCACCCAGATGATGGAGGCCCACCCATGTGCCTGATCTCTAAGCAGTGCTCACTCTTTGGATTCTCCACATCTGTGTGCCATGTCCTGATTGACCCTTTAAGGCTGAGAATATTGAAAATGTGTTTGCCAGCCCATAATCTTAGTTACACCCTTTGAGAAATAGACATAATAATTTCTACTCTTTGAATACCACAGGATTACTGTATCAAATGAGATCATGGATATAGAAAGAATGTCAATGATATAAGGAACCTTAACTGAATCCCTAATATGTACCAGACATCATGTACTTTATGCAAAGTTTTGCTCATCTTCACATATATTTTTCTACAAATAGACATGAAGATCTCCATTTTACAGAAGTTCAGTGATTAGTTGAAGGTCATATAACCAGTAAGCAGTAGTATGGCTACTGCCAAAGCCCAGGCTCTTTCCTCTATATCCCACTGCCTCTCCAAAGTGAAAATGCATACATACATACAGAGTTGAAAAGCAGCTGCCATGTGCCAGACACCAAGGTAGGCATTTTGTTTCATATGATACTCACAACAACCGTAAGAGATGTCATTGTCCTTTTTTTTCTTTTTTGAAATAAAGATAAGGTAACTGATGCTCAGAGAAGATGAAAAAATCAAATAGCCTGTTGACGGTAGTCTGAATGCAGGGTTTGAACCCAGGCTAGTTTAACTCAAAAATCCGTACCTTTCTACTATAGCACACTACCTCCCAACACCCCAGTCTAGCTCTAGGTTGCCGCTAGCTCACTGTTGCTTCCCTTCTTTGGGTCGCAACTTCCCCATCTGAAAAATTATGATCTCTAATAGCTCTTTCAGCTTTGATGGTCTCAGATTCTAAGATGTCAACAAGAGGAGAAGAAAGGTGGACAGAAAGAAATTCCATGCTAAAAAGTTCAGGACTATAGGATTGTGTTTATTTTTAAGTTGGGGATAAGATTATTGATGTAAAAATCAATAATTTCTGTAAAAATCAGGGAACATTAAGAAAAGTCAGGCATGTTATGGGGCTGGAGTTAGAGCAACTCCATTCTTTGGGTAGGGGATCATGGAAGGCTTGATGAAGGAAGCAGCATTTAAGCTAGATCTAGTGGATAAGGAGGAGTATGAAATGTTAAAAAGATGGGCAACACTATTTCAAAAAGAGGGAAAGCACATACAAGAGACACATTAGTGTTCAATGCATCAAATCGATTCTTGAGATGGTCTCTAAATTCAGGTGCGATATACTGTCCATCCCTTAAATTATGTTGTTCTCAAAGTCTCTGTCTCTCAACTTCAATTTCTCCATCCATCTACTCATCCATCCATTGAGTATACACACAGTGAAGACCTATAGATACGAATCAGACCAGATTCCTGCACTCAAGGAGCTGACAGACTAGTGGGGAGACAGGCAGGTAAAAAGGTCCACACAGCTTAGGCACTGTTTTGTTTTCATTCTGCTGGGTGCAGGTGATAAGGGCAGTCTGGGGATAAAGGCAATACTACAGTATTACCAGGGGACTTTTGCGCCTTCCATTGGTGGCCCAATGCCTATTAATAGCCCTTCTGTGAGCCTACAAATGCGTTTCTGCATACGTAAGTATACAAAAGACTAGCCACTCAATTATATCAAAATGATGCTATTACTTGCTATCTCTTGGCCCATTCCACTATATCATATTTGGGAGGCATCACACTGTAGAGAAGGAGACCTGGTGGCACAGTGGTTAAGCGCTTGGCTGCTAACTGAAAGGTCGGCAGTTCGAATCCATCAGTTGCTCCATGAGAGAAAGATGTGGCAATCTGCTTCCATAAACGTTAAAAAAAAAAAAAAAAAATGCCGTGGAGTTGATTCCAACTCATAGTGACCCTGCAGGATGGAGTAGAACCGTCCAATAGGGTTTCCAAGGCTGTAACCATTATGGAAGCAGACTACCACATCGTTCTCCCAAGGAGCCACTGAGGGGGTTCAAATGACTGACCTTTCAGTTAGCAGCCAAGCACTTAACTAGTGCACCACCAGGGCTCCTTTCTGTAAAGATTACAGCCTAGGGTGACTATGAGTTGGAATCGAATCGCTGGCATTGGTTATTTTCTTTTTTTTCACTGTAAAGAACAGAGCTTTTAGGGGCAAAACAGACCTGAGTTGGAGTTCGGCTTCATTTTAAACTAGCTGTAGTAACTCAGACAAGTTACTCAAATGCTCTGACTCTTGGTTTCCTTATCTATAAAAAGCATATAATATTTTTCTTATAGAATTGTTATAGGGGTTTGATACAATAAACACACTATATATGGTTCCTGGCACTTAATCTTTGGAATGGACATAAGCCCAAGCTTTCTTCCACTCCAAATGTGAGACTAACTCAAAAAGAAGAAAGAATGTGAGCAATCCAGTGCATGTCTCTGCTCAGGTAACGAGCAGTGATGCATTGGAAAACGGGCTCAAGATAGCATTGTTTTAAATAAAAGTCCTAAATTCTCTCTCAATTTCCTTGTTCAAATCACTTAAGGGGAGTTTTCTGTAGTTCTGCTAATGAAGTCATCCTCAAAATCACTTTCAGACAGACTATTGCTCAATAATAAACTAACTGCACGATAATACACACACCCGAGCCCCCAAGTTGGGTGATTTTTTAAGATCAGAATCCATACAAACAGTCATTGAGAGTCTTAAGGGGGTCATTTGCTGAGATTGGATTTCTCTAAAAGAAAAGAATATACCCGTTTTATTCTCTTTATTTTGCCAGCTCATCAAGAAGAAAATGATGAAAAAACTCTAATGCCTATGGTACAATTCATCACGGGGAATTTTATGGCAGAAAAATGTTTTCAATTTATAATGGCAGTAATAAGTGACATTGGGCAAAGGCTGCAAGAGACTCTTTCTTTCTTTCTTTTTTTTTTTTACTAGGAGTCTGCTAGGAATAGAAGAGGGATGTAAGCATTACTCATCCCTGGATGCTGAATGTTTAAAAGCATCTTATACAACAGCATGCATTTTATTACCCTGCTATACACCAGGCAGATAAATTTTACCGAAACTCTAACCTGTATGCCCTATTTATTACAACTGAGTCCAATTAAGGCCATGTGGTGGGTAAAGGGGACGGTCTTCTCTTTGCCAGAATCACAAGCTTTACATTGACAAGTCCAAAAAAGGGTCAGGCCTGAGAAAGGAGTCACATTTCAGTGTTTGGTTTATAAAAAAAAAGTTTTTTAAATGGCTTTGTCACTGGGGAGAACACACACACACACACACACACACACACACACACAGAGTCTCTGAAGTATTTAACGTATGGAGATTACTTCATTGGCAGAGTTTTCTGATACATGGAATGTAATGGGAGAAAACTCACCGGGCATTGTTTTCAAAATTCACTGTATTTCTTTGTACAACACAGTCCTTAATTATCTTTATTGACTTCACATGGCCAAGGCATTCTTCCCTGCTCTCCTATTTCACTCTCCTTGCTGGAGATGAGAAGTCATCAAGACCCGTGAATACTTACTATCACTATCACCATCATCATAATTCTTCTTACTCCCCCATAGCGCCTTCATCGTCACCTTCATTCATCATTCACTCATTCAACATCTACTAAAAATTCAAATGAACAAGTATTTACTGTATAACAATGTGTCAAGCATTAAAAACACAACAGTGATTATGATACAATCCCTACTTTCAACGCAAGAAAAAAAAAAATTGTCATGGAGTTGATTCTGACTCATGGTGACCCCATGAGTGTTCAAGTACATCTGTGCTCCCTAGGGTTTTCAGTGGCTGATTTTTCAGAACTAGATTGCTAGGCCTTTCTTCCGAGGCACCTCTGGGTAGATTCAAACCTCCAACCTTTAGGTTAGCAGCCGAGTGCATTAACCATATGCACTGCCCAGGGACTTCACTTTCAAGGTAAAGAGCTCCTAATTTAGTAGATAACTGAGCAAAAAATCATACCACTCCATGATAAGTGCTCTGCAAGAGGGCAAACTAGGGACTGAGATGCAGAGAAAAAGGAAGGGAATTAACAAACTCAGCATAGAGGGGCTGAGAGAATGCTTGCTGGAGGAGGTATCTTTTTTAAGCTCAGTTCCGTCTTCCAGTAGGAAATGGGTAGAAAGAAAGGGCAGCAGAAGGAATAGGATATGCAGTGGCAGAATGTGTGAAATAGTATGGTGTGTGCAGGGAACAGAAAGTAGTTGAGTTTAGCTCAAGAGCAAAGCCCAAGGTCATTAATTAGATTACTTACTATACATGTAATGTGCTGTTCTGTGTGCTCTGGGGTCGCAGTTATGAAAAACACACAGCCACTGACCTCGAAGAGCAACTAATTCAAACTCAGGGAAACTTTCTTCACTGGCATGTATTCTTTGCCGGGCAAGTTAATAGACTCAGCTTTTGTTGTTGTTGCTGCTGTTGTTTTGTTTTGCTGGTCTGTTTTATTTTTTGACAAACCTAAATGAAGAGAGGGAGCAAAATGTAAAAATCTGGGATCAGAAATCTCCTAGTCAGAGGGAATAGGAACGACCCTGAGAAACAAATGTTCTTAGGGGTCCAAGAAATAGCAAGAAGGCATAGTTGCTGAAGAAGTATGAGGAAGGGAAGGATGGTAGGAAATGAGCTAGGAGAGCAACTAGGGCCAGATCACGTGAGGCCTCGTGAGCCACAGCAAAGCCTTTGGATTTTATTTTAAGTGTGCGGGAAGCCACTGAAGGGTTGAGAACAGGGAAATTAGATTATCTGACTGTAGAAATGGCATGGGGCTGGTGTCTGGCCTCCTCTACTTTCATAAGGAGGAAGGAGAATCAAGATCAACGGCCCAAGGCTGATTCCTATGAGGCAGAGGTCAGACTTGCCTCCTCTCTCCACCATCTTTACCAATTCTGACACCAACCATCCCTCCCACAGCACTCTCTACTTCTCTGCTGAGTTTGATAATTCATTGCAATGGCCACACAAAATTTACAGACAATACTCATGATTATGGGGATTACTAGGGAAGTAACGGGTTACAGTTCAGGAACACTCAGGATACAGTTCTTCCATCAGGACAGTCTCTTTTCAGCCGTGCTCACAGGCACACCTCTCTCTGGCCCTAGGCCTCTGCCCTGCTCAGGTAAGTATTCCAAAGCTCTTCTAGCCCCTGCCTGTAAGTCCCCAGAGGCACCCCAGACACTCAGCTTTCTTGTTCCCTAGGCCAGGAAGCCCACTGTGTGGTCTCCTGCTGGTCTCTCCTGCCACCGCTTCTCACCGTCTTCAGGGTTACAGCTCACTCTCTCTCTCAGTCTCCTGGTTCCAGGGGCTCCTTAGTACAGGGATCCCAGGTCTAAAGGATGCACTAGCTCCTGGTATTCTTCCTTGGTGGTGATGGGATCTACTCTTTCCCACCTCTGGGGTGGCTTATGTCAAGCCCAGTGGGATGGAAAAACTGACCAATACCCTCGGTGGGCTACAATTACCCTATCTACACAGTCCTGCCCAATCACCTGGGTGGAAGTTACAAGACCATAGTGAGAAAGGCCACACAAAAGCGGTCCATCACACCACACTGACTTTCATTTTAAAAGGAGCAATCTGGCTGCTGTGCACACCATAAACTGTAGGGGGCATAGGAGAAAGTAATATTAGGAGAGAAGCATCTTAACAGACTGAAGATGACGAGAGCTTGAACTACAGTGCTAATAGTAGAGAAGATGAGAAATGGTTGGGATCAGGACATATCTTGAATATCATTACTTAACTGTGCCTTCCTCATTTTACTTAACTCCTCAAATGCCTAAACTGCTCATTCTACAGATGGAGAAACCAAAGCCTAGAGGTCTTCCAAGGTCCAAGACCACACAGTAGATCCACGGCAGAGATAGGCCTAGGCCCCAGTTATCCTGCCTCTTTTCCTTGGCTTCCCCAAATGTTCTACCACCCTCCCCCAGTGAATTCCATTGCTTTTTCATAAGCCTGCAACACCATCCTCCTGTGGCATTTTAAGAAAACCAGACGGCATTCAGCAGAAAGCCTGCCCAGCATCAAGAGAAACCAGGACTTTGATATGCTCCAATTGGAGCGGAGAAGATGTGTGGAAAATACCAAGCAAATGTTTGGACTCTGAATCCAAAATAACATGTACTTAACTTTGCAATTTAAAAAGCTAAATTCAAACATGTGTCTTGTTGGTTTTCCAGAAAATATAGAGTCTTGTAGCATAAAATTAAATAAACACCAGCCCCAACTTGCGGTCTCACTTTCTCCCTTCCTCCCTCCAGAGTTTTCTCCAATTCTTTTCAAACTCTCTCTTTCTTCAGATTAGGAACTTTCTTCCATATGTTTGATCCACTGGTTCATACTGGCTAACACCATCATACTCAGCTGACATTCCTTACTTCACATTTGCATCATACATGTTCAGCCCTCTAGGCCTTTGCTCGTGGTGTTTCTCTGCTTTGGATGCTTCCTCAGTACCCTCTCTTTGTCTGAAATGCAGTCTCCTTCTTTAAAGGCAATTCTCTGATCCTCCCTGTCATTTAATTGGCTACTTTATTCACCTCAATCCTTTTTGCAAGATAGCTATGAAAACCTCAGCTTCTTCATCTTTATTGTGGAAATAAAAATATTTATACCTGCCTCATAGAGTTGTAAAGATTAAATGAAGGAATACCCATGAAATAGCTTTGAAAACAGTAAAGAGCTCAGCTACTAGTATTAGTTTTCCTCCCTCCTGCCCTTTCTTTCATTCCTTTCAAGTTCTTAGGTAAAAACACCCATCCTTTGTTGAGAAGGGGAGGTACACCAAACAGATAAATGCAACAGGTATTTGCCGTCCATTGCCTGGTGCATAAAGAATGATAACTAGATAAGCAGCATCCTTCCAAGTCTAGGGCCGGTTCAGGGCCTGTTCCTGGCTGGGCAGCCCTATAGCATGCCTAAGACTTAATATTTCCTGACTTCAACAAACAGTAACAACAACAAAAATAACCCAAACTCTTACAAATAAAACTTGTACCTCTTATCCCCCAAAAAGAGTCTAGGTCTCCTACTGTCTACCTCAACCTGGGTAGCTCTTCTTTTACTAGTTTCATACTTTACATGAGATTTTGTTTGAGAAAAGTGTTATTTGCTTCCGAAAAGCTTCAGAATAACTCTTCTGGCACAATTCCCTCATTTTAAAGATGTGGAAGCTAAAGCCTAGAGAAGGGAAGGAACTAGCTCAAGGATACATTGTGAATTAAACTTCTAAAACCAGGTGAAATAACTTCCAGATCTTGGATAAGCCACTTCTTGGGTCTTATCCTTACCCTATCTACCTTCCTGTAAGTTTTCCTGACATCAAATGAGCTAATGCATTGAAATTCTCACTGGAAACATCTTACTTCTTTCCAGAACAATTTGCTGTTATCATGCTCATTTTGGGCTTATTCTTCTTGTCTTATCAGGAGCCCTGACAACCAAAATCCAAATCCAGATTGCATAAGGAAGAACCATTGTGCTGGATTCCTGGCTCCAACCGATTTCGTAAACTCTTTTTTGGGTCAGTACTGTACATGGATTGATGTTGGGTCTCCTGGCTCAATTTCTTTTCCCCCAACTCAAGGAAAAACAAACTCCTCAAAATTTCAGTAACAGGCCCTGGGAATTTAAGATCAGAAAATGTCAACCTCCTTTCTCCTTGTCAGTGACTATAACTGAGCTTTAGAGGGTTAGTGGTTTATGGGAACAGATGAAAACTGAAATGACCTTGGGACACTGTAAGTGTTTAGGAGTGGTGACTTGACTGCTGTAGGAAGAAACAACAACTAATCCCTGAATACAGGCATCAAAATTTCAGGAACTTGTAGGCCTGAAGGGTTATGCAGACATTCATGAATTGAACTAAACTCTAGACAGACCTTAAGTGAGACCAAAGTCACAAGTCAGTTTTCTTCTGTTTTATTAATCTAATCCAATTAAAGTTTAACTCCTGAGTCTGTTTTCTCATCTCTAAAATGGGGATAATAATATCTACCTTATAGGATCATCATCATAGCTCAATAGATATATGTAAGTTCTTTGCCCCATTTCTGGCATACAATGATGATTAAAAACAAAAAACAAACAAAAAAACAATAACTAACACTCTTTGAGCGCTTACCACTAGCCAGGCAGATTTCTAAGCATACTAAACCCAAAACCAAAACCAAATCCACTGCCATCGAGTCGATTCCAACTCATAGCGATCCCATAGGGTTTCCAATGCTGTGAATCTTTATGGAAGGAGACTGTCACATCTTTCTCCTGTGGAGAGAGGCTGGTGGTTTCAAACTGCTGACCTTTCGGTTAGGAGTTGAGTGCTTTAACCACTGTGCTACCAGGGCTTCTTGATAAGCATACTACATATATTAACTCATTTAAACCTCAGAACAACTCTTTGATGATGATTATCCCCATTTTATGGATAGGAAAACTGAGGCACAGAACAGTTAAATTACTGCCTACAGTCATAGAACTTGAAAGTGACGGAGTTGGGATTTCCGCTAGGCAGCCTGACTCCATATCCTATACACTTAACCACCGTAAGGAACGGCCTCTAAATAAGCAGTAGAATTAATTGTTGTTACTAATGAAGTCAGCAGCACGAAGAAGGAAAGAAATGAGTGTGGTGCCTTGGAAGGCCTCAAAAAATCCTCCACTACATAGCTGTCCCGCCCAGCTGATGCAGAACACAGATATGTCTAACAGCTCCTTTTAAAATGGCTCCCGCCGGCAGAATACTAGATCTCCATACTTTGCTCTTTGGCATTAATTAAAACAAAAGAGTTAATCAAGATAAACTTCCACACCTGCCCAGCACCAGCCTGGAAGTTTATCATGTCTAAATATGTTTCTCATGCATTTACTGCAAATTAGTTTCTGAAAGTGAATTTCAAGGTCTAGTGATTCTGAGGTTCCCCAACTCCGTTTTCATTAAGTTTTCACAAATGATCTACTGTTGCATTATTCTTTTATACTGCAGATTTAAGGCCCCACTATGAAAAGCAATTATGCTGTCAGAAAAGTGTATTTTGACTTATTAAAAAATCTGAAAGGCTTCAGAAAACTATTTATTTAGGTTCTCATCAGGCGGATATTTTGACAGTCCTCAGAAGAAAAGCACTGTTTGTTGCATACTATTTGGAGTAGCCTAAAAAGGCCTTTCTGCGAAGTACATATGGAGTAGTAGAACAAGCACACTGCAAGGTGTCAAGAGGCCTTGAGTATCACTCCCAGCAGAGAGGTCTTGGGCTCCTCTGTCCTTATGTGGTAAATAAAGGGATCGGATACAACAGGAGCACAAAGATTCTATAATCATAATTTCCAGAACTAAGCACTTACTGTGTTTCAGGAACAATGCTAATAGGTATATATTCAACCCTGAGAGATAGAATATACTCTCCCCATTTTATAGATGAGAATACTAAAGCTTAAAAAGGTTAGATGACTTACCCAAGGTCACTCAGGGGGTGACAGACTTGGGATATAAATCATAATATATATTCTATGGTACCTACATACAGTGGAATACTACGGAGAAAACACACACATGAACCCCACATACAGAATGAGTTATTGACACATTCAACAATATGCATAGTTGACTGAAGTCAGATACACAAGAGTTCATACTCCATTTATATGAAATTCAAGAACAGATAAAACTAATCTATAGTGAGAGAAGCAAGAGCAGTTGTCTATGGAAGGGTGGGGAGTGAATGGAAGGGGTCATAAGGCAACTTCCTGGGGTGATGTTTTTGTTAGCTGCCCTCGAGTTGATTCTTACTCTTGGCGACTCCATGTGGTGATGAAAATATTCTAAATCTTTACTGACATGGTTACACAGGCGTACACATTATCAAAACCTATGGAAGCAAATGTTTAAGTTCTGTGCATTTCACTGTACGTAAACCTAAAAAAAAAAAAAATAGTATATGTGGCTAGTGGGCTGCTTGTTTGGTTTGTAAGCCTCATGCACAGATATCTATATGCAAGCACACTGCTGCTCCTAACATGGGAACACCTGCAGTGGTGAGTCCATGGCCTGGGAACAAATGGGACTGGGGCAGCGTTCCTCTCTGCCTGGTGTCTCTCCACCTAGGCAGACCTCTGATGCTGGGGAAGACCTCTGCTCTGAGAGAATGAATGTTCAAGGCCTGTGTTTATGCTTTCTTCCTGCATGATTTTAGGCCAGTTAGTCGTCTTCTTGGACACTCCTCCTTTTAAAATGAAGAGTTCGGATGCGGTAGCCTCTAAGTTCCTTTATAGCTCTAACCTTCTCTCATTTTATAGCAAGGTAATTTTTTTCACGTCAAGTCCCCACACTTGGCTCCTTTCATTATGAAAAGCTGGACTGAATGTAGAAAAGGCAGGGAAGCTGAAGGGAGATGGTCCAGGTGGGGATAAGGATTCAGTCCTTTCACATCCCCTCATATGGTCATAGATAATTCAGTGAAATAGTGAATGGTAAAATAGTGTGAAATGGTCAGTAAAACGGGGACTCAGATTATGATCCCAGTTTAGGTCTCAGTCTATGGCCAGGATCAGGGCTCAGCTATGTACCACTTTTAGCTTGTTTTTGGACGCCTGCTCTGGTCCAGACACTGCTCCAGGCCCTTTATAGATGGTCTCCCATTTCATTCTCACAACAATGCTGTGGGGACGGCATCATTATCCCATTTCATAGGTGAAGACACTAAGGCTCAGAAAAGTTAAATGGTCTGCCCGAGGTTACATGACTTTCCTAGGTAGAGCTGGAATCTGATTCATAAATGCCCACCTTGAACCACTATCTTAAACAGGCAGTGTTTGCTTGAGGTTAGCCTATAGCAGGGTCAGGGCTAAGCCTGAAGTCAGGTTTAAGAGGCTCAGTCTGTGACCAAGACCAGGAATAGCATGAGACAGGGGACAGAGAGACTTGTCTATCTTTTGGCAGACATTATTTTTTGAGAAGCCAGAGTATTGTGGTTCAAAATAAAAATGAATTCTAGGTTAAAATGAAATGTGAACTAATTTTTTTTTTCTTCTTGGCACCTACTATTTGGCAGGCAGTAAAGGGCTGCAACAGTAACAATTAGAAGACTATACTTATTTCATTTTACCCTAAAATATGCCATTTAATGTAGGTATTGCCAGGTCTATACGGCTTAAATGACTGCCCCCAAAACAAACAAAAAACCAGTTGCTGTCGAATCAATTCCAACTCATGGCAACCTCATGTGTGCAGAGTAGAACTGCTCCATAAGTTTTTCATAGCTGTGACCTTTGGAAGCAGATTGCAGGCCTTTCTTCCAAGACACCTCTGGGTGGGTTCAAACCACCAACCTTTCAATTAGTAGCCAAGCACTTAACCCTTTATGTCACCCAGGGCATGCTAATGACTGGCCCAAAGCTCCAAAATTTAAAACTTTCTTTTAATTGAGCACCTAATTCCATCTCTAGTCCATGGTTTATATGTGTGTGTGTGTACATATGTGTGTGTGTGTTGGGGGTGTGTGTACAACAGAATAAAAGTTAAAGCATGGTGCTTTGGAAACCCTCAAACAAATTCCTTCTCTTTTTTTAATTGATACGCATGAGACTACAAAATTCACTAAGTTTTTTTTTTGGTCATTTGCCTGTAACTTTTCATGGCTATAATTTTAAAACACCAAGCTATCCAAAAGATGGCAAAGAAAATAAAACACAGATAAAGTTATCTTTACAATATATTTGAATGTGTGTTTTTTGGCTAATTCACTGTAAAAATATCAGACATAGATCAAGGGGCAGTTGTTAAAACAGAACAAGGGGATACTGCATGGTTGAAAGTCAGGAAAGGTGTGGGTCAGGGTTGTATGCTTTCACCATACTTATTCAGTCTGTATGCTGAGCAAATAATCCAAGAAGCTGGACTATCTGAAGAAGAATAGGGCATCAAGATTGGAGGAGGACTCATTAACAACCTGCATTATGCAGATGACACAACCTTGCTTGCTGAAAGTGATAAGGACTTGAAGCACTTAGTGATGAAGATCAAAGACTATATAGCCTTCAGTATGGATTCCACTTCAAGATAAAGAAAACAAAAATCCTCACAACTGGACCAATAAGTAACATCATGATAAATGGAGAAAAGATTGAAATTGTCAAGGATTTCATTTTACTAGGATCCACAATCAACACCCATGGAAGCAGCAGTCAAGAAATCAAAAGATGCATTGCATTAGGCAAATCTGCTGCAAAAGACCTCTTTAAAGTGTTAAAAAGCAAAGATGTCACTTTGAGGACTAAGGTACTTCTGACCCAAGCCATGGTGTTTTCAATCGCCTCATGTGCATGCTAAAGCTGGACAATGAATAAGGAAGACAGAAGAAGAACTGACGCCTATGAGTTGTGGTGCTGGTGAAGAATATTGACTATACCATGGACTACCAAAAGAACGAACAAATCTGTCTTGGAAGAAGTATATCCAGAATGCTCCTTAGAAGCAAGGATGGCGAGACTATGTCTCACATACTTTGTGCATATTATCAGGAGGCGTCAGTCCCCGGAGAAGGACATCATGCTTGGTAAAGTAGAGGGTCAGCAAAAAAGAGGAAGACCTTCAGCGAGATAGATTGACACAGTGGCTGCAACGATGGGCTCAAGCATAACAATGATCATGAGGATGGCACAGGACTGGGCAGTGTTTCATTCTGTTGTACACAGGGTCACTATGAGTCAGAACTGACTGGACAGTGACACCTAACAACAACAACAAGGGTGAGTTGCCCTACTGCAGCCTCTTCTAACTTATTAATAAAACATAAAGAAAAAATATAAAGAACTTATCAATATCCACAATTAGAATGACAATCAATCTATTGTCAGAAACTGGGAGTTCTTCTATGAACTCTAATACTGCCAGAGTTGGGTTAAAGAAAATAGTAACCTACTTATGCTTTGCCTCAAGAAATAGAACAGGTCCTCCCAACTCAAAGAAGGTAAGAAAACACTTCATCTCTACACCGCTATCTCTGAAACTAGGAGGTTGTAACAGCCAGAAAACTTCATAAGCATTGCTATTTGAAGCAGCCAAAGAACTTCTGCCCTCAACATCGGCTACCACCCCTCTCCTACCAAACACATCTTATCGCTCTTATTCAATGACTTCAACTCCCAGAAAACTATCATCCTCATATGTAATATAATGTGGGCAAGCATGGAAAACAAAAACACTGTGGTAGCAGTGCCTGATAGAGACAGTAGCTTTGGGTTCTTGTGTGCTTCTTTGTTTATTTAATGTACTCCAGAGAATCAAGTAGTATGGGCTAGAGAAGATTCCCATCTCAGTAAATCACAGACTGGATGTGTTAGGCTGGGTGCTCTAGGAATCTGACATCAAAATGGCACATAGGTGCAATAAATTTCCTAGGGAAAATGTCTGTGAGAGAAAATGGGGAAAGGACCTGGGCGAGGCTGGGATTGCTGTCAGACTGTGATGCAGATACTCAAGGTGTGACCTTGAGTGAAAGAGCAAGGGAAGGAAGGGAGAAAGATTATGTGACAGTGTCTCAGACTGTGGTGCGGTTCTAAGGAGAGCACAGCAAGGCCAACAGGCAGTCCTTGAGCTAAGTTTGCCTGTCAGAGGAGTCCCCCATCACCCAGGAACAGGACAGCCTTACTATCCCTGCTGCTCTCAGTCTTTGCTGGCAGCAGGCCACAGAAAGCGTGGCCTTGGTATAAACACAGCTTTGGATTTCTGTACAGCATCTGGGACCCTTGGTCAATTACAGTTTTGCACAGAGGAGCACACTGATGACTGCGACACTGGGGATGGGCCTTGCAGAAGTGCATACAACTGACCTTCCTGTTCTAGACCTGAGGAGGAGATACAAACACAGTGATGGGAAATGCCACATCCTACATTTCGTCAATCATTAAGTCTAGATAGAGTCCCATAAATGTTAATTTTTTTAAAGGTTGGCAGGAGAGAGATTTATGAACCAAAACAGAATTGAGTCTTTGGATGTTCTTATCACTCCCCCATTTAACTCACCTATTTGGCCTGCGGAGTAAGTGGGTGAGTCTTGGAGGATGACTATAAGATGCTATAAATTTAAATAGGTGGTGATAGCAATTGCAGTTGCTGTTCCAGATGTGATATATTTACTGGCTAATATCAATACTATTCCTAGTACCTTGTATAAACTATTTATCAGGTAAACACCTTTTCTCTTTATCAATTTTCAAAGTCCACTAGAACCAGTTAGCTTTCACCTGACAGTGACAACAGCATACCCTCACTATCTTTCTGCAAGGCCATGTCAATGCTCCTATTTTTATTATAATGTAGTCTGCAGAGATCTTGATCATCTTGACATCCCACAGATCATCCCACCAGTATACTATATAGATAATTATATTAGTATGAGGAAGAGGAAGTCGCATGTACCTTAGGTGCTTTAAAAAACACGAGTGCCAGACGGTGAGAAAGAAACCTCATCAAAATCCAGGAGCCTACTATTTCAGTGAAATTTCAAGATGTCTAAGGGGTATGGAGCATTGGTATATCACCTCCAGAGTGAAAGATAAATTGCTTCACTTTGAACTGTTGTTGTTGTTGTTAGGTGCTGTTGAATCCATTCCAACTCACAGCAACTCCATGCACAACAGAATGAAACACTGCCAGGTCCTGCACCACCCTCACAATTGTTGCTATGCTTGAGCCTCTTGTTGCAGCCACTGTGTCAATCCATCTCATTGAGGGTCTTCCTCTTGTTCACTGACCCTTTACTTTACCAAGCATGAGGTCCTTCTCCAGGGACTGGTCCCTCCTGGTAATATGTCCAAAGTAAGCAAAGTCTCACTATCCTTACTTCTAGGGAGAATTCTGGCTGTACTTCTTCCAAGACTGATTTGTTAGTTCTCATGGCAGGCAGTCCATGGTATATAGAAACACAATGATAGATAGATATTGTCATGGATTGAATTGTGTCCTCCTAAAATATGTGTTGTAAATCCTAATCCCTATACCTGTGCTTATAATTCCATTCGGGAATAGGGTTTTCTTTGTTATGTTAATGAGGCAGTATTAGTTTAGGGGGTGTCTTAAATCAATCTCTTTTGAGATTTAAAAAAGCAGATTAAGCAAACAGAGATGGGGGAAGATAGATGCGCACCACTTGAACATCCCCAAGGAACAGAGAAACAAACTGAAAAGAGACAAGGACCTTCCCCAAGAGCCAACAGAGAAAGAAAGCCTCTCTCTAGAGACAGCACCCTGAATTTGGACTTCTAGCCTCCTCAACTGTGAGAAAATAAATTTCTGTTTGTTAAAGCTACCCACTTGTGGTGTTTCTGTTATAGCAGTACTAGATAACTACAACAGGTGTCTTAGTTTCTGAGTGCTGCTGTAACAAATAGGGATGCTGTATGAAGCCTATGGCAAGCTTAGGAGAATCACAGAGCAGATCCCTAGAGTTTAGGAGTAAAGCCATGCTTCTTCTGAAGGTAACAATTCCCCTTCTGAGAAACAGCTCCTAGCTGGGTAGTAAGCTTTATTAGAGACTGAACAACAGATCTTGGGACATCAAGTGATCATGTGACCTGAGTTGCCCATCATGAACCAGATGTAATATGACCTACCAAGCCATAAGCTTGTGCTTAAACTCCACCAACAAGTGAAAATGGTATATAAGTGGTATAATGGTATATAAGCTCTGGTAGGTCCTGAAGACACAAATAACTTGCATGATCAGGTGGCTTTGATTCCTATGGAATCTCTTCCTGCAGTATTGCTTCCTCTCCTTCAGTCCACACTTATGGCCTCAAGGGAAGTTTACCTAGCTGACAGAGGAAGAAAAAACTTGGGTCTGGTTTACAAATGATTCTGCATGACATGCTGGCATCAATCAGAAATGGATTGCTACAATTTTACTACCCCAGTCACAAGTGTCGCTGAAAGATAATAGTAAAGAGAAATTCATCCAGTGGTTACAACTTCAAGTAGCACCTTTGGTTGTCCCCTTTGTTTGAAAGATAGATGGCCAGAGGTATAGATCTTCACTGATTCATAGCCTAATGGTTTGGTTCATTGGTCAAGGACTTGGAATGAACAAGATTGGAAGATTGTTGTAAAGGGGATTTGGGCAAGAGGTATGAGAATGAGATTACTGGAATGGAAGTGTGAACACATTGTATTCTATGTGAGTGTTCACCAAAGAGCTCCCACTGCAGAGGAGAATCCTAATAAGCAGGTTGCCAAAATAATATATTATTTGGACATCGGTAGTCTCCTTATCCAGCCATCCAAAGTACTTGCTTGATGGGTTGATATACAAAGGGACCATGGAAGGAGGGATACAGACTATACAAGGGCTCTACAACATGAACTTTTCCTGAGTATCTAACCTGCCAGTTGTAGAGACCAACATCTATTGTTTGATATGATACAATTCCCCAGCCAGCCACGTGGTGGCAGGTTGATTACATTTGACCCATTTTATAATGAAGAGGCCTAGATTCCAGTGATTTGTCTTCACTGAAATATACTTTTATTATGAATCTGAATTTGCTTTCTCTATCCTCAGTGCTTCTGGTAGCACCATAATCTATTGATTTACATAATGCCTTATTCACCTCATGGTATTCCACACAGCATTGATTCTGACAAAGTAACTCATTTCATTGCAAAAATAGAGCAGCAATGGTCTCATACCCATAGTATTTACTGGTCTTAATATATACCCCATTGCCTAGAAGCAGTTGCGCTGATAGATTTGTGGAATGGTCTAATAAAGACTCAACTACAGTTCTAGTTGGGAAACTAAACGTTTAAGGCTTTATCTTACAAGATGTTATGCATGCTTTTAACCAGTGATCAATATATGGTGGTGTTTCTCATATAGTCAGAATAGATATGTCTGAGAGTCAAGGAGTAGAAGATTGAGTTCTCTCATATTATACCTAATAACCCACTAGCAGAAATTTTGTTCCTTGTTCACCCAATTTGGGGCTCTGCTGGTTTAGAAGGTCTTAGTTCCTAATGGGATACAACAATAGTTCCACTGAAGTGCAAGTTGAGGCTACCACTTAGCCATTCTGGGTTCCTCATGCTACTAAACCAACAGGTTAAGAATCATGCTGCTGTATTGGTTAAGGTCAATTCATCCAAATTACTAAGGGAGATTCGGATTGCTGCAATACAATGGGAGTAAGAAGGATTATTTCAGCAACCCAGAGGATTCTCTAGAGTTTTTACAACTTCTGTGTTCACTAATAAAAGTTAATGAAAAAGTACAACAACCCAATGAAGGATCACTGAGGATGCATACCCTTCAGAAATAAAAGTTTGGGTCACCTCACCAGGTAAAGAATAATAAGAAGCTGAGGTATCTGCTGAGGGAAAAGGAGAAATGGAATGGGTAATGGAAAAAGGAAGTTATAACCATCACTATAGCCTGTGACCAATTCAGAAACAAGTACTGTAGAAAATATACACCTCTTTTCTTTGTTAGGGATGTGTGTGTGAATTTATTTTTTCCTCTCTCTTCCTTTCCTCTTAATACTTTGTATAAAGTTTTTTGGTTGTGGCTACCTTTACCAGTGCCCTGGTGGTGCAGTGGTTATGTGCTCTGCTGCTAACCAAAAGCTTGGTGGTTCAAACCCACCAGCCGCTCCATGGGAGAAAGATGTGGTAGCCTGCTTCCGTAAAGATTATAGCCTTGGGAGCACCATTGGGACAGTTTTATTCTGTCCTACAGGGTTGCTATGAGTCAGAATCAACTCAATGGCAATGGTACCTTTACTAGTTAGGTTTTAGATTACATATTATTCAAGTGATACTGTGAGTATAAGACATTGCTCAGAGATGTATAGCATGACTATTGGAACTTTGTGTCTTCCTCTTTGGGGGAGATGGTGAGAACATCTTTATATTATGAAAAATAGTTGCATCTTATAAAAGCATGATGATATATTTTGTTACATAGAAGTTCAAGTAAATTCAAATATGTGTAGAAAGGTGTGTATAGATGATAATTAACTGTGTCAGTTATTTATCTACTGTCTTTCAGTTCTAAATCCACCCTTCTACAATCTACTCTATGATGCTGAGGCTGGGACTCTGCAAACTACATTTCCCAGATGTCTTTGCTATCTGGCTTCCTGTTAGGTTCTGACAATAAGTAAAGGGAAACTGGAAGGCATGAGGAGGGAAGAAGGGATTGCTTTTCAGCTTTTTGTGTTTCTATCAGTGTAAACCCAGGAGTAGCTGTTGGCTCCAGCTTACACTTTTTTTTTTTTGGCACTCCTGAACACAGCCTCTTCAGCCCCTTTGGTGGTACCAGCCACAGACAGGTAATGCCCTCTCCTCAGAGGTCTGAACCCAATGCCACAGGGTCCCTGTCTAAGCTCTAGCTTCTGGTAACTCCAACTTGTTCTTTTTTTTCCCCAATCCTAGCAGTTGTAGCAGCTTCCTACAATCATTATCTCTGGGTTATCTCAGCATTCTCTTTTTGCTCTTTCAGCCTCCACACCTGGTAACCATTTCCACATATTAAGTCCCTCTTGTAGAAATACTTAGTGTGGTTTCTGTTTTCCTAAAAGAACCTGACTGACTCAGCCACATAGAAACATGCCCTTGTATACAGCAAAGTTAAACAAGATCCCAAAGTTCACTTAGCAAGGCAATGACTAAGTTGCCTTAATTAAAAGCTCCAATGTTTTCAGTCTTTGTAAAACAAGTTTTGTTTTTTTAGGACAAAGATTAAAAGAACAAAAGGTGCCTGTGTATTCCAGGTAAAGATAAATAATTCAATACCTGACAGCAAAAGACAGTTGACAACAAATTTGTGCCCTTTACAAATTGAGATATTTTTGTAAAGTCTGCTTAGTATACCATCAAATCATTTAATGCTCATTGGCAAAAGGTGGAAAGCATCAATGACTCCTCCTTTCTCCTGTTAACCAAGTCCTGATTCTTTCCAAACTCAAATCCTACATTCCAGCTGCACCTATAGTGCACTTTTTCTCTTTGTGTATGTTTTAGTATCTATAAATTAGTATAGTAACTCTACTTTCCTCAAATCACTGACCTGTATCCTAAAACTGTGGCTTCCAAATCTTGTGGCATAGAATTTTCTAAAGCATACTTTATTAATTCATTTTTATTCATTCTTTCAATAAGTATGTATTAAATGCCTATTATGTTTCAGGGGACTGTGCTAAGGAATAAAAATATATTTAAAAAAAAAAATTTACCATCGAGTTGATTCCAACTCATAGTGACTCTATAGGACAGAGTAGAACTACTCCATAGGGTTTCCAAGGTTGTAATCTTTATGGAAGCTGACTGTCACATCTTCCTCCCATGGAGTGGCTGGTGGGTTTGGACCACTGACCCTTCAGTTAGCTGCTGAGCACTTTAACTACTGTGCCACCACAGCTCCTTAAAATTGTAATATAGAAGGAGCAAAAACAAATATGCTCCCTTCCCTCAGAAGTTTACAGTCTACTGGGGAGACAGACATTAACCAAATGGTCACATGGGTAATTAAAATTTAACAGTGATAAGTGCTAAAATATATGAAAACCTTTAAGCAAGATTTGGGCAGGGTGGGGAAAGGGGGAGCAGAGAAACAAACAAAAACCTTAACCTAAGAATAACAGGAAGGAATTACTTTTTTGGAATTTTACGTGATCAAATGTGCATTTTATTTGCTAAAGAGGATAACTTTTACAAAATTTGTAAAGGCAGGAAACAGCACTGGATTAAACTACCTGGGTTAAAGAAATTATTAATATTTAATTGACGAGTGAGGCTTTGGCTTGCTCACTTTGGACATGACATCAGGAAAGACCAAAAACTAGAAAAGGACATCATGGTTGGTAAAGTGGAGGGTCAGTGAAGGCAAGGGAGGCCCTAGGTGAGATGGATTGACACAATAGCCACAACAATGGACTCAAACATACCAAAAGATCATGAAAATGGTGCAGGACCAGGCCATGTTTTGTTCTGTTATGTATAAGGTAGCTATGAGTTGGAGATGACTTGAAGGCAACTAATGACAACAATAACAGTTGGCCAGAAGTATTTGAATGACAATTACAAAGGTAGTTTGTATACAGTAGAGTTAACTGAACTATATTATCATAACAGTAGCATGATGGACTTTAGTTAATAGAGGTGATAAAAATATTATATCTGTTATTTTTTCCATCCCTGCAGCCAGGCTGAACTCAGCTCTGTCTGTCAGACGTCCCCAGGTAGATTCTAAATATAAGTGCAGCAGTGGGCAGCCGATTCTCTTCAGTCCCATCCATTCTCTGCAAAATGCTGAGATAGTGCTTTTTTGCTTTAGCTATTGTTTTTTTCTAATTATGTGCAACTTAAATAGCTATAGGAGCTAAAAATCTAGCTATAGAGAGGAGCTGTGAGAGCATTTAGTACAGGTCCTAAATGGATGCCTCACCCAGAAATCACTTTTTAAATTGGCTTGAAGCTCAGTATGGAAAAATTCCCAACAGGGCCCAAAGCTATTGTCATAAAATGGATAGTCAGATTGCTGCCAAACGTAATCCATAGGACTCACAGTTAATCCAGCTGAATCATAGATTTACAGAGTTAAGGAAATACAGAGCCTTCGAACTATATAATAAAACACATTTATAAAAATATAGAAATAGTTGTAAGTGACATTAAGGGCCATCTGCTTCAACTATCCAGTCTATGTTTGAATCTTGCTTTAATATCTGAGCCTCCAAGTGGTTGCCAACATTCTATTTGAATGTATAAAGTGCTAGGGGCTCACTACCCCCCAGGCAGCCTGCTTCATATTTAATCAGCTTTAAATATTAGAAAAATTATCTCAAGGCTGAGATGAAATCTGACCCCTGATAATGCCTACATACACGCAAGCTCCTTTGCATTGGACCCCCATGGACAAAGCAACATTAGAATCTAATCAAAAACATCTGTGCAATATGTTATGAGACCTGGGTCGTAGTTTTCTTCTGATGTTTTCTAATTATTCTCTTGTATCAGAAATCTTAGTTAACCTTGTTTCCTTCTTATTCCTAATTTGCACATCATAAGGAACATATACTGAGTACATTTTATTTGCTATTTCCTATCCTAAGGACTTTGTGGGTACAACTAATTTATTCCTCACAACAGTTCTATGAGAGAGGCTGTCAGTACCCTCATTTTCTAAAGGAAGAAATCAAGGAACAGAGAGCATATGTACCCTGTACAAATTTCTCAATGGTGCTGCTGGAATTCAAACTCAGGACATCTGGTTCCAGAGTTCATACTCTTGATCTCTATACTAAAATAAAATATGGAAAAAACATTAAAAACTCTTGTAAAAAGGAATGTTGAATTCTCCCAGTTTGGCAAAGATAAGGATTTACCCAATAATAGGCAAACACCATCAAAAGTACCATGTGATCTTGGGCAAATGATGGCCTTTTCTGGGCCTTAGTTTTCTTCAGCAGTAAACTTGAATGGCCTCCAAGTTTCCTTCTAGTCCTGAAATGCAGGGGGTTCTACCAATACTGATTTTGGTTAGAGTTCAGCTACACAGATTTCCTGAACTCCAAAAATGTGCCAAGAACTGAGCTTAGTCTTAGGAACACATAAGGAAATACCAAGGAAGTCAAAAAATATAAAATAATGTGATAGATGCAATAATAAATATGTGCATTTACAGAACAGAAAGTGGGCAACTTTATCTTGGGGTAAGAATGGGAGCCAAGGAAGACTCTAGAGAAGAGTTGATGCCTGATGAAGATTTTGAAGGATCACATAGAGTCCACTAAGTACATAAGCAGTGAAGGACCTTCCAGGTAGAGGAGATGGCATCTTAGGAAGGTAGAGAGGTATGTTCAGGACCTGATAAACAGTTCAATGTGACTGGAAGGTAAAGTATAATAAAAAGTATAGGGGGAGAATCAGTAGGAAATAAGACCGGAGATATGGACAGGGACAGATGACAGGACTGTGGTGCAGACACAATGGGGCTTTATAGAGGAATGATGGATAAAAATCAAATTAATATGCTTTTCTGTTTTTATTTTAAAATATAAGCATCATCATTTTTATAGACATTATTTTGGGATCAAGTTATCAAAAATGGCATTCTTGAGACTGAAATTGCTTTTAATGTAATAACAAATTTTAACTCTTGTTTTTCTTCATATTCATGTGGAAGTCAAGTAAATTCTAATATTTAAAAAAAAAAGTACAATTCCACTTACACTGTCATCTAGATAAATTGTCCTAATTATGTGTAAAAAATGGTGCAATAGCAACCTCCTAGAGGGCTGTGGAGAAGAGGTTGAGAACGGTCTGTTCTGCTAAGCTCTGACTTGGCGGCTGCTCACAGGTTTATAGACATTCAAAGGGAAACAAGGACAAGGAGATGCTAGGGGAGCTACTCAGCATGCATGGAGATATTGGTAAGAGCTCACTGACAGCTCAGGCATCCCACAGGGAACATCTGGACCTTGCTCATTTTTCAGAGTTAAACAAGATTATTGTGCAACTCAACAAAGCAAAATTATGGGGAAAAGTAACTTATCCTAAGTTTCTGTAATGTAAAGAAATAGTAGAAATGTAGGAAATTCAAGTTAATTTCATAAATCCATTCTTTCACTCATTCATTCAGGCAGCAACTATTAATTGAGAAAGTAAGCATATTAGAACTTAGATTCTGGTCACGGTTCAGCCACTTACTAGTTGTGAGTCTGCACAAATTAATTAATTTCTTGTGCTCAATTTCCCCAACTATAATAAGAGGAATAATAATAATACCTGTAATTTTAGGGATAGAGAATAATATGGCCAACTGAGAGGGTATATAGGGAGTAGAATCAACCAGAATCAGACTTGTTAGGCCGAAAAATGATGAATGAGGGAGAGGAAGGAGTCTAGAAAGGCCTCTGATCTAGGGCCTGCTATAGAACCAGGGAAAACAGCAAACAAGGACTAAAGAAGAATTAATTGGGACCCTGTTATGTGCAAGCCATACCAGAAGGTAAGCAGATGCTCTTAGAGTTGAGGCAAGACTCTTATACCTGACTCATTTAGAAGACGACATACAGCAATGTAACAATCGACTAAACGAGTTCTGGGAGTTTACAGGAATTCAAAGAAGAGAGTGCCGGGAAAGTTGCAATCATGGCAGGCGGCACAGGATTTGCAGGTTGAGGACTGAGTCAAACCACCATTTTTAAGATGTAGAAACTAAGATTTAGAGTGGGAAAGTAACTTGACCCAAGTCACACAATGAATTAGAGGCAGGCTCAGGACTGGGAATGCAGTCCTCTTTCTGTGACTTTTGGCTCTGTGCTCCCTGAGAGACATGAACAGGGAAGCACTCTGGCACATTCCAGTCTATCCACCACACAACAATGTCTTGGCTAGTAAATGTTTTTCTTACTTAAAAAAAAAAAATCTCTGAGCCTTAATTTTTTTATCTGCATAGGTTCTAAGAAGACTTGAAGCAAATACAAAGAAACAAAAAACCATTTGAACTATTTCCCAAACAGATTCCTACTATTTCCTGCAACATTTATACATGCTTCCATGGAACACCATTTGAAAAATGGAGCAACCAATAATTCTGATAGAGTTTAAAAGCCAAATGATAGAGGAATATAAAGCTCATAACCTGGCCTAGCGGTGGAAAGTGGAACAAGTAGGGTTATCTAATACCTGAACTGTGTCTTGAAGAATAAGTAGGAGTAAGTCAGAAGAATGAAGTAGAGAATATGGCAGGCCTTATGGGCAGAGGGAACCTAGAAATGGGCCATAAGATGTTACATGCGGTACTTCCGAGTAGAAAGTGAGTACCAGGAGGTGGGGAGAGAAGAGGATGAAGAGGTAACTGGAGGCCACCAAGAGAAAGGGCTTGGAATGTCATAATAAAGAACTCAGAGGATTTCTGCTTCTGTTTGAAAACTTACTTTCCTCCTGAAACAACCAAAAAAAAAAAAAACAGACAAAAAATATATTAAAAAAAAAAAAGGATTAAAGACATTGGCCATCAGGCAATGAAGAACAATATCCTTCTGAGATGAGTAACTAATGTCATGAGCCTGAGGACTGCCTTGAGAGTTTACTGCTTCAAGAGAGTTTCCAGGCCCTGGCACAAAATGGGGAACTCAGGCAGAGCCTTGCAGATTCCTCAAATGGAGGAGATGAAGCTGAGATCTGGGGAGACCAAAGTCGCTAGAGTTTTCAGGTCAAAGAAACGGAGAGGACAGAGCTGAACAGAGATAAAACTCTGGAGATATGCCAAGGGTTCTCCCTGACTATTGAGCAGAGTAACGATTGGTACGTGTATGTAAGAAAACTATCTGAGTCTGGGGAAAGAATCCTCTAAGAGGATTAGAGGTAATAGTGCCTAATACTCACACAGGGCTAAAAACAGTATCTATTCCCACCAGCTAGGCTGGAAAACCTTATAATTCACAGGGCATTAGGTAGAGTACTCAGAAGAGACTTGCCTCAGTAGTGAGGAATAATTAGCCTTAGACTGAACACTGCTCTCATCCTACCTAATGAATTTAAAAGCAGGACCTGAAAGGACCAGACTGTTTCCAAGTAACTTAACACCCCAGAACAAAGTTTAAGAATACTTATAGGAATATAGAAATCTCAATCAGGGTAAAATTCTGTCATCCACTAAATGTCTACCATCCATTAAAAAAAAAAAAAAACAGGCATGCAGAGAAGAAGGAAAATATATCCCATAACAAGGAGAAAACTGCCTCTGAACTGCTACACGTTAGAGTTTGCAGAAAAAGCCATAAAGACAGTTACTATAACTGTATTCCATGTGCTCCAAAAGTTAAGAAGAGACATGGAAGACAAAAAAAAAGAAAAAAATCCAAACTGAACTAGAAATGAAAACTACAATGTCTGAGATGAAAAACTATATTGGGTGGGATTAATGGAAAATTACATATTGCAAAGGAAAAGATTAGTGAATTTGAAGACAATAGCAACAGTAACTATCTGAACAGAAAATAGAAAAAAGCCCCCCTCCAAAAAAAGAACAATGCATCAGTAAGCTATGGGACAACTTCAATCATATTAATAATATGGAATTGGAATTCCTGAAAGGGAAGTGAACAGAAAAATACTTGAAAAAGTAATGGATGAAATTTTCTCAAGTTTGATGAAAATTATGAACTCATAGATCCAAGAAACTCAATGAACCCAAGCACAAGAAACATGAACAAAACGATACCAAGGAAAACCATAATCAAGTTGTTCAAAACCAGTGATAAATAAGAAATCTTAAAAGCAGATAGAGAAAAGACACACTATGTACAGAGAAATAAATAAACGTATGAAACAGACTTCTCCTTGGAAACAATGCAAATGAGATGATGGACCAACATCTTTGTGGTACTGAAAAAACAAACAAAAAAACTGTCCAGCTAGAATTCTATACCCAGCAAAAATGTATTTTGAAACCAAGGCAAAATTAAGATTTTAAGATATAAAAAACTGAAAGAACTCTTTACCAGAAGAGTCATACTCTAAGAAATGTTGAAGTTCTTCAAGAAGAAGAAAAATTATACTAGATGGAACTATGAATCTATACGAAGGAATTAAAAGCAATAGAAATTGTAACTACATGGGTAAATATGTAAAAATATATTTTATTATTTAAATAACTTTACAAGGTAATTTATTGTTTAAACAAAAATAATAAGAACAGATTGTGGGGTTTATAAGATGTGTGAAAGTAAAATGTATGACAACAATGGCAAGGAGGCTGGGAAGGCCGGGATGAGAGAAATGGAAATATACTATTGTAAGGTTCTCACACTATACATGAAGTGGTATAATGTCACTTGAAGGTAGACTGTGATAGTTAAAGATGTATACCACACACTCTAAAGCAACCACAAAAACAACATAACAGTTATAGTTAATAAACTCAACAAAGAAGATAAAATGGAAACAAACAAAAATACTTAAGTATTCAAAAGAAGGCAGGAAAAGAGAGAAAAAGGAATAAAGTACAGATGGGACAATGAAAAACAAACAGGAAAACAACAGTTAAACCTAATGACAGACATAACCGCATTAAATATAAGTGGTCTAAACACTGTAATTAAAATGCAGAGATTGCCAGATTGGATAAAAAAGCAAGACTCAATTGTATACTACCTATACGAAATGCACTTCAAACATAAAGGCACAAATAGATTAAAACTAAAAGGATGGAAAAAGATATACCATGCTAACACTAAGTAAATAAATAAATAAGCTGGAGTGGCTATATTAATATGAGACAAAGTAGGCTTCAGAGCAAAGAATATCACCAGGGATAAAGAGGGTCATAACAGTCCTAAGTCTTTATGCATTTAATACCAGAGTTTCAAAATGCATGAAGAAAAAATTGATAAAATTAGAAGGAGAAACCAAAAAATCTACAATTACAGTCACAGATTTCAATGCCCCTCTTTCAAGAATGGATAGAATACATAGATAGAAAATTGGGAAGAATATAGAAGACTTGAACAACACTGTCAATCAACTTGACCTAATTGACATTTAACAACACTGATCTTGTACTGATACCCAGCAACAGCAAAATATTTATTTTGCTCAAATGAATGCAGAACTTTACAAGACAGACCACATTCTGGGCCATAAAACAAATCTCGTATATGTGGAAAACACAATGGAATCAGCAAAGAAGCTACAAAAAATAATAAGTGAGTTTAGCAAGGTTGCAGGATACAAAATAAAAATACACCCATCCTCAGAGATCCTAGTGTGATTTCATGAACACACCAGGCTATTTCATACCTTAGAGCTTTTTTGATGTTGAGCTCTCCACATAAAATGTTCTTACTTCCCTTTACTCATGCTACCCCCTTCCCATTGTGCCCCCAAGACAGCCTGATAAAAAGCCTCATTTTTCAAGATTTAACTCTAATACTACCTTCTTTATAAAGCTTTTCCTAATCAATCCCCTCACTCCTCATCCTGAGGAGATAAAATTTGTATATCCTCTGAACGCTACAGCCATACACCTAAAAAGGAACCCACTTTTATTACTTTAAAATATTAGTCTACTTGAGGGCAGGGATTTTTCTTACTCATTTCCATAAGTTTATTGCATAAATGAATACCTTCTCTACTGTAGTAACTAACAAACTGATGTATAACTGTCTATGTATCTTTCTGCCTTCTTTACCAAATTGAAGGTTACTTGTGGATGAGGATTGTGTTTGATTCCTCTCTAATCCTCATTATATAAAACAATGTCTAGTGCCTAGAAGACCTTTCATGCATTATGTGCTGACTGAACAGTGAGGGGAGGGTCTGAGGTTCCCCTCTTCTGGAAGGGTATATTACAAAGACCAAAGGATAAGGTCAATAACCAAAAAAAGCATGAAAGACAAAACAACTCTCTCCTAAGACAGCAAGCAGATTGCCTTGAACAATCTCTATTCAGAGGCAAATGTTCCACCTTTGTTATCAACCTGTTGTTCAATACTGAGAGCCTGTGGCTGGGACAAATGATGCTGCACTATCTTTTCTTGGCCAAGTTAAGAAATCTTCAGCATCTTGATAAAGTGTGAGATAAGGAAGAAGGGAATTCAGTTTAGCAAGGCCTTCATAACTCTTCACTGAGGCACTCAAGGCATAGGACC
>NW_004443951.1:6936125-6940288 GCF_000243295.1 Trichechus manatus latirostris | reverse complement strand
GGGTGGGAGGCCTGCCAGCATCGATACCTCATTAGTTCTGGCTTTACTGGCCTGGGAGGTCAGCACATTAATGAGTGTCCTAGGGGAAATTTAGCTAGAGAGCAGCGATTCTGCCTTTCAGCGTGTTGATGGACTAACTCTGTTCACTCCCCTGACAAAGAAGATAGGGCCACTTATTTAGCCTGAGAAATCTCATAGCTGTGGAAGGGACCTTTCAGAGATAACCTGCTCCAGACCTCTCTTAGAGAGATGAGCAGGTGGAGGCCCAGAGAGCAGTGATTCAGAGGCAGAGGTAGAAGATCTATGAGGGCCCCTACTTCTCAACTACTATCCACTATCTTTTTCATAGATTCTGTAAATCCTCTGGATTTCAATGGTGCCTGTAGGGTAAAATCTAAACGTCCTTCAAGGATCTTCAGCCTTGATCCTAACTCACCTGTCCACTCTCATTTTCTGCCTCTTCTCCACCTGTCATCCAGCCACAATGTATATTAACCACAGTTCCTGGAACATTTCATGTATTTTCACACCTCTATGCATTCACCAATACCATTCCCACTGCCTAAAGTGACATTTCCTTCTTTTACTGGAAAAAGGAACATTCCTACTCATCCTAGTTCAAATGTTGCTTCCTTTGTGAAAACTTCCACATGTCCAAGGCAGAACCATTCCCTCCTTTTACTATGTTTATAGAACTTTTTATTTGTATCTATTACAGCATGATACCATAAGTATATGCTATGGCTACATATATATGTGTATATATATACAGACACACATACATATATATATATATGTTGTTGTTGTCAGGTGCTGTCAAATCAGCTCCGACTCATAGTGACCCTATGTACAACAGAACGAAACACTGCCTGGTCCTGTGCCATCCTCACAATCATTGTTATGCTTGAGTCCCTTGTTGCAGCCACTGTGTCAATCCATCTCATTGACGGTCTTCCTCTTTTTCGCTGACCCTCTACTCTACCAAGCATGCTGTCCTTCTGCAGGGACTAGTCCCTCCTGAGAACACGTTCAAAGTACATGAGACAAAGTCTTGCCATCCTTGCATCTAATGAGCATTCTGGATGTACTTCTTTGAAAGCAGATTTGTTCGTTATATTGGCAGTCCATGGTATATTCAATATTCTTCACAAACAGCATAATTCAAAGGCATCAATTCTTCTTCGGTCTTCCTTATTCATTGCCCAGTTTTCGCATGCATATGAGGTGACTGAAAACACCATGGTTTGGGTCAGGTTCACCTTAGTCCTCAAAGCAACATCTTTGCTTTTTAACACTTTAAAGAAGTCCTTTGCAGCAGATTTGCCCAATGCAATGCATCATTTAATTTTTTTTTTTATTGTACCTTAGGTGAAGGTTTACAGAACCAATTATTTTCTCACCAAACAGTCAGTACACATATTGTTCTGTGACATTGGTTAACAACCCCACAACATGTCAACATGCTCCCTTCTCGGCCTTGGAAGACCCCCTTTTTTTTTTTTTTTTGGTGAAAATATACATAGCCAAAGATACACCATTTCAAAAATTTCTACATGTACAATTCAGTTACGTCGATAGCATTCTTCCAGTTGTGCTGCTATTCCCACTTTAGATGAAGGTTTACAGAACAAAATAGTTTCTCATTAAAAAGTTAGTACACATATTGCCCTATGACAATGGTTAAGAATCCGACTACATGTCAACACTGTCCTTATTCAACTTTCAGTTCCCTATCACCAGCTTTCCTGTCCCCCTCTGCCCTCTAGTCCTTGTCCCTGGACTGCTGTGCCCCACTAGTCCCATTCTGTTCCATGGAGCCATCCAATCCCCGGCTGAACGGTGAACCTCGAGAGTGACTTCACCACTGAGCCAAAAGCGTGTCTAGGGGCCACACTCTCAGGGTTTCCTCAGTCTCTGTCAGGCCAGCAAATCTGGTCTTTTTTTGTTTATTAGAATTTTGTTCTACATGCTTCTCTAGCTCTGTCCAGAACCCTCTGTTGTGATCCTGGTCAGAGCAGGCACCATCTAGCTGTACTGGACTCAGTCTGGTGGAGGCCTTGGTAGCTGTGGTCCATTAGTTCTTTGAACTAATCTTTTCCTTGTGTCTTGTTCTCTTCATTCTCCCTTGCTCCTGAAGGGGTGAGACCAGTGGAGTATCTTAGATGGCTGCTCACAGGCTTTTAAGACCCCAGATGCTACTCACCAAGGTAGAATGTAGAACAATGTCTTTATAAACTGTGTTATGCCAGTTGAGCTAGATGTTCCCCGAGACCATGGTCCCCACAGCCCTCCACCCAGCAATTCAGACCCTCAGGTAGTTTACATGTGTCTGTGGAGCTTCCATGACCTTTTCTTGTACAAATTGTGCTGGTTTCCCCAGTATTGTGTACTGTCTTACCCTTCATCAAAGTTACCACTTATCTATTATTCACTCTCCCCTCCCACCCCTCCCATCCCTTGTAACCAACAAAGATTGTTACTTTTTGTGTGTAAACTTTTTCATGAGTTTTTACAATAGAAGTCTCATACAATATTAGTCTTTTGTGATTGACTTATTTCACTCAACATAATGTCCTCCAGTTTCATCCATGTTATGAGATGCTTCACAGATTCATCATTGTTCTTTCTCGTTGCATAATACTCCATTGTGTGTATGTACCATAGTTTGTTTATCCATTCATCTGTTGATGGGCATCTAGGTTGTTTCCATCTTTTTGCAATTGTGAACAATGCTGCCATGAACATGGGTGTGCATATGTCTATTCATGTAACGGCTCTTATTTCTCTAGGATATATTCCTAGGAGTGGGATTGCTGGATCGTATGGCATTTCTATTTCTAGCTTTCTAAGGAAGCGCCATATCGTTTTCCAAAATGGTTGTATCATTATGCATTCCTACCAGCAATGCATAAGAGTTCCAATCTCCCTGAAGCCTCTCCAACATTTGCTATTTCCAGTGTTTTTGATCCATGCCAGTAATGCCAGGGTGAGATGGTATCTCATTGTGGTTTTAATTTGCATTTCTCTAATGGGTAATGAATGCAAGCATTTCCTCATGTGTCTGTTGGCCATTTGAATGTCTTCTTTGGTGAAGTGTCTGTTCATTTCCTTTGCTCATTTTTAATAGGATTTTTTCTCTGTTTGTTGTAGAGGTGTTGGATTTTCTTATAGATTATGGAGATTAGAACTTTGCTAACTTGTACTGTCCAAAATTTTTTTCCCAGTCTGTAGGTTCTCTTTTCACCTCTTTTGGTGAAGTCTTTTGAAGAGCATAGGTGTTTGATTTTTAGAAGATCCCCGTTATCTAGCTTATCTTTTGGGGTTTGTGTGTTGATGGTTATGATTTGTATCCTGTTAATGCCATGTATTAAGGCCTGAAGTGTTGGTCCTATTTTTTCTTCTATGAACTTTATAGTTTTTGATCCATTTCGAATTAGTTTTTGTACATGCTGTGAGGTATGGGTCCTGTTTCATTTTTTTGCAGATGGATACCCAGTTTTGCCAGCACCATTTGTTAAAAAGACCATCTTTTCCCCATTTGATGGACTTTGGGCACTTTATCAGGTGACTGTAGGTGGATGGATTTATATCTGGGTTCTCAATTCTGTTCCACTGGTCAATGTATTTGTTGTTGTACCAGGCTGTTTTGACTACCGTAGCTGTAGAGTAGGTTCTGAGGTCAGCTGGTGTGAATCCTCCTACTTTATTCTTCTTCTTTAATAGTGCTTTACTTACTTGGGGCTTCTTCCCTTTCCATTTAAAGCTAATGATTAGTTTTTCCATCTCTTTGAATAATGTTGTTGGTATTTGGATTGGGATTGCATTGTACTTGTAAATTGCTTTGGGTAGAATTGTCATTTTCACAATGTTGAGTGTACCTATTCATGAGCATGGTATGTTTTTCCATTTATGTATATCCCTTTGGGTATTTTATCTTTCTAAGGGCTATTATAAATGGTATTGTTTTTCTGATTTCCTTTTCATCATTCTCTTTATTGGTGTATAGGAATCCAACTGATTTTTGAATGTTTACCTTGTATCCTGCTACTCTGCTGAATCTTTCTATTAGTTTAACTTCTTCATTACCAATTTGGATGCCCTTTATTTCTTTCTCTTGCCTTATTGCTCTAGCTAGAACTTCCAGCACAATGTTAAATAGGAGT
>NW_004443951.1:6921828-6934152 GCF_000243295.1 Trichechus manatus latirostris | reverse complement strand
ACTTTCTTTGTGGTTATCATGAAATTTACCTTTATCTTTCTAAGTTTGAAGCAGTCTATTTTTACTTGGTATTGCCTTGCCTTCCTCTCCATTAGAAGGTTCTATACCTACACCGTTTATTCCCTCTTTATTGTTCTGATGTTGTTGCCATTTACAGATTAACTGCTCTGATTCCCTGTTGTATTTCTTTTCTTTTTGGACAGTCCTTGAGAGTTCATTTGCTAGATTGGTATCTGGCTGGTACAATCCTGCATCCTAGATTCAGCCTGTAAGCTGAAGTTGTTTGTTCTCAGACCGAAGGACTCCCTTCAATAAGTCTTGTAAGTTTGTTTGGTTTTTACATATTCCTTTAATTTCTGTTTATCTGGAAACATCCTAATTTCACCATCATATTTGAATGAGAGTTTTGCAGGACATATTATTGTTGGCTGGCATTTTTTTCTTTCAAAGTTTTATATATGTCATCCCATTGCCTTCTTGCCTGCATGGTTTCTGCCAAATAATTTGAACTTAGTCTTATCGTTTCTCCTCTGTATGTGACTTTTTGTTTTTCTCGAGCTGCTCTTGGGATTCTTTGCTTGTCTTTGGTTTTTGCGAGTGTGATTATGATATGCCTTGGTGATTTTTTTTGGGGGGGTCTATCCTTTATGGGATTCTTTGAGCTTCTTGGATGGCCAGATTTTCATCTTTCATGATATTGGGGAAGTTTTCTGTCGGCAGTTCTTCAGTGATCCTCTCTGTGCTTTCTGTTTTCTCCCCTGTTCTGGAACTCCAATCAATCAGAAATTTTTGCTTTTGATTGTATCCCACATAATTCTCAGGGTCTCTTCATCTCTGTTCATTCTTTTTTCCGAGTTTTCCTCAAACAGAGTTGTATCCAAGTGTTTGTCTTCAATTCCGCTGATCTTGTCTTCCATCGTTTCAGATCTGCTCCTCAGCCCTTCTACGACACTGTGCATTTCTGAAATCTTGTTGTTTATCTTCTGGATTTCTAATTGTTGTTTCTGTATGATTTCTAGTTGTGGATTTATTATGACATTTTGTTCCTGCATTATTTTCCTGAATTCTTCCATTTTTTGTCCGTATTTTCCATGAATTTATCTGCCTTTTCCATGAATTTGTCTATTTTTTCCTCATTTTTGCCTGCTTTTTGTTTCAACTCTTGGATAATTCTGAGTATCAGAGATTTGAATTCCCTATTAGGTAGTTCTAGGGCCTTTCCTTCTACTGGAAAGTCACCTGGTGTTTTATTTTGGATGTCTACTGGAACCATCCTGTCCTGTTTTTGTAAATGTTTGGATATTGTCTGCTGTCTTCGGGGCATTCAGTAGTTATTTTTCTCATTTACTGATTGTAGATTCATTTGTTTCATCCTTTTTTTTTTGTTTGTTTGTTTTATTTGGCTATGTCTGAGCAGGCGGGCTGTGTGTTCTTTGTTGTTTGCTCGTCTGTGGGCATGATACTTTTCACCTTCTTTTCCAACTGGCAGTGTTAGTCGCTCAGATATGGTACAGCATGGCCGGTCTAGCTGAAGAGGAGTTTCTGGGATGGGTTGTTTGTGGCACTTACTACGGCCACCAGGGTGGGCCTGGTAATCAGTGCAGGGCAGGTTCCAGTAGGCCACGCCTGTGCTGCTTTGTCGTGTGATGTTAAGCGCATGGTGCAGGTAGGCAGGATGGAGGGGGGAGACTGTGATGCGTGGAGCTATGATGGGTATGGGAGAGAGAAGACAGGAACAAGAGACAAAAACATACAAAGAAAAAAGAGTGCTAGGGGAGTTGGCCATTGGAGTGGAGAGATGAGAGACTGTGAAATGGAGAAAAACAAAAAGGAGAAGAAGAAGAAAAAAAAGAAAAGAAAAATGAATAAATAAAAATTAGAAAGAAAAAAGAAAAGCTCCCAGGGATCCCACCAGTGTGGCTACGAGGTCTGGGGAAGTTGCTCCCAGGAATTGAAGTACAGCCTAGCTAGAAGCATAGAGGTGTCACTCAGTGCCAGGTATTCAGTGGACAGAAAGAGAAGGAAGTTATAGAGAGACAGGAAACAGTAATGAAGAAAGACAAAAACAGAAAGGAGGGAAAAGAAAACAAAATGTATTAAAAAAAAAAAAAGAACAGTAAAAACCCTCAAAAAACCAGAAAAAAAAAAAACCCAAGAAAAAAGAAATATCCTCAGAGATCCCTCTGCGTGTCTGCGCAAACTGAGAGGGTAGGTCCCAAGCCACGCAGTACTGCCCAGCTAGAACAGGTCTCCAGTTCGAGAAAAGAAAAAGAAAACAAACAATTCAAAACAAACAAACAAACAAAAAGCCCCGGGATCCCACTAGCGTGGCAGAAAGGGCCAGGAAGCAGTTTCACAGTGGAGCAGAGTTTCGCAACCTTTCAGGAAGATGCAAATATGGTGCACGGAGCCAGGTATTTGAGAGAAAGGAGGGGGAGGTGGTGAGAGGTAAGGAAGAAATCAAAAAGAAGCAGAAAAAGCAACACCAGCAGCCAACAAATGGCACTCAGGGAGTCAGCCGGTGCAGGCGGGTTGAATCCAAGCAGCTGGTGCTTCCAAGAGAATGTGGTCACAGGAAGCAGAGGAGGCTGAGTGGGGGTGAAGAAGGGTGGGGGGTGGGAAAGCGTATATCGCTGTTGTCATGGTTTGAATTATGTCCCCCAAAAAACGTGTGTATCATTTTGGCCTGGCCATGATTCCCAGAACTGTGTGGCTGGCCTCCATTTTGTGATTGTAATTTTATGTTAAAGAGGATTAGGGTGGGATTGTAACACCACCTTTACCCAGGTCACATCCAATGTAAAAGGGAGTTTCCCTGGGGTGTGGCCTGCAACACCTTTTATCTCTCAAGAGATAAAAGGAAAGGGAAGCAAGCAGAGAGTTAGGGACCTCATACCATCAAGAAAGCAGTGCTGGGAGCAGAGCGCGTCCTTTGGACCGGGGTCCCTGTGCAGAGAAGCTCCTAGTCAGGGGGAACACTGAAGAGAAGAAGGCCGACAGAGAGAAAAAGCCTTCCCCTGGAGCTGATGCCCTGAATTTGGACTTTTAGCCTACTTTGACTGTGAGGAAATAAACTTCTCTTTGTTAAAACCATCCACTTGTGTTATTTCTGTTATGGCAGCACTAGATGACTAAGACAGCTGTTTACCGGTTGTTCTGTCTCCTGCTGGAAGCTCCGTGAAGCTGCTTTCTCGTAACCCCTGTTTGCTGGTCTCCGATAGGAGTCCAAGGTGGCGGATCCGCGCTGCATTAGCTGATGGGGACGTCTGCATGAATCTCTCCTTGCTCTCCGTTCTCTGTCAGTTTCTCACTACTTTTGCTGCTTGGCTGAGTTCTTTATCTCCTCATTTCATGCTTAGGGTTTCAGGATTGCTGTTTTCTCTGTTTGGCTTAGTTTTTCGGATCTCTGCTGTGGAGGGACGGCGTGATGCTTCTGCCTAGAGAACCATGTTGCCCAGAAGTCTCTCATTTAATTTCTTGACTGCTCCTTCTTTGGACATTGATTGTGGATTCAAGAATAATGAAATCCTTGACAACTTCAATATATTCTCTGTTTATCATGATGTTGCTTATTGGTCCAGTTGTGAGGATTTTTGTTTTCTTTATGTTGAGGTGTAATGCTTACTGAAGGCTGTAGTCTTTGATCTTCGTCAGTAAGTGCTTCAAGTCTTCTTCGCTTTTGGCAAGGAAGGTTGTGTCATCTGCATAACGCAGGTTTTTAATGAGTCTTCCTCCAATCCTGTTGCTGCGTTCTTCTTCATATAGTCCAGCTTCTCAGAGTATCTGCTCAGCATACAGATTGAATAAGTATGGTAAAAAGATTCAACCCTGACACACACTTTTCCTGATTTTAAATCACATGGTATCCCCTTGTTCTGTTCGAACGACTGTCTTTGGTCTAAGTATAGGTTCCTCGAGAGCACAATTAAGTGTTCTGGAGTTCCCATTCTTCATATTGTTATCCATAATTTGTTATGATCCACAAGCCAAACGCCTTTGCATAGTCAGTAGAACACAGGTAAACATTTTTCTGGTATTCTCTGCTTTCAGCCATGATCCATCTGACATCAGCAATGATATCCCTCATTCTATGTCCTCTTCTGAATCCAGCTTGAATTTCTGGCAGTTCCCTGTCAATGTTCTGTTGAAATTGCTTTTGAATGATCTTCAGCAAAATTTTACTTATGTGTGATATTAATGATGTTGTTCGACAATTTCTGCATTCCATTGGATCACCTTTCTTTGGAATGGGTACAGATATAGATCTCTTCCAGTCAGCTGGCAGGTAGCTGTCTTCCAAATTTCTGGGCACAGACCAGTGAGCACTTCCTGTGCTGCACCAGTTTTTTGAAATATCTCAATTGGTGTTCCGTCAATTCCTGGAGCCTTGTTTTTTGCCAGTGCTTTCAGAGCAGCTTGGACCTCTTCCTTCAGTACCATCAGTTCTTGATCATAGGCTACCTCCTGAAATGGTTGAACATCAAACAATTCTTTTTGGTACAGTGACTGTGTATTCCTTCCACTTTCTTTTGATGCTTCCTGTGTCGTTTAGTATTTTCCCCATAGAATGCTTCAATATTGCAACTCGAGGCTTGAATTTTTTTCTTCAGTTCTTTCAGCTTGAGAAATATCGAGTGTGTTCTTCCCTTTTGGTTTTCTAACTCCAGGTCTTTGCACATTTCATTATAATACTTTACTATGTCTTCTTGAGATGCCCTTTGAAATCTTCTGTTCAGGTTTTTTATTTCATTATTTCTTCCATTCACTTTAGTTGCTCTACATCCAAGAGCAAGTTTTCAGAGTCTCTTCTGACATTCATTCCAACATTTACATAATCTATGTTCTGAGCATCATCAGGAAAAAACACCTTTCAACTCAGGAGGCTGTCTTGATATAAAAAGTTCAATGAAAACACAAAACTTAAAAAGTAATTTGAAAGAGCCACAAAAGAGGCTGATAAGATCAGTTCACTTGCCTGCTTCCCTGGATTTCCATTTAAATCCAAATTTCAAAGTCCTGAGCCTGCCAGATAGGCCTTTCCTAAACTGGCTGCTGTGCACATCTCTCCATTCCCTCAAGCCCTGATGAACTGTGTGCAACACAGTCCTACTATGCCCCCATATGTGCTCTTCTTCCTTTACGCTTTACGTGGATACAATCAACATATCCTTCAAACTTTCATTCTAGTTTCAATTCATCTGATGTCTCCAGCTTGATTAGTTGCCTCCTTTGGCCTCCCACAACCCCTGGGCTTCCCTCTCTCACAGCACAAATCATACTATGTGGTCACTGCTCACATTTACATTTCTCTGATGCACTGAGGACCTTGAGGTCAGGGATCCAATCTGTTAGTCTAAAGACATTCATTGAGTCTTTGCTAAGTGCTGGGCATTATTCTAGGTGTTTGTTGCTATATCAATGAACAAACAAAGGCTCTGTCCCTAATGAGATAATTTCAGCTACTGACAGATGCCATAAAGAAAATAAAATGGTGTTATGCGGTGGTGACTGGGGCAGTGGTGGTATATTTTAACTAGAATGATCAGGAAAATCCTCCTTGAGAAGGTGAATTTCACTGAGACCTGAATGATGAAAATTCCCCTATGAGAAGAATGCTAAGCTTCTGAGAGATGAATGAACTTGCTATGTTTGAAGGACAGAAATGAAATCTAGAATAACCTTGATAAAAAATTGTTTCACACAGAAGAAAACATTCTTTGATGGTTATGAGGGTGGGGAGGGAGGGAGAGGTTTATTCACTAACTAGACAGTAGACGTGAATTATCTTAGGTGAAGGAAAGGACAGCACACACTACAGGGGAAGTCAGCACAACTGGACTAAACCAAAGCTAAGAAGTTTCCTGACTAAAACCAAATACTTCAAGAGACAGAGTAGCAAGGGCGGAGGTCTGGGGACCATGCTTTCAGGGGACATCTAGGCCAATTGGCATAACAAAGTTTATTAAGAAAATGTTCTTCATCCTACTTTGGTGGGTGGTGTCTGTGGTCTTAAAAGCTAGCGAGCAGCCATCTAAGATGCATCAATTTGTCCCAACCCACCTGGAGTAAAGGCGAATGAAGAATACCAAAGTCACAAGGAAAGAATTAGCCCAAGAGACAGAAAGGGCTACATAAATCAGAGATTGCATCATCCTGAGACCAGAAGTACTAGATGGTGCCCGGCTACCACCAATGACCGCCCTGACAGGGAACACAACAGAGAGTACCTGATGGAGCAGGATAAAAGTGGGGTACAGAACTCAAATTCTAGTAAGAAGACCAGACTTAATGGTCTGACTGAGACTGGAGGAACCCCAGAAAGCATGGCCCCTGTACTTTCTGTCAACCTAGCACTAAAACCATTCCCGAGGCCAACTCTTCAGACAAAGATTAAACTGGACTATGGGACATAAAATGATACTTCTGAAGAGTGTGCTTCTTATCTCAAGTAGATACATGGGACTAAATGGGCAGCTCCCATCTGGAGGTGAGATGAGAAGGCAGAGAGGGTCAGGAGCTGGTTGAATGGACAGAGGAAATCAGGGGTGGAAAGCAGGAATATGCTGTCACAGTATAGGGAGAGCAATTAGGGTCACATAAAAATGTATGTATAAATTTTCGTATGAGAGGACTAACTTGAATTGTAAACTTTCACTTAAAATACAACAATAAAATAAAAAAATTGTTTCAGAGGAATGTTGGGGATGGAAGGTCAACTGAAGTGGACTGAGAAGACTGATGGGAAGTGAGGAAGTAGAGAAATGAGTACAAATAACTCTTGGAGAAGTTTTGCTGTAAAGTAGGGTAGAGAAATGGGTTGTAATGAGGAGACGTAGGGTCAGGAAAAATTCTATCTATCTATCACTATATTACGGCTTATTTGTCTACATATATGAAAATCCAGAAAGTAATAAATTTAAAATGTAGAAATGTTTCCATCCTGACAGAAAGAAAGGCAAAATGTGTGGGTATATGTGTAAGTAGATTGGTGAATTCTGTGGTAGAAGATGAGACGATTTTTATGAGATAGTTTCTCTGTTTTCTATTAAGAATGAGAAGAGATCACCAGTTAAAATGACCTATTTGACTCCAAATCCCTAGTGCTCTGAATAGTGCTCAGCATACAGTAGGCACTATGGAAATGTTTGCTGAGTGAGCCGATGACCAAATGAAATTGCGCATGATCTAACTCCATGAATTAATGAATCTTCTTAACTCAACTGAAAGTGCTCTGGAGTACAAAGTCTTAGATTAAAATCTTGGCTCTGACACTCACTAGTTGTATGACTCTGGCCAAGTTACTTAAACTCTCTGAACCTGAAGTTTTTCATGCATAAATTGGGGATTAAATGCCTGCTTCATAGGGATACTGGGGAAATTCAATCAGAAACTCCATGTAAAGCATTTGGGACAGTTTGGTACATAGCAAGTGCTTGATAAACGGATATTGCCACCATTGATGAATATTGCCATCACTACTGCTATACCTAGTAATATTGGTCACCATGAAGCCCTTTTCCATTTGTTTCCTCAAACAGATTGCAAATGCCTGTAAAGTAAAAGGCTCTTTCCTATGAGGCTTCACAGTTTGTTGTCTGTTAAGATGATAGTGGATAATCAACTCTTTGGGTGTTCCAAAGAGAGAAAACCCTTAAGGTTGGTGTCTTGGTTATCTAGTGCTGCTATAACAGAAATACCTCAAGTAGATGGCTTTAACAAACAGAAATTTATTTTTTCACAGTTTAGGAACCTAGAAATCTGAATTCAGGGTGCCAGCTCCAGGGGAAGGCTTTCTCTTGCTGTTGGCTCTGGGGGAAGGTCCTTGTCTCTTCAGCTTCTGATTCCTGGTTCCTTGGAGATCTCCATGTGGCTTGGCATCTATCTTCCCCCTTAGAGATCTCCATGTGGTTTGGCATCTATCTTCCCCAATCTCTGCTTGCTTGCTTGCTTATTTAATCTCCTTTATATCTCAAAAGAGATTGACTCAAGATACACCCTACACTAATCCTGACTCATTAACATAACAAAGACAAGCCATTCCCAAATGGTATTATAACCACAGGCATAAAGGTTAGGATTTAAATATATATTTTTGGGGGACACAATTCTATTGATAACAGTTGGATAATCAGGGAAAGCTTGAAACAAGTTTTTTTTTTTTTGGCATTTTACAAAGTTCAGTTGCATCAATTATCCCTTTTTACCTTCACAAGAGTCTGTGGAATGGGTGTTCTTTTCCTAAGTTCATAAATGAAGAAACAGAGGCTTAGAAAGGTAAAATGATTTGTTCAAGATCTCAGTTAATAAGTGTAGGTCAGAGATATCTACATCCAAATGCCCTATACTCTCTACTACGTTAAGTTTTGAAACATGCCACAGGAAGAGTCAAATGAAAGAGAATAAAACCAACACTAGAAGCTAAGGGCCCGTTTGAAGTACAGCCTGTCCATCTGACCTCAAAGGGTATATAGTGGAAGATGGTGGCTGCCCCCTAAATACCTTCTCCTCCTCTTCCTGGAGACATGAGAAAACCATATTTCCTCTGTACATTTCCACTGCAGTGAGGTCTAGCCTTGTGACTAAGTTCTGACCAGTAAAACGTAAATAAAAGTGACATATGCCCCTTTGGACTTAGGCCTTAAGGACAGTGAGCTTTCTGTCTCTATTCTCTTTTTCCTTTTCCACAAGATGAAATTTGAGGTGATCTGAATTCAACTGTGCAGATGACAATAACCCCCAGGTGGAGGTAAATCAAGGCACTGGAAGGAACATGAGTTCCTGAATAACCACGGGAAGTACAGGTAGCTGCCAACCTAGACAGCTTAATTCAGAACCATTTTGAGAAAGGGAAATAAACTTCATTGTTTTTTAACCCTTTCATGGATAAATTTTTTTTTTAGGGGGTGATTTTTTGGTGATGCCATGTTTTTTCTCTAATAGAATGCATGCTGAATCATTGTTTCTTGGTAGTTTTTTTATTATTTGAAAAAATGGAGTACCAATTGCCAGCAGGACATGTCAATCCATTTTCCATGAAGCACATCATGCACGCGGGACATATCAGTCCCATGGCGCATCATACTTCCTGGTTACACTTGAGCCATAAAATATCTTACTCAACTTTCCAAAACTAAACAAAAATACACACAAAATAATAAATAAACATTGCACTTGCTGCATGTAATTGTTACCAGTTTGATTTAGATAGGGCCATACCATGTTCCATGAAGCACACCACACACACGGGACATATGGGCCCCATGGCCCAGGAAGGGTATCACAAACTCTTTTCACTCCAAAATAACTCATTTACTTGAATATTTCCAAATGCCGGTAACGTACCTTCCCAATAACACGAAGGAAATAGTAAACATACTTGCAAGCCTTACCTCGCCGTACAGAAGCCAAAAGACACAAACATTTCATACAATCACTCCTCCGGGAAGCATCCCCTCATACAAATGGCTCTCAACACTCAAATGTGGTGCAGACCAACTTCCTTGTTTTTTAGGCAGTTGCACCAGTATCTGCCATGACGCCAGAACATATTAAGTGGCTCAAATGCCTGCCAATTGACCTCCAGGGGCAGAAAATGTAACATGGGCATATATAACCCATGGTCCATGAAAGGGTTAAGGCACTGTACTGTTAGGTTTCTTTGTTATAGCAGCCTGCCATTAGCAAAACTAATACACAGGGACAGCTGCAGAAGAGGAGGTGCAGGGGAACATGGCAACTGCCTGGAGATCTCACTTTGGTTCTTCTGAGGTAGAGGGGGCAGATGAGCCTCATATCACCCCAGAAACAGAACCAGAACAGATGCGTGACTGGACCAAGGAACAGAGTTCACTCTCATAAAAGGAGGAACTTCCTTACAGAGTTGTTCTGCCATAGTAAGAGATGTCTTTAAAGGTAATGAGCTCCCTGTCAGTTCAGGTGTGTGAGCAGAGAGCAGATGCTTTAGCCAGGGATCACACTTTGTGTGGAGTTGAACTAGATAACCTTTAAGGTCCCTTCCATCCCTGAGAGTCTAGACTATAGAGGAAAACAAATCTCATCCAATTAAGGGCCTCAGAAAAGCAAGCAATGACTCACTGATGTAGAAGCCAGCTGTGCCTGGAGTTCAATCGCCCTAATAATCATCATCATCACAGAATTCTTTCGGCTTTTTATCCCTTTGATTAAAGTCCTCAGAAATACCTTCAGGCTCCATTCCAAACAAATGGCCCATTACAGACACTCAGTTTTAATCTGATCTCTCCTTTGGTAATTACATTCTTGGTCAGGGGAACAGGACATTCACTTAATGAAGGAGATGCAGCTCAAAGGGTAAGCACTGCAAATGTCCACAAGTTAAGAGAATGCATTTGCCATGACATGCCTCCATCAGAGCACATTAGAAAAATGCTGCGCAACGTGGAAAAAGCCCCAGCTTGGAAGGCAGGAAGCCCGAGTCCTGTCTTGCCCTTGACCCTGACTCACTTTCTGTCTCTGGTTTGCTGCACTCCATCCCACGCCCACCCAATCCATATTCCAAAAGCAGCCTGAATGACATCCAAAACCCCTAATATGATCAAGAATCCCTCTGCTTTAAATCTTCTCCTGAATCCCCACTGTTTCTGGATAAATTCAACCACTCTAATCTTAGACGAAATAAAACCAGAAGTGAGGATAGCAAAATTTCGTCTTGCTTGTTTTGGGCATGTCATCAGGAAAGACCAATCTTTAAAAACCGACATCATTTTTGGCAAAGTGGAGGGAACCTCTCAATGACATGGACTGATACAACAGCCAAAACAATGGGCTCCAACATATCAAAGGTTATGAAGATGGTGCAGGACCAGGCAACATTTTGTTCTGTTATTACATAAGGTCGCCATGAGTCAGAGCCAACTTGATGGTACAATATGATCTACAAGTCCCCCTCTCCCCACCCATGACTTGAACTCTGCATACCTCTTTCCAGTATCAACAGGATCCATTATATCTGAGTCATGTTTGGTTTTTTCCAGTTTCTAGAAATACACTCTTTTTCCTCAGGGCCTTTCTACATAGTGCTCTCTGTCAGGAACAGCTCTCTCCCTTCCTGTTTGTGTAGTTAACTTCTACTCATCCTTTGGATCTCGATTTCTTTTTTATTATATTTAAAAATCCTTATATAGATTTATTATGTGCCAACTACTAAGTACTTTATAAAAATAAATTTCAGGGAGGGGCCAAGATGGCAGAGTAGTCAGACGCTTCCGGTGGACCCTCTTAAAACAAAGACCCAAAAAAACAAGTGATTCGATTATATATGGCAATCTGGGGGCCCTGAACATTAAAGGCAGAGTTGAAGAACTGGACTGTGTGGCAGGGGGAGGGAGAGATGGTTTGGAAGCAGCGAGGAGTGGCCAGACCTGACCCAGTGAGAACCTGACCCCTTCAGGCCTGATCAGCTCAGGGGTGAGTGGTGAGCAGCCAAGCAGCCATGCTTGGGTGTGTTTTCTGAAGTGGGAGAGACCCAGCCACTGAGAGTCTACACAGCCACCCAGAATCAGTGAGAAGCAGCCCTGGAAGGGCGAAAGATAAGTAATTGCGTACGGCCAACTGCGCAGATCAAAAACACCCCCCTTAGGGAAAAACCTCTCTCCCATTTACCTCCCCAGTCACTGCTCTGGCACTGGGTCCCGGACCTGCTTCACAAATTGCTGAGACCCCTGGGCCAGAAGTAGTATCTGTCACACACCCGGAGCCATTCTCCCTGCCTTGGAAAGTGAACAAATTAACAAACAGAGGAGAAAATAAACTGCTGGTTACCCTAGGCCAGGAACCAAGGGTAGGGACAGCTCCTTTGCCTAGGCATAGGCATAAGGGATCCACGCACGCTGAGTGCCTTCACTCCTGCGTAGACTTATGTGGGCCCATCTCAACAGCATAGGCCCTCGTTACCGCAGTACAACAGGGTATATACCAGAACTCTAACTTCAACTGTTGCAGCAGTGAAGTGTCAGGTTCTTGACATTTGACACTGCTCTGCCCATTATGCAGGGTTTTCACCTACTCACATCAGGGGCCTGAGGACTGGTGGCTCCATCCACGCCACCTAGCCACCTGCAATAGGGGCCCATGAATAAGAGGTGTCCCCCAGTCCTTTCAGCCAACAGCATTAGGTGCTTATACTCCGGCTGCAAAACCCACTCACCTACTCGCGCTACAGAACAGGGACACGCCTTCCTCCTGGACATGCAGAGTTGGCCGTCAGCCCCCTGCCTTGCCCTGAGTGTGTCCTCCTTCTGCAGCCAGATGCCTGTGCCTACACCAATCACCCATGCCTGTCTAGGA
>NW_004443951.1:6919178-6921204 GCF_000243295.1 Trichechus manatus latirostris | reverse complement strand
ATTTAAAAAAATGAAGAAACCCTAAGAATTATGTGGGACTCTATCGAGAGAAATAACCTACAAGTGACTGGAGTACCAGAACTGGGGGGGGTGGGGGTGGAATAACAGAAAATACAGAGAGAATTGTTGAAGATTTGTTGGCAGAAAACTCTCCTGACATCGTGAAAGATGATGCTATCCAAGATGCTCATTGAACCCCACATAAGGTAGATCCCAAAAGAAAGTCACCAATATATTACAATCAAACTTGCCAAAACCAAAGATAAAGAGAGAATTTTAAGAGCAGCTAGGGATAAACAAAATGTCATCTACAAAGGAGAGTCAGTAAGAATAAGCTCAGACTACTCAGCACGAACCATGCAGGCAAGAAGGTAATGGGGTGACATATATAAAGCCTTTAAGGAAAAAAAACTGCCAGCCAAGAATTATATATCCAGCAAAACTGTCTCTCAAACATGATGGAGAAATTAGGGTATTTCCAGATAAAAAGAAGTTCAGGAAATTTGCAAAAACCAAACGAAAATCACAAGAAATACTAAAGGAAGTCCTCCTGTTAGAAAATCAGTAACATCAAATAAAAACCCAAGACTAGAACACAGGACAAAGCAACCAGATATCAACCCAGATAGGGAAGTCACAAAAGTAAATCAAGCTAAAACACTGAAAATAGGGAAACAGATGTCAATACATAAAAGATGACAACATTAAAACAAAAAAGAGGGACTTAAAAAATATAGACATAGATTTTGCATATGGAGAGGAAGTCAAGGTGATATAAAGAAATAAAAGACCGGTATAAACTTAGAAAAATAGAGGTAAATACTAAGGTAGCCGCAAATGAAACTAACAATCCTACAAGTCAAAATAAAAAACTAGAAAAATATAAAGACTCAACAAAGACAAAATCAACAACAATGAAAAAGATGAAAATAAAATACATAAAGAAAAACAACTGAGCACAGAAAAATAAGTGGAACAAAGAGACTGTGAATAACACACAAAGAAAGACATCAAAACGACAGTACTAAACTCATACCTATCAACAATTACGCTGAATGTAAATGGAACTAAATGCACCAATAAGAGACAGAGAGTGGCAGATTGGATAAAAAAACACAATCCATCTATATGCTGCATACAAGAGACACACCATAGACTTAAACACACAAACTAAAACTCAAAGGATGGAAAAAATATATATATGTATCAAGCAAACAACACTCAAAAAAGAGCAGGAGTGGCAATACTAATCTCTGACAAAATAGACTTTAAAGTAAAATCCACTACAAAGGATAAGGAAGGACACTAAATAATGATTAAAGGGTCAATACACCAGGAGAACATAACTATAATAAATATTTACGCACCCAAGGAAAGGGCTCCAAAATACATAAAACAAACTCTAACAGCACTGAAAAGAGAGATAGACAGCTCCACAATAGTAGTAGAAGACTTCAACACACCACTTTGGATGAAGGACAGAGCATCCAGAACGAAGCTCAACAAAGACACGGAAGAGCTAAATGCTACAATCAACCAACTTGATCTCATAGACATATACCGAACACTCGACCCAACAGCAGCCAAGTATACTTTCTATTCCAATGCACATGGAACTTTCTCCAGAATGGACCACATATTAGGCCATAAAGCAAGCCTTGACAAAATCCAAAGAATCAAAATGTTACAAAGCATCTTTTCTGACCATAAAGCCATAAAAGTAGAAATCAACAACAGAAAAAGCAAGAAAAAAATCAAACACATGGAAACTGAACAACACCTTGCTCAAAAACTCCTGGGTTATAATAGAAATTAAGGATAGAATAAAGAAATTCATAGAATCAAATAAGAATGAAAACACATCCTACCAGAACCTTTGGGACACAGCAAAAGTGGTGCTCAGAGGTCAGTTTATAGCAATAAGTGCACACATCCAAAAAGAAGAAAGGGCCATAATCAAAACATTAACCCTACAACAGAAACAAGTAGAAAGAGAGCAGCAAAAGAAGCCCTCAGGTGCCAGAAG
>NW_004443951.1:6821339-6918223 GCF_000243295.1 Trichechus manatus latirostris | reverse complement strand
CATCTGATATGATCTTATACACAGAAAACCCCAAAGAATCCACAAGAAAACTACTGAAACTAATAGAAGATTTCAGCAAAGTTTCAGGATACAAGATAAACATACAAAGATCAGTTGGATTCTTCTACGTCAACAAGAAGAACCTCGAAGAGGAAATAACCAAATCAATACCATTTACAATAGCCCCTAAGAAGATAAAATATTTAGGAATAAATCCAACCAGAGACATTAAAGACCTATACAATGAAAACTACAAGATGCTACTGCAAGAAACCAAAAGAGACCTCATAAGTGGAAAAACATACCTTGCTCATGGATAGGTAGGCTCAACATTGTGAAAATGTCAATTCTACCCAAAGCTATCTACAGATACAATGCAATCCTGATCCAAATTCCAATGGCATTTTTTAATGAGATAGAGAAACAAGTCACCAACTTCATATGGAAAGGGAAGAGGCCCCGAATAAGGAAAGCTTTACTCAAGAAGAAGAACAAAGTGGGAGGCCTCACACTACCTGATTTTAGAAACTGTTATACTGCCACGGTAGTCAAAAGAGACTGGTACTGGTACAATAACAGCTACATAGACCAATGGAAGACAACTGAGAATCCAGACACAAATTCATCTACCTATGAGCAGCTGATATTTGACAAAGGCCCAAAGTCGGTTAATTGGGGGAAAAGACAGTCTCTTTAACAAACAGTGCTGGTATAACTGGATATCCACCTGCAAAAAACTGAAACAAGACCCATACCTCACACCATGCACAAAAACTAACTCAAAATGGATCAAAGGCTTAAATATAAAATTGAAAATGATAAAGATCATGGAAGAAAAAAATAGGGAGAACGCTAGGAACCCTAATACATGGCATAAACACAATACGAACCATAAGTAACAATGCACAAGTGCCAGAAGAGATACTAGATAACTGGGAGCTCCTAAGAATGAAACACTTATGCTCATCAAAAGACTTCACCAAAAGAGTCAAAAGACAACCTGCAGGCTGGGAAAAAATTTTTGGCTATGACAAATCCAATCAGTGTCTAATCTTTAAAATCTACAAGATACTGTAAAACCTCAACAACAAAAAGACAAACAACCCCAATTAAAAAATGGGCAAAGGATATGAACAGGCACTTCACTAAAGAAGACATTCAAGAATCTAACAGATACATGAGGAAATGCTCACGATGATTAGCCATTAGAGAAATGCAGATCAAAACTACAATGAGATAACATCTCACCCGAAGAAGGCTAGCATTAATCCAAAAACCACAAAATGATAAATGCTGGAGAGGTTGTGGAGAGACTGGAACACTTATCCACTGTTGGTGGGAAAGTAAAATGGTACAACCACTTTGGAAATCTATTTGGCGCCTCCTTAAAGGAAATCTATTTGGCGCTTCCTTAAAAGCTAGAAATAGAAGTACTATAGGATCCATCTATCCCACTTCTTGGAATATAGCCTAGAGAAATAAGAGCTGTCACAGGAATAGATACATGCACACCCATGTTCATTGCAGCACTGTTCACAACAGCAAAAAGATGGAAACAAACTAGATGCCCATCAATGGACGAATAGATAAACAAATTATGGTATATCCACACAATGGAACACTATGCAACAATAAAGAACAATGATGAAGCTGTGAAACATCTTACAACACGGATGAAGCTGGAACTCATTATGCTGAGTGAATTTAGTCAGTCACAGAAGGACAAATACTGTATAAGATCACTATTATAAGAACTCAAGAAAAGGTTTAAACACAGAAGAAAACATTATTTGATGGTTACAAGGGTGGGGAGGGAGGGTGAGGGTTATTTACTAACTAGATAGTAGATAAGAATTATCTTAGGTGAAGGGAAGGACAGCACACACTACAGGGGAAGTCAGCACAACTGGACTAAACCAAAGCTAAGAAGTTTCCTGAATACAATCAAACACTTCGAGGGACAGAGTAGCAGGGGTAGGGGTCTGGGGACCATGCTTTCAGGGGACATCTAGGTCAATTGGCATAACAAAGCTTATTAAGAAAATGTTCTGCATCCTACTTTGGTGAGTGGCATCTGGGGTCTTAAAAGCTTGCAAGCGACCATCTCAGATGCATCAATTGGTCCCAACCACCTGGAGTAAAGGAGAACGAAGAGCACAAAGACACAAGGAAAGTATTAGCCTGAGAGACAGAATGGGTCCCATAAACCAGAGACTTCATCAGCCTGAGGCCAGAAGAACTAGATGGTGCCCGGCTACCACCAGTGACCGCTCTGACAGGGAACACAACAGAGAGTCCCTGATGGAGCAGGAGAAAGGTGGGGTGCAGAAGTCAAATTCTAGTGAGAATACCAGACTTAATGGTCTGACTGAGACTGGAGGTTCCTTGGAAAGCATGGCCCCTGGATTCTCTATCAGCCCAGAACTAAAACAATTTCTGAGGTCAACTCTTCAGATAGGGATTAGACTGGACTGCAGGACATAAAGTGATACTCATGAGGATTGTGCCTCTTAGACAAGTAGATACAAGAGACTAAACGGGCAGCTTCTGTCCGGAGGTGAGATGGGAAGGCAGAGAGGGTTAGGAGCTGGTTCAAGGGATATGGGGAATCAGGGGTGGAAAGGAGGAGCGTGCTGTCACAGTATGGGGAAAGCAATTAGTGTCACATAACAATGTATGTATACATTTTTGTATGGGAAAAAATAAAAATTAATTTCAACTTCATTAGAGTTCTATGAGGTAGGTACTATTATTATTTCTCTTTTACAGATAGAGGTACTAAGACCCAGAGAAGTTGTGTGTGACTTGCTCAAGGACACACAGCTAGGAAGTGGCAGTGCCGGGATTTCAACCCAGGTAGCCTAGCTCCAGAATCTATACTTTTAACCACTATTCTGTCTGTGTTCAAGCATTGCCCCTCAGGAAGACCTCCCTTTACCAGTTAAGCTCTCCTCTGTAGATATTCTATTGGAGCACACATCACTCCATTATGACTGGGTATATAATGTCATCTTCTACCCTAGACTGAAAGCTCAGGGAGGACAAAGATCCGGTCTTCCTTGTTCATTGCTGTATGTCCAGCCCCCAGCACACAGTGGAAACTCCGTAAATGTTTTTTGACTGAATGAATACACATATGAACAAGATTCAGTTTTCTAATGTGTAAAATGAGGATGTTGATCTTGTTCTAAATTTTTTTCTGTTGCTATGAATAAGAAAGAACCTTAAGTTCAGACGTTAGCCTTGAAACTTCGTGGACTAGGTCATAGTGCAGGTCATTTAACCTATCTGAAACTTAGTTGTTCCTTCTGTAAGAAAAAAAAAAGGACTTGATTGCCTTAAAGGCTCTTTCAGCTCTAAATATTCTCAGATTCTGTGTTTATAACCAATGTAAATTTTGGGGGATTATAGAAAATTTTGGTTATATTTGCCTAGTTTAATTTTGCCTATTTGTGACCTGGTATAAAATCCTTACTGTATATACCACTGAGAACACAGAATAATCTCAAGGCTTGGAAGCACAATTAGCTTTTCAGGCTGGTGAGAAATATAGGGAATTCAGGACTAATAGAAGGCAAGTAAGTGAAGTGAAAAGAGCACAAAATTCAGAGAAAAAGTTCAGAAATGAGCATTGGGCTCTGTTACTTACCAACTGTATGATCTTGGACAAATCAGATCACTGGTAAATTCAGGTTCTAAATTTGACAAAGTTAGCATGTTCCTTATGGATATTGCTTTATCTTTCAAGTGTTATGCTTGATTTTCAGGAGTTTGCAGATCTACTTTCTTCAAGGAAGCTTCACAAGCCTACAATTTCCAATCTTTTGTACTCCCTCTGGGAGAGTCCAAAGAGGAATAAAAAGGTTGGAAGTCACAATGTGAACGATCAGATGATGGTATCTCAAAGTGACTAATATCAAATTGAAACCTTCAATCGACAGCTATTTAGCTCTTAACAAACGTCAGAGTCCATGAGGGAACTTGGAGTAGAGATGATTATCCCACGTTACAAATGAAGAAATAGAGAATTAGGAGGCTTGATAACTTGCCCCAGGTCCCAATGGTAGGAAAGTGGTAGAATTAAACTTCCAATCAAGTCTGTGGAGACCATATTGTGGGGATTATTATACACCATACTAAAGAGTCCCTAACTTCTGTTCTTTAGTGTTCTCACCTATAAAATGGGTAGATTTGAATGCAATCTCAGGAAGTTATGGACATTCAGGGACTGGGTAGAAGGATTCTAACTTTCTATTTGTTCTGGTTCTTTGGTAGGAAGGTCTTCTCAGTGACCATCTTTATTTTAAGCCATGCTTCTCATCACAGTAGGTAGCATACCAGGCTTCCAAACCAGAAACTAGTCCTCCTTGACTTTAACACTAATCCTCTCATTCTATAACCCACTAGTCACCAAGCCTTGTCAATTATAACTCCTAAATATCTCTTTTCAACATTTCAATTCTCACTGCTGTGATGGCTCAGGTTCCCATCATCTCCAGCTTAAATTACTGTAGCATCTCCTTATACATCTTCCTATACCAGTCCTCCTCATATCATGCAAGCCAATGCCAGAGAGAATGTTCTTAAATTTAAGTTTGACTATTTCACTTCCTTACTCAAATACTTTCAGTGATTCCCCATTGGAGTCAGCACAAATTCAAACCTCTTTAGTGTGGTGTGTAAGAATCCCACAATATGGCCTCTACAGACCTGGATTGGAAGTTTGGCTTTACCACTACCCTACCATTGGGATCTGGGGCAAGTTATCGAGCCTCATTAATTATCTGTTTCTTTATCTGTAAAATGGGATAATGATCTCTACCCTCATGGGGTTGCGGTGAAGATTACATTAGATTAAGTTGCTTAGTATTTGTCTGGAACATAGTTGGAGCTCAGTAAATGGTACTTCTTTTTATTACCAAAGAACTTAAGCTGATGAATAATTTAGCAAGAAGAATACAGACATGGTAACAATCATGGAAAAGACCTGGACAGATAGATGTGTAAGGAGCATTTTATGCAAGTCCAGAGGAAGGAGTCATAAACCCTGAGAAGTGAAGCCCTTCAACAGTCACCTAACAACTTCAGCAGAATTTGTTGTCCCATTTTGAAAACTGGTTTCCTCTGTCCCTTTCTGGGGCCTTGCTCACTGAAGGTTGAAATAATTAGCATGGAGATTCTGTTCTCCAGGCTATGACGATGCATTTGTTCTACCCATAAAACTAAGGGCTTATTTTCCAATATAATTGATCCCTTAACCTTCAAAGACTCAAACATTCTCTCTCTCTTCAAAACAATAGAAAATGAAAAGAACAATTTCTCTTTACCTTCTAAATCTTGGCAACCTAAAATAGGAGAGTGAGGGAGAGAACATTAAGGTCTCATTGGTTTCAACTCTCGACAATGTAATGTGTAATTTTTCTCGTTGGAATTTCAAGAACTCTTATTATTTAATCTGCTATTTATTCTGTTAAAGTACAGGCTTCCTTAAGAGCAAAAGGATTAATGGTTTCAAATTCCAGCACGTTGACCTTTATTCTACATTAAAATGCTTATTTGAAACCACTCTGCCAGGGCTCCCATAAGCCATTTGGTATTGAACATTGAAGGAAATATAAAGTTTAACTCCCACTCCAGTCAGGAAGCAGAATTTTAGAAATAAAAATAGGCTTTTGTAATGTGCATGTATAGATGCATAGAAGATGCTTTGTTGAGTCTGTGAACAGACCAGGTGAGCAGAGGCTTGGTCGGCTTAGGGCCTGCCTCCTTTCTTCATTCTTGGCCCAGGTCCAGCATGGACTGAAACAAGGTCACCTCCTACTTATTTCCCTATTACAAAAGCACATATCCTCTTCTACAGAATGGAAGAGGGAGAATAAAAAAACACAAAAAATAGATGAACCAAATCAGACATTCAAAATAAAGTTGAAGGATTTAACATGGGTAGAACAGGAGAAAGAAAAGAACACATTTAGTGACTCCTTACCATGCATTAAGGTCCCTGGGTGGTGTAAAAGATTGGTGGCTCAAACCCACCCAGCTGTGCCATGGCAATCTGCTTCTGCAAAGACTATAGCCACTGAAAACCATATGGAGCACAGTTCTACTCTGACACAGATGGGGTCACCATGAGTTGGAATCAACTAGATGGCAACGGGTTTGGCTAGGTTTTTTGGTATTGTGCATTAAGCGCTGTAAAAAAACCCAAAACCCATTGCCATCGAGACGATTCCAACTCATAGCAACTATGATGGTTAAGATTGTATGACGACTTGGCTAGGCCATGATTCTCAGTGTTTTGGCAGTTGTATAACGTTGTGATCACTTCCCTGTTGAAATTTGGTATGTGATCACCCCCATGATGGAATCTGCTGAGTGGCACTAGCAGGGGCGAGGCCTGTGGCAGTTCATTGCCTCCTCAACCTTCATCTCTCTGCCCTCCTCTGGCTACTTCCTTCCTGCTCACCTTGCCAAGGTTTTTGGCTTGTTCCGGATCCAGCAGCTTCCTCTTGTCATCTCACCTCCAGTTCTTGGGACTTGAGCTGTTAGCTTACCTGTCGATCTTGGGATTCATTGATCTTCACAGCCCGTGAGCAAGAGTCCTGCTCCCCGACCTGCTGATCTTGGGTTCTCCAGCCCCTGCAGCTACGTGAATCAGAAGAAACCTTGTGGTCTTTTCTGCTGATCTTGGAATTCATCGACCTTCACAGCCTGTGAGTGGGAGCCCTGCTCTCCAACCTGCCAACCTTGGGTTCACTAGCTTCTGCTGCTTCATGCAGTGAGAGAGGCCTCTACCCTGATCCATGGACTTGGGACATTCTAGCCTCTACAATCGCGTGAACTGTTTCCTTGATATAAATCTCTCTCTCTATATATTTATATGCTTTACTGGTTTCGTTTCTCTAGAGAACCCAGCCTAAGACAGCAACCCTATAGGACAGAGTAGATCTGCCCCATAGGGTTTCCAAGGAGTGGCTGGTGGATTTGAACTGCCAATCTTGTGGTTAGCGGCTGAGCTCTTAACCTCTGCGCCACCAGGGCTCCATTAAACACTGTAGTAGGAGTTTTTAGTGATTTTGTTTTATCTGAAAATAATCCTTCGGTTCCGATAGGAGTGACTGTCCTTCCCTGAGCTCCCACAGTACCATGCTGATCACTCTTTCACAGCACGGCTCTTGTTACCTCTCATCATACTTACTCATGTATGAGTCTTGCCTCCCACACTACACCGGGGACTTTCCTTGAGGGCAGACACAGCTAATGTCTTAACTATCTCTCTTTTCTCTGAGAGCCAGGCCCATAGTGATCTCCCAGTGTTGCTGAATTATGTTGCTCTATAACTGGGAGTCATCTCATTCCTGTCTGTTCCAAATCTCCTGCTTATAAGTCCCATTGGTAATATAGCCCAAATAGGATCCATTGCCTGGTCCGCTACAAGGCTTTTGGAGCCAGGCATGGGCAGACATCCATCTCTCTGGCTTCCCCCCGGGATTTTGGCTCTTCACGGAGTTTGATGAAATTCCAGAGTCTGTAAATAGTCTAATGAGTCTCTTTTGCCTTCATTTAAAATGTGTGCTAATTGGCACCAACTCAAGAGGCTAACATCTCATTTCCATAGTGTCTCAGGAGCTGGACCTCCATTCAATCTCTCTTTGTCACTCAGCATGACACCACAGCCTTATGTGGGATCCACCATTTAAAATGATAGCTTTCTTGGCAAAGCTCTTATTGTCCTGTGTCAGGCAGGTTTTTTCAATCTCAGTATGTGCTGAACAGATCCAACTGGCAGGCGACTCCTCGTGTTGGACACATGGCTTTTCCAGAGATGGAATCATCAAACAGATCATCAAGCGACAAAGTTCTGGCTGAGGATGCCCTGTGGTACTACAGGTATGATAAGTGTATTGGCTAGAGAGTGAATGGATTGAATGAGATGAGATAATAGATATATAAAATATATCTTGTAGAGCTGGCCTAGAGCAGATGCTCAATGAATGAGCCATGGTACCTACTGTGTCATTCTGCAAACTTAAAGGAAACATCTCACCTATGTCAGGCCCTGGGCTGGGCACTGGGGACATAGTAATGAATCAGATTCAGCCCTTGCCTTAAATTAGTTGACAGCCTAGTATGCTGAGTTAGAGGGAAGCACAGAGCATTGGGGGTAGCAAAGAGGAAGGAAGGCCTAACTCTTCTGAAGCAATCATAGAAGGTTTCAAGAAATGGTCAGTCACATCTGATCTGGAGCTTTAAGCTAAGTAGGAGTTTCTAGAGCTTCTGACCCAAGGGCAGATGGACCATTTTTGCACAGGCCCACAATGGAGACATGAAGTACACATTGTCCTTTGAGCTCAGTGAGCAGTTTGGGGTGGAAGGAGCATACCATGCCTGGTGGAGATAGAGGAAAAGAAGATTGAAAATAGAGTTTGGAGCAAAAATGTTTGCTGAACACAGCTATTCATCTTTCATCCAAATAAACTGTTACTGGAATATTGGGCTAGATAGGAATGGAATTGGGCAGAACCAAGATTTGAACCCAGGTCATAGATCCTGAACTCTGCTCTTTCCAAAATGAGTAGCATTGGGGAAAAAAAAGGAAGCAACAGTATTTAGTCTGAAAAATCATATTACTCGCCTCTTGACAAATATAGGCCGTACATTGAAAACACAATATTCAAGGTGACTTTTGATCCAGGAATCTGAATTCCCAAATAGACTACATTTTAATTGAGAAAGGACTCTTCAATGCAATGATGTAAAAAAGCAGTTAGATTAGCAGGAAGCCCAGGGTCCCGTCTCTTGGTGTGGAGGCCAGTTCACAGCCACATTCCCCTCTTTCATTTACAAATTTCTTGATTTTTTTTCCCCAGAATATAAAGAGAGACAGACAGGCAGACAGAAAGAGAGAGAAAAGAGATAAAGACCAAAAGACACAGGTGTAAGCAGTGGATGGAAGAATGCTTTGAGGGAGAGAATAAACATCTACTAAGTATCTCCTAAGAAGCCCTGGTTGCACAGTGGTTAAGCACTCGGCTGCTAACCAAAATGTCAATAGTTCGAACCCACCAGCAGCTCCTCGGGAGAAAGATGTAGCAGCCTGCTTCCATAAAGATTAACAGCCTTAGAAACCCTATGGGGCAGTTCTACTCTGTCCTATAGGGTCGCTATGAGTTGGAATCAACTCGACTGCAATGAGTATGGGGTGCTCGGCATAGTGATAGATCACAAATGAATATGTGTAGTTCTCAAAAGATGGGAAGAGAGAGTTAGAAAGTTCCAACTCTTGCAGGATAATCCAGACCCATAGCTCTAGAAATCAGGTTTATTCCCAGATGGGAATCCACAAAACCATTGTAATTGCTGGTGCCATTGAGGAAGGGCCATGTTTTCCATAGGCAGGAGCTATTACTGACCCATGCCTAAAATTCCATCATTCCATCTGCTCTTTAAGCATGTACCCTATTCCAATGCAAACCCCTGGAGTGAAGGACCCAGGAGTGCCTTTGGCTAAGCAGAAGAAAGTGATCATAATAGCACAGAAAACAGATGAATATTTGGAGACATGACACGCTTGTGGCAATATGACTTGCTTGCAGTATTTTGGGGGTGTCCAGGAAACTCCACAGAATGTGGCTACAGCAAGCTGAGTCTCTTCTCTGCTCATCATAGGTTCATTAGCGTGTGCTTAGCAACAATGAGAAATGTCCAGGAATTCTAATGAGAAGCTGGTTGCAACAGAAGCAGAAGCTTCTCTAAAGGGCACTGAGAGCCTTGATGATCCAGAAAGTAATGCCAGAACAGACATGCTCTGGGGAGCCCTTTGTTTTAGAAAGTTAAAAGGGAGCAGCTTCACTATACCCAAGCAATCCTCTAGTTTAATAAGGTGATAGGCTCCATCTCAACCACTAAAGAAGACGCTTCTCTGAGTTTCCTCACGTAACCATCCATAGTATATACTACGCCTCCCACTAAAGAAGATGCTTCTCTGAGTTTCCTCACGTAACCATCCATAGCATATACTACTCCTATCCCCGCATCTTCTGTACTCCATTTGCCGCTCCCCAACTCTGACGCCTCTGGGAAGTTCTTGCTCTTTCTAGATATTTAGTCATGTCCTAATTTCTTACACTGAGAATCAGCACAGAGCACGAAGCTAGGAGCTAGGGTACTCAGCCCTTCCACCTTCTAGCTGCAAGACCTTGAGCAACTCCATTCCTCTTTCTGAGCCAGTTTCCAATTTGGAAGTATATGGCCTTCAGGTCCCTTACAGCTCAGAAAGTTGATAATGCTATCATCTTTCCAAATCTAACCTAAGCCTTACATTCTCCAGAAATCCATCTCTGAGTACCTCGCCCACCCCCATCTTGTCCTCTTCTATATTATATTGTTATTGTTGTTGGACCCATACATTTAGACATGGTTAAATGTGTTAAAAGTCTTGTCTTTTGCACTAAAGTCTCTCTAATGCACTAAAAGACCTTTACCCTTGAGGAAGTAGTCTTCCTTACTTTGTACCAATCCATCCTTCTTCTCTATTCCCATACGCCCAGCTGAGGGCTGAACAGAGCTTACGAAAATATTTTAAAATGAAATGGGAAGAAATCTTGCCAACTAAGAATGTTCTATTTCTGGCAGACTGACTTGAAACTGGTCCCTGAACCCTGGATTATCAGTTTTCTGAGCACCTCAGGCAGAGGACACAGCATGAAGTATGAGATAAATGTTTTAGACCAAGAGGTAGTACAGCATTGTGGTTAAAAGTACAGGCTTTAGAGCTAAACTTCTTTGGATTCCAACCCTGACTCTATGAAATGTTATCTCCACATCTGCCCTCCACTGGAGGATGGAAGGCAGGCAAGGCTCTCATAGACTGACCTTTTCTCCAAGCAACCTATTCCATGTGCTGTCCCCAAGCCAGGCCAGCCTCCTCATGTTTTTTATTCTTGCCTGTTACTCTCTCTGAGTTGGAATCGACTCCATGGCATCGGGTCTATGGGTTAGTCTCTAGCCAAAAAATGCCCTCACATTTATGCCTTCTAAAAGTTCTAGCTGCCCTGCCAACCCACACCTAGCCCCCTCCTACACGGAACCTCCTAGATTGCTCTAGTCTGTCTCCCTTTCTCCTGGAGATACCTAATCATATATGATCGATACTTCAGGTGGTCATATAAACTATCACCCAAATCAGGGCACTTTTGAGAGTGAAAGAGAGCACTATTAATAATTATGTAGGGGTGACAGGCATAAACAGGGACTATCTCAGGCAAAGCAAGATATATCTAGTCATCCTACCTATACTACTTAGTGGTGTAGAGACACACTCCTTTTTATAGTCTTTCTGTTTCTCATATTTCCCTTCATCTGCACAGTAGTTTCCGCTTACAAAAAAACTCCCGCCTCGTGGTCTCATTGATCCTCATAGCAGCCCTGGGAATCTAGGAGGCAGGAACTATTTCTTTCATCAAAGTGGCTTTCCTTAGGCCACCCAGTTAGCCAGTGGCTGGACCAGGACAGAACCTTCTGCCCCACACTAAAGAAGGCCTATTTTAGTGTGTCAGGGTTTTATGGGAATTCATTTTGTACTCTCAGATTGGCTGTGGAAGCAAGGATTATGGCAGTTTTTCTCTTCCCCTACCTCTCCTTTACCTAAAATTGAGGGAATGATAGTCTTGAGAAAGTTGAATTGAGTGGCTAATAAAGAAACTGTAAGAACATGGCAAAATGTTAATTAATTAATGCAATCAGTCATTATCTGAATGGTAGGAATTCAAGAGATTTTTAATTTTTTCCTTATTATTTTATATATTATTTCAATTAGCATGTACTACAGCCAGTCCCTGGATTACGGATGAGTTCCATTCCTAAATCTGTCTTTAAGTCGAATTTGTACATAAGTCATAACAGCTGGTATGGTTCGCATCTAACATAGGTTAGTCAAATGTTTGTCTCAGTTTATAATATATAGTAGACCTTCCTATGCGTAAAAAAAATTAAAGAAACACTTTCAGATACACTAAAACATCTTTAAAATAATACCAAACCCACTGCCGTCGAGTCGATTCTGACTCATAGCAACCCCATACGGTTTCTAGGGCTGTAAATCTCAATGGAAGCAGACTGCCACATCTTTCTCCCACAGAGCTGCTGGTGGTCTTAAACCGCTGATCTTTCAGTCAGCAGTTGATTGCTTTAACCACTGCACCACCAGGGCTCCTTAAACATAATAGTACAGTAATAATAATAATGTTTGGATGTGCATTGTAAAGTAGCACCAAAATGGTTTGTTATTACAAACCATTGTATGTACCTTAAATTTTTAAAATAATAGACTTTACGGAAGTTGGTTCCTAACTACGGGTTGTACATAAGTCGGATGTTCATAACCTGGGGACTGTCTATAGTTATAGAATTTTACAAAGTGCAATTTTCATTTATTTTTTCTTTTTAAAGAAAGAAACCACTGAGAGTCTTCAGTGAAAGGGTCAACTACACTGGACGAAAACAGACTTTTGAACTAGACTTGACTTCCTATCCTAATTCCACTCTGTGACCTTGAGCAAGTCACATACGCCTCAGTTTCCTAATTGGTAAAATGGAGAAACCACCACCCACCTTGCAAGGTTGTTGAGAAGATTCCAAGAGATTCAACAAATGAGAACCCCAGATAAGGGCCTGGCTTTCCGCAGACTCTCAGTAAACGTTCATTCCCTTCAAGGGGACGTTACTGATACAGCTTCCCAAGGTTTCTGACAAGCCTTGCCTGCATCCTCTGCTCACAGCTCCAGAGCCATTGGGGGATGCCTGTGACAGCTGCACCCCTCAGCATGTGGCGGGGCTGTCCAGAGGCACTGGGCCCCTAATGCAGGGAGGCAGTCCTGTCAGAATTGTTGGGGGTTACTCATCCCGCCTTCAGGGCTTCTGACAGGATGTTTTGATAAAATAAATCTATTTTAAGTGACTGTAATGAAATACTAACCAGTTTCTGAAGGGCTTTTAAGATGTTTCTAAGAAGTTTCAGATCAAAGCCCTGAGAAGGCAGACTGTGCATTAAATATTTAGTACTGATTCAGTCGCTTGAGGACTCAGGCAATTGACATTGCAAGAGGGAGAAAGTACTTTCCAGCTGGGGCCACACTCATATTATATTATAAACACAAGCAATGGGACTCTGCACCTAGAGGCCTGTCCTCTGACTCCTATTGGTTGGGAGGTTGAAGGAGGTGACCTCGAAGGCTATCCACCTACGGATTCAGGATCTAATAGAATTATTCATGCTCTATAGTGGTTGGGTGATCAGGTCCCTCAGTGAGCCCTGACAGTAGGAATCTGTCTTCCCAGCTGCCACCACCAGTCTCAGCGCCCGTCACTCTGCAAACTGCCACTTGCAGTCTGCCAAGTGCCTGAAGCCTGCAACGTGCTTTGCAGTCCAGATAGGAGACGCTGTCCTCGAGACAACTCAGCGACTCAGAGTCCTGGCTGATGAGGCTCAGTGTGAAGATGAGACTTGCAAAAGGCCACGCTGCAAGTTAGTGGCAGTGCTGAGGCTGGTGTCAAGAGCTCCTGCCTGACAGTTCCAAGGTCTCTCCAAGGCATTACACTGTACCTTCAATGATAAACAGCCACCTGAAGGTCAAGATGCGAGGATAGGAAGAAGCCTAGGATGGAGTGTAAGGTAGTGGTCCTTGATCTGTATCAGGTCATAGCCATTTTTGGAAATCTGGTGGAAGCTACAAACTTCTCTCAGAAAAATGTTCACATACATATGCATATACCGCACTTAACATCTAGTGTTAGGAGGTTCAAGTATCCCTTTAAAACCACCCTTGAAATTCAGGTTACAAACCTTTGATTTAAGGTCATAGAACTAGCTGGCTCAGAGCCTATAACTTTGAGTTTCTTAGATGACAACAGTACTAGGACACAGTGGAACCACTACTGCTGTTAGATAAGCCTGCGTTACAGGAGTACTCAGTAGCAGTGTAGTATTAAAACATTACTTAATCTCTCTGGACCTGTTTTCCATTTTTAAAGCAGGACGATATTATCTCATGGAGTTATCAGAATTTAAATGGTATAATACATGGAAATCATTTCGATAATCTGAAATGTATTGTGTTCAATGAATGAAAAGTTCCTATCCATCTTTATTCTATCTCCTTCTGCCTCCAGGAAAACCATGATGGGTCCTTCAAGCATCCAGTCATACACTCTGGCCTTCTACTTTACAACTAAACTATAGACTCCACGAGGGCAGAAACCATGGCTATTTTGCTCACAATTTCCATCTCTGAGTATGGTGTCTGGCACATTTTAAATGCTCGATATATATAGAGTGAATACTTTGAAAAAACAAATAAATGAGCCAGATAAATACACAGCTTCCGAGAGAGTGGGGGCAGCAAATAAAGCACTAACACTGGGAAAGCTGCAAATGTAGCTCTTAGCAACAAAACAAGGTGGCCACAGGCCATAGATGTTTTAGCGTTCAGAAAAAGTTGATGACTTCGGAACTGGGAATTCTGAGCAGACAATGTAGATGAAGCTCTGCCTGTTTAGCTCTGCTCATTCTTTTATTCCCCTCCACCCATACCATAGGTCTCCTCTTTTACAACATAGAAGGCTGAGTGGAGTTATAACAAAGCCAGGCCAAGTAAGCAGAAAATGTAGGAAGAAGGAACCAGGTGGAACAGCAGGAAGAGACAAAAGGTATAAGCTCCTTCTTAACCCTACGCCGCCTCTGGCCCTGCAGGCGCTGCTGCCTCCACCTGGCTAATTGGCCATGCTCAGCTCCTGAGCCAGTCCTGACAGAGCAGGGAGTACAGCAGCACCTTTGTCTCACCTACAGGTGAGCTCTTGTTGCCATAGGCTATAACATACACCTGAAGTGGGCCTCAGGAGGGTCAGAGTTCTCCACAATGCCTTTCTTGGGATACAAGGCCAGTCCCAACCTAAACCTGGCAAGTCATACCTCAGATTCTTGCTCTCTCTTCTTCCTAAAGACTAGAGCATACTTCCAGGCACCCAGAGTAATGACAGACTGAGGGGACGAGAAGCACTAAGTTACTACCCACCTGACTTCCAGTATCAACTACTGCTTGGAAGTTCTTCCTGACATGACTGAATCCCTTAGAAATACTTGTGAGTTTGCCAGGTATTTCTGGATACTGTACATGCTTATTAAACTTATCTCATTCCCCACAATCCCCCTCCTCCTCATTTTGGTAAGTGGCTCTACAATTAACCAGCTCAAACAAGCCAGAAACCTAGGAGTAGTGCTTGATTCCTCTCTTTCTTGCACCCACAACATACAATTAATCACAAGTCCTGTGAATTTAACTCCTAGCTATTTCTTTAATTTTTCAACTCTTTTCCATTTTTCTTAATACCATCTTAGTAGTAAGAGAACTCCTTAACAATTCTCTCTGCTCGCTAATGCATCCTCCATATATCAACCAAAGTGAATTTAATATAAAATAACTTTGACTTTGTTACTGCCTTGCTTAAATCCCTACATTGACAATCCACATCAACCACAGGGCGGGGCGGGGCGGGGCGGGGCGGTGGGGGGGGACACAAACAAAAAAACACCTCAGTCCTTTCTTCCACTCTAACTACATCTCTCACTGTTCCTTGAGTCTCTCTTAGAGCTTTGGCAAGTCCCAACTGTTTGAATTATCTCGTCCAGCTTCCACTCCATCCTGCCATCATCTGGATGCCATCTCGTTGCCTCTCCTTAGAACAGTCATTTACTCCTTCTGCTCCATGACCCTCCTCCACCACCATTCCCCTTCATATAGCACACTTTTACTCATCTTTTGAGATTCTGCTTAGAAATAAACTTGTATATTATTTATGAGAAATATGTATTTAAATCAGGGAGGAAAAAGAGATTACTAAAAACACACTGTAGTAATGTTGTAGTTTGCTGTGTAAATTCACCCTTCAAGAAAAAGGCAATCATTCTTCCAGCTCCTGAGAGTACTACTGACAGTTGACAGCTGAGTTCCTCTCTGGAAGTGAAAATTGTCCTCAGCCAAAGGGAGCCCTAGTGGTGCAGTGGTTAAGCTTTTGGCTGCTTACCAAAAGGTCAGCAGTTCGAAAGGTCAGCAGTTCAACTCCACCAGCCGCTCCTTGGAAACCCTCAGGCAGTTCTGCTCTGTCCTGTAGGGTCACTATCAGCTGGAACTGATTCTATGGCAACAGGTTTTTGTTTCTGGAAAGGGAGCTGTATCATCCATGGTTATGGTCCAGGTTAAGGTCCTCCCCAATGATTGGTAGAGGTGGCAATGACAATGACCTGACCTCATTATCTCCCTTTGGGACAACTCTGAAATGTCACCCTGGCTCCAGAGCTCTCAGTGGAACCAACTGAAGCCTTTATTCCAACTACATTGTAGTAGTTCACCTTCTCCCTCTGATCCAATCCTATTTCCTTAATTCCTTAAAGGTGTCATTCCTGACAGTATTTTCCAATAAATATGCTGCTCAAAATGTCCATCTCAGAGTCTGTTTCCAAGAGCACTAACTTGAGACAAAAGGGGAAGTACTTAAATAAATGATGGCATCATCATACAAGGGAACATAACACAGCCATCCAAATGATGCTGGAGATCTAAATTTATTATTGTAGAAATATCTTTATAATAAATTACTAAAATTATTTATTAAATTATTAAAAATAGGCAACCCACGCTGTTTTATAATAAAATGATATATATAGCTCCCTGTGTATATGCAGAAGATCATTATGAAAGATTTTTTTCCAAAATATTAATAATTTTTCTTTGGATGGTAAGATTTAGGACTTCTTTATATCTTTATAGTTTTGTGTACTGTTTGAATATTTTATATTTTAAAAATAATATAGCTGTGAATGAGACTTTATAAGGTAAAAAAATAAAGATACCTGCCTGGAAGCAATGACACCCCAGTAGCAATAAGCACACTCAGCACCAAGCTCTTGATTTCTGATACCATTATTCAATAAAGTAACCAAGGCTCCTTGGAGAAATGGCTTACTCTAGGGCTAACAGGGAATATGCAAGATGAGCCTGGAGCATCTTGCACTGCCAGAAAGTAAGGGAATGCTAAATAACTAAAATGATGAGGGTACAGAAGCCAACTGAAAAGCTCCCAATGGCCAAAGCTTGGACTATATGGCAACAAAATAAATAATGTAGTATTGAATTATAAACAAAATATAAATATCTATGAGTCAATACTGACATAAATAAATGATTAAATAAATAAATAAACGGGGTGGGGATAGAAAAATCTCCCATGTAGAAGGCAAAACATAACTCTTCATTCCTTAAATGTGGGAGGTGAACGGTGACTTCCTTCCAAAAGAATACAGTATAGAAAGGGGGGAAAGAGTACCTTTACAGTGGAGAAACCTGACAAATACTACCTCAGCCAAGCGATCAAAGTTAATACCATCAGTGATAAATCATGTTGATAGCATGTATCATTGATGTGCTGTGATGAAAATGGCACTTTGCCTCTATGGTCTTCCTTCCAAAACCCATAACCTTAGTTTAATCACGAGAAAAATAGCAAATCCCAGTTGAGGGACATTTTACAAAACACCTGTGCAGTACTCCTCAAAACCATCAAGGTCATCAAAAAGTCTGAGAGGAAAGTCTGAGAAACCGTCACAGTCTAGAGGAGCCTAAGGAGACATGAAGACTAAATGTAATATAGTATTCTAGATAGGATCCTAGAATTGAAAAAAGGAATTAGGTAAAAACTAAGGAAATACAAATAAAGTATGGACTTTAGTTAATAATAATGTATCAATATGGGTTCATTACTAGTGACAAATGTGTAAAACTAACATATTAATTATATGGGAAAGTCAGTGTGGGTATATGGGAACTCTCTGAATGATCTCTGATATTTTTTGTAAATCTAAAACTATTCTAAAATACATATATAAACCAAAAACCAAACCCATTGCCGTCGAGTAAACATGTATGTAGATCAGGATACTAGCATCACCTCCTGGGCCCTTCTCCGTGTACTTCCTGGACCTTTGCTTGTGTACCTTCAAAACGCTACCAATGACTCTTGCACTGGCTCAGCAGGAGAGTAAGAAGTATGAGATCCTACAGGTTGGAATAGGCTGCTATGGGAGATAGTAAGTGCTCCTTGGCTGAAGGAGCATCTGTAGAAACTGTATAATCACTCACTGGGATGTTGTGAAAAGGAGTTTCTCTTGGGTAAGAGACTGTATATAAGTCGTATAAGGGAAACTTCTGTCCTGATCAGACTTCCAGGGGTTTCAGAATAGCATATACTTTGGGGACAATCACACAATCATCTCCCAATCCCCCCACACACTGACATAGATGTGATATGAGAAGCCTCATCTCAAGGAAGGCCACTTCTCCTCTGAGACCAGCCTGACCCACAGCCAGCATAATTGGGAAGCTAGACTGGCATTTATTTCTCTGATCAATGTAATCAGTGTAGACATTCCAAGTGAATAATTCAGCCTCCTAAAAGTAAATAAACTGGAGCCAAAACTGTCAAATATGGTTGTCTAACTTGATCAAGGTAACCAGGTAAAGACCAAATCTTACTCCCTTCTCTAGTAAACATAACATCTTAGGCATTTCTTACTAAGTGACAAGAAAGAGAGAAAGTCTTAAATATAACAAAAACAAACATTTTGCTTTTGTGCAGTTTTATTATAGTTACCAATTGAGAACCTAATGTGTGCCAGGCAATATGTTAACTGCTTTATAGACAGACAGTATCTTTTTTAATCACAGGCTTTTGAGCCAAATGGCTTAGGTTTGGATCCTAAATACCAACACCACCACTTACTAGCTGTGGATCTTAGGCAAGTTATTTAATCTCTTTCTGCTTCAGTTTCCTAATCTATAATATGCAGAGTAACAGCACACGCCTCAAAATGTTCTTGTGAGAATTACATAATATGTACAAAGAGTTTAGCTAGCACTATGTAGCACATATAAGCACTAAATATTAGCTTTAATTATTTACATTACTCCTGACAAATATCCTGAAAAATAAGGATTATTTTCCCAAATGTGCAGACGAAGAAACTGAGACTGAGTTATGTGAAATAAGCTGTAAATTTAGTGATGAATTAGTGGAAAACCTGGGATTCAAACGCTGGTCTTCCTAAATCCACTAAATCCAATACCCCTATATTCTCTGTCCATTTGCGAGAGTGGCATGGTTATTGTTAATACTGTGGCTGTTGCTGTCACCATCATCATCATTAATAGCATTAATAGCAATGTCCTCTCACATGACCATAGCACTTTAGAGTCTTCAAAGATATTTTAGGTCCATTATCATGATTCAGCAACCTTCAGGCCTAAAAGTGACTCCATGGAACCTCAGCCACACTCTCCATCCCAGGGCAGGAGCCATCAAGGGCAGGCACCTTTGATAGGTGGTCATCTGTCAAGTTGGGCCTCATCAGCTCTGAGAGTAAATAACCAAATACGACCATTCCTAGGGAGAACAGGGTTTTGCAGGGCAGAGCAGAGATCCAATGACATGGAGGCTCCAGTCTTGAGAGAGGATGTCAGTGATGGCAACACACTTATCTTTCTGCCTGATAGCATGTCCATATATTCAGGCCCACAACCTGCACAGAGTGGGATTTCTAGAGGAAGAGGTCTTCCTAGACCTAAGAAAGGATGGGCCTGAGGGAAGGGCAGACAGTGAGCTTCAGCCACTTAGAGACAACTGAGGGAAACAGAAGCCCAGAGTAGGAACTAACATCAAGAGAACCTGAAGACTTCTTTCACCTTCACTTGTATCTTCATCTGCTACTTTGCTCCCCCAGCTCACTCCCTGCAGAGTATAACAGAAAGTTCTGAAATAGAGGAGGGCCTATGGCCTTGTTTTGGGAGGTAAAGATGTGGGGAAGGAAGCTAGGAAGATTTTGATCAGCCTCCTCAACTAGGCTAAAGGCAGAAAGCTCAGGAGAGTATGGGTAGGAACAGAGTCACAGAAGGGATGGAGACAGGCTGGGGTATGAAGGCAAGCCATGGAAGAGACAAAATAGAGCCGCAGAGCGAACCTTGCCCTGAGGGGGGTAAGAAAAACTGTAGACTCAAGATGATAAAGTCCCCCCTTTCCCGTATCGTGAGGGTTCCCAGTGCTTCCATGATCCTATTAGCTCTTCACAACAACCACAGAGGTAGTCAGTGAAAGAATTCATGAAGCATAGAGAGCATATATTTTTAAGTCAGACAGACCTGTGTTCAAATCCTGATAATACCATTTACTAGCTATGTGAGCTTAGGTGAGTTACTTAACTTGAGCCCTGGTTTCTTTATCTGTGTAAGGGAATGATAATAGCAACCTACTGTTAGTTATGAAGATGAAATGAGTACTCGAGAGAAGGTACAAGCAGAGCCTGGCAATTTGTTTATGGGGAAAAATGGTAGATAACATGACAAAAATGGTTCTTCTTTGTCAAAATGCAAAGATCATGAGACTCCTAGTCAGGAAACCTACGTTGTACTCCAAGGATCTAGAGATCTCTTTTCTCCTTAGGTCTCTGCTTCCTCAGTCAGGAAAAGAAGATGTTAGAATATTAATCTTTTGGGGTCTTTCTAGATGTAGATTTCCATGACTTCAGCTGTCTGAAGTGCATGCATTATGGATGGGAGAAAGAGGTGAAAATTCCCAGCCATCTTCCTCCCCCCTCACCGGATCCCCGTAAAATGGCTGCTTGGACAAACAATACCAAGATTGGGAAATACTCTGCTGACCTAGTTAGACAAAGTTAGGAAACTTTTAAATATGTATGAATGCTATTGAATGAAAAGGAAGAGGCTGATTCAAATGGCTGCAGTCCGTATTGATACCATATTATCTACTTTGATGTAGAAAAGATGCTGGAAACTGGTTTTCCTACAAAATACAATTTGGAGAAGAGAATGCCTCTATTCTCTTCTCAGAAAATGGTTGTCTTTTTAATGTCAAGCTATGGTAAATGAGCCAGAGAAACCAAATGATATTGGGGGATGAAGTTAAATAATTTAGAAAAAGGAGTCTAGCAGTTATGAAGGTAATCAGATAAAAGACATTATCGAGAAAACAGGGTAGGATTTCTGTGTTCCCTTTCCTGGAAATGATATCTCTTTGGGAAGGTAAACAAAGAATATGAGCATTTTCAGCAATTTCTACTTATAAGAGAGGTATGAATTAATATACCTATTCAATAAACACTTCTTGAGGACCTACTGTGTACCCACCAATTGGGTGGCCACAAAGAGGAATAAAATCCAGGTACTCCTCTTGAGGAACTAGTTCTCTGGCTAGTGGTGGACCACTCCAGGACCTGCTATAATTGTAGCTTTAGCTAGAAATAATGAGGGGTTGGTGCTCATGTCTTGATAAGTTGTAGAATGCTGCTCTCATCCTCTCTACCTCCCTCCTTAATTCCTATTGCCACATGGACTTACTTTTCTTGGCAAAATAAGTCAGCATAGTTAAGAATATCAATTTATTTAAGATGTATGCCAATGCCACTCTGAGAAATAGATGCTAGTAATGTGTATACTGTCACTCATTTATACATTTGTGGAGTACCTAGTGTGTACCAGCTCTATGCCAGGCTCTTTGCTGACTCATTTAATTTTTTTACCAACCATGTAAAATTATTATGAAGAATTCCAAGTTACAAATAAGCATACTGAGGCTCAAAGAAGTTAATTAACCTGTCTATGGACACAGAGTGAAAACACAGTGGACACAATTAAAAATCAAGTCTTTCTCAAATAGAAGCACTTGAGCTTTCTTTTAAGCATCATAAAAGGGTTACATCATTGGACTAGAGAGCCTATGTTGACCATAGACATGATTTAAAGGGAGGAAGCGTCTTCTCACTTACCTGGCTCATCTTACTCTTTACTAAGGAAGAGATAAGGGCTTCAGGCCACCTTGGGAATAGCAACGTATGCTGGTGGTGTGCTCTGGCGGGAAGCCTGGGGGCCTTGTGAAATCAGGACAGGTTTTGGGCCAGAGAGGCTAAGACTGGTGCCAGCACCTAACGGAGCAGACTCACTTAGTGTGAGAAGCTTCAAGGCCCTGGAGTCAAAGGAGAATCGGACTGGGGACTAGAGATCCAGCAGCTTATTCTGGCTTTTCCACAACCCAGCTGTGTGAACTTACATGAGTCCCTCGCCCTCTCACAGTTTCAGTTTCCCAAAATGGAACAAGGTGAGTTGGGCTAGATAATCTCTTGGGCTTCTTCCAACTCCAAAATCCCATGATGTTAAGATTCCAAATATGGCCTTTGCCAACAAGAGCCAAGATGATCATCACTGGTTGAGCCTAAACTATATGTTGTTGCTGTTGTTGTTAGGTAGCACTGAGTCAGTTCTGACTCACAGCGACCCTATGTACAACGGAATGAAACACTGCCCGGTGCTGTGTCAACCTCACAATTGTTGTTATGCTTGAGCCCATTGTTGCAGCCACTGTGTCAATCCATCTCGTTGAGGGTCTTCCTCTTGTTCACTGACCCCTATCCTTTACCAAGCATGATGTCCTTCTCCAGAGACTGATCCCTCCTGATTACATGTCCAAAGTATGTGAGATATAGTCTCACTATCCTTGCTTCTAAGGAGCATTCTGGCTGTACTTCTTCCAAGACAGATTTGTTCATTCTTCTGGCAGTCCACAATATATTCAATATTCTTTGCCAACACCATAATTTGAAGGCATCAATTCTTCTTAGGTCTTCCTTATTCATTGCCCAGCTTTTGCACACGTATGACGCGATTGAAAACACCATGGCTTGGGTCAGGTGCACCTTAGTATTCAAGGTGACATCTTTGCTTTTCAATACTTTAAAGAGGTCTTTTGCAGATTTGCCCAATGCAATGAGTCATTTGATTTCTTGACTGCTGCTTTCATGGGCGTTGATTATGGATCCAAGTAAAATGAAATCCTTTACAACTTTAGTATATTCTCCATTTATCATGATGTTGTTCATTGGTCCAGTTGTGAGGATTTTTGTTTTCTTTATGTTGAGGTGCAATCCATACTGAAGGCTGTGATCTTTGATATTCATCAGTAAGTGTTTCAAGTCATCTTCACTTTCAGCAAGCAAAGATGTGTCATCTGCATATAGCAAGTTGTTAATGAGTCTTCCTCCAATGCTGATGCCCCATTCTTCGTCAGATAGTCCAGTTTCTTGGATTATTTTCTCAGCATACAGATTGAATAAGTATGGTGAAAGGACACAACCCTGACACATGCCTTTCCTGACTAAACCATGCACTATCCCCTTGTTCTGCTCAAACTACTGCCTCTTGGTCTATGTAAAGGTTCCTCATAAGCACAATTAAGTGTTCTGGAATTCCCATTCTCAGTGCTATCCATAATTTGTTATGATCCACACAGTCAAATGCCTTGCACAGTCAATGAAATGCAGGTAAACATCTTTCTGGTATTCTCTGCCTTCAGGCAGGGATCCATCTGACACTAGCAATGATATCCCACGTCCTCTTCTGAATCCAGCTTGAATTTCTGGCAGTTCCCTGTTGATGTACTGCTGTAGCCACTTCTGAATGATCTTCAGTAAAACTTACTTGTGTGTATTAATGATTAATAATATTAATTATGTCATTCAATAATTTCCACATTCTGTTGGATTGCCTTTCTTTGCAATGGGCATAAATTGGGAATAGGCATAAATATGGATCTCTTCCAGTTGGTTGTCCAGGTAGCTGTCTTCCAAATTTCTTGGCATAGATAAGTGAGCACCTCCAGTGCTGCATCTGTTTGTTGAAACATCTCAGTTGGTATTTCATCAATTCCTGGAGCCTTGTTTTTCACCAATGACTTCAGTGCAGCTTGGACCTCTTCCTTCAGTACCATCAGTTCCTGACCGTATAATACCTTCTGAAATGGTTGAATGCTGACCAGTTCTTTTTGGTATAGTAACTCTGTGTATTCCTTCCATCTGCTTTTGATGCTTCCTGCATCGTTTAATATTTTCCTTCAATATTGCAACTCGAGGCTTGAATTTTTTCTTCAGTTCTTTTAGCTTGAGAAATGCTGAGCGTGTTCTTTCCTTTTGGTTTTCTAACTCCAGGTCATCGCACATGTCGTTATAATACTTTACTTTGTCTTCTCGAGCTGCCTTTTAAAATCTTCTGTTCAGCTCTTTTACTTCATCACTTCTATTTGCTTTAGCTACTCGACATTCAAAAGCAAGTTTCAGAGTCTCTTCTGACATCCATTTTGGCCTTTTCTTTCTTTCCTGTCTTTTAAATGACCTTTTGCTTTCTTCGTGTATGATGTCTTTGATGTCATCCCACAACTCCTCTGGTTTTCGTTCATTAGTGTTGAATGCATCAAATCTATTCTTGAGATGGTCTCTAAAATCAGGTGGAATATACTCAAGGTTGTAGTTTGGCTCTCGTGGACTTCTAATTTTCTTCAGCTTCAACTTGAACTTGCATATGAGCAATTGATGGTCTGTTCTGCAGTCAGCCCCTGGCCTTGTTCTGAGTGATGATATTGAGCTCTTCCATTGTCTCTTTCCATAGATGTAGTCAATTTAATTCCTGTGTATTCCATCTGGTGAGGTCCAAGTGTATAGTTACCATTTATATTGTTGAAAAAAGGTATTTGCTACAAAGAAGTCATTAGTCTTGCAAAATTATATCATGCAATCTCTGGCATCATTTCTATCACCAATACCATATTTCCCAACTATCGATTCTTGTTCTTTGCTTTCAACTTATGTATTCTAATCACCAGTAATTATCAATGCATACTGATCACGTGTTCTATCAATTTCAGACTACAGACATTGGTAAAAATCTTCAATTTCTTCATCTTTGGCCTTAGCGGTTGGTGCATAAATTTAAATAATAGTCGTATTAACTATGTGACAGCACTCTAACATATTAACTCTAATTAAATGCCCACAAAAATACTTTAAAGTTGGTTCGATTATCTTTGTTTAACAGGTAAGGTGCCCTGGCATCCAAGAAGTAAAGTAACTTGCCATGGTCATAGAACTTGTCACATATAATTTGTCTATAGTCACCCAGTTCATAAATAGCAGACATGAGATTTGAACCCAGATATGTCTGACATCTAAAATCATGCTCTCTTTTTCTTTATGACTTCTTGCTTCCTCAGACTGAAACAGCTGAAGATATTACCTTAAAGATTTTTAGAGGCAATTGTTTTCTTTACAGCTTTGATCCAAATGAATAGCGTCATAAGAAACCAAGATCACTCTCCCCCTTGCCTAAGCAGGTGGCAACTGGACCTTTCCCTTTGAGAGGAAAATGTTAATAACTGAGAGCAACTGGGCAATTGGCAAGTTACCAGGGGCTGACCAAGATGTAGCGTCAACTCAGAAGATGAGGAAAAGTTAATGCTTAGATAATCCATCTTGATAATAGTTGAGTTTAATAACAAGAAAATTTAACATATACTCATATGTTGTGTATCTGCCTTAATCACAGTTCCTAGCCTATCCTGCATTAACACACAATACATTTTTAAAATAGATTAATGTCCCTTGTCTTTAGAGATTAATAAAATGTCTACCATTTGAAATTTTTTGTTTTTGCAAAACCTGGACAAATATATGATCTGGCCAGCTCTAATATTTGTGATGTCTTCCCCCTCCACTCCAGTCACACTGGCTTCATTGATGTTCCTAGAACGTGCAGGGATGCTCCTAATTTAGGGCCTTTGTGTTTGCCTGGAACACCCCTCCCAGCTTGTTTCCTCAACTCCTTCAGATCTTTACTCAGATGTCACCTTCAAAATGAGGCCTTTCCTGGCCACTTCATCTAAAGTTGTAAATCTTATATGCTCCTTCCCTACTCTATTTTTCCATTTATTTTCTGTCTGTCTTCACTATAAACTAAGCTCCATGAGGAGAGGAATTTTTGTCTGTTTTGTTCACTGCTATATTGCTGGCATCTGAGACAATGTCTAGCACATAGTAGCTGTTTAATAAATATATGTTGAACAAATAAATAGCTATTAGGACTATCAAATCATGGTGACCTCAAGTGCATCAGAGTAGAACTGTGCTCCATGGGGTTTTCAATGGCTATAATCTTACAGAAGTAGATCGCCTGGCCTTTCTTCTGAGGTGCTGCTGGGTGGATTCAAACTCCAAAACTTTCAGTTAGTAGCCAACTGAAAACCATTGCCACCACCCAGGAGCCGATTAGGACTATAAGGCACTTAAAAATAATGTTTAATTTCAAGTCAGACAGCCTGGATTCTAGTGTGACCTGGTGTGAATTTGGGCTAGTATCTCACCAATGCTTTAGTTTCTTCACCTGTAAACTGGGCATAAGAATCCTAAGTCATTGCACTGCAAACGGTCATTGTGACTGTCACATGAGAAATGGGTGCCACAGTACTTGGTAAAATGTAAGGTAAATGCACATTTTGTTAAACAACTTTATTGAGATATAATTCACATACCACAAGATTTAATCAATGAACATGTACAATTCAGTACATTTTAGTATATTCACAAAACTTTGAAAATCATCAAAACAATCTAATTTTAGGACATTCTGAATACCTCAGAAAGAAACCCTGTGCCCATTAGCAGTCACTCCCTTTTCTCCCCACAACCCTCCCAGCCCTAGGTGACCACTAATATACTTCTGTTTCTATGGGGTTACATATTCTGGACATTTCATATAAAGGAATTATGCAGTATGTGGTCTCTGGGACTGGCTTCTTTCACTTAGCATGATGTTTTCAAGGTTCATCTATATTACAGCATGTATCAGTATTTCATTCCTTTTCATGGCTAATATTCCATTGTATGGATATGTAACATCTTATTTAACCATTTATCAGTTGATGGGCATTTGGTTGTTTCCACTTTTTGGCTGTTATGAATAATGCTGCTATAAACATTAGTGTATAAGTTTTTGTGTCAATGTGGTGACTCTACGCATAACATTTTGAGGAATTACCAGTTATTCTTCAAAGTAGCTGCATCATTTTACATTCTCACAAGCAATGTATGAGGGTTTTAATTTCTCCACATTCTCCCCAACACTTGTTATTGTATGTCTTTTTTTTTATTATAGCTTCCCTAGTGTGTATGATGTGTTATCTCACTGTGGTTTTGATTTGCATTTCCTCATGACTAATAATGTTTAAGGAGCTTTGGCACAGTGGTTAAGTGCTTGCTGCTAACCAAAAGGTTCACAGTTTGAACTCACTCAACAACTCCATAGAAGAAAGACCTGGTGATCTGCTTCTGTAAAGATTACAGCCAAGAAATTCCTATGAGGGAATTTATACTCTGTCACATGGGGTTGCTATGAGTCGGATTCAATCGATGGCACCCAGGAACAACAACGATGTTGAACATCATGTGCTTATTGGCCATTCTTTGAAGAAATGCCTATTTAGATCCTTTGTTCTTTTTTTAATTGGGTTATTTGTGTTTTTATTATTGAATTGTAGGAGTTCTTTATATATTCTTAATGCAAGTCTCTTTTGAGATATACGATTTAAAAATATTTCCCCCATTCTGTAGGTTGTCTTTTTACTTTCCTGATGGTATCATTTGCAGCACAAAAGTTTTCAGTTTTGGTGAAGCCCAATTCATCTATTTTGTTTTTTGTGGCTTGTACTTTTGGTGTCATATCTAAGAAACGATTGCCTAACCCAAGGCTCCTATATTTTATTCTAGAGTTTTATTGTTTTAGCACTTCCAGACAAATGCACATTTAAAGAATAATTTTTGCCAAAGAAAAAGAGGATGTGGAAGCAATAAAAGAAGGAAGTAGAGGTCAGCAGTGTTAGAGGAGAAGAAAGCAGAGCTGCCTCACTGGGAGAATGTCTAACTGTTGGGGGGCTCTGTCAGGCAGCATCTGTCCCACTGCCACCTCATCCGCACACCTCTGGCCACAATCCTCCAGAAACAAGCAGAGCTCTCGGAGAAGGTTACTGCAACCTCAGCCCCATTGCTGACTGTAGGAGTCCCTGGGAAGCTCAGTGGCCTGCTCCGGGAAGAAGTACAGATCCCAGCCAGCAACATAAGTCAAATCTCACCTGGAGCCTCCAGTTCTAACTGCCAGGCTGTGGGTGTGCCTCATAACCCCCTTCTTCCCAGGGCCTGTGTTTTGTCTCTTTCTTGGACTGTGAACACATGTTCCATCATATTGTTCCCAAGCCATCACTGGTTGGCAGAGTCACCAAAACTAACACAAAGTCAACCTCTTGAAAGTAAGACCGCAGAATCCCACTCTGAGGCCAAAATCATATTGCAAGTTGCTTTAAAATTTCACCTTTCAGATAGCTCCTTTAACCCAAATAAGTACAAAAAAGACAAAAGCTGTAGCCAGTGATCTGTTTTTTAATACTGAAACAATCTCCCTGAACGCTATTTTTAATAAGATTCTAGGAAAACGTCCAATTCATTTATCAAGTCTTCCTGCAGCAAGGACTTTTTTGTTAGAAAACGGATAATAACGATTTGCAGTTGATTCTATTTTCTTTTCCCTAAGTACCTTTAAGAAGTCACCCACCCCTATGCTCATCTTTCTGAATATTCGACCACCGTCTTTGTAGTACTTTTAGGAATGGCCAAGAGATGATGTCAGAACTATCTGATGGATGATTTTGATACCTCTTTTTTTTTTCCTTTTCCTTTCCTTTTGGTATTGATGGATAATGACTTGCTCTAGGCAGGAATGATCCTCAAGGGATCTCGGGGCCCTAATGTCTCTAGCTGGAGAGAGTGGTTTGCAAATGTTGTTAGAGTGGTTTGCAAACGTTGAAGAGTGGTCTTCAAACTAAGTCTCGTGGGAAAGGCTAGTAAGCAGGGGCTGCTCTGGTATGAGTGTCGGGTATGAGGGGGAGGCAAGAGAGGCCAGAGCCCTGATTTTTTTTTTTTTTTCCCCATACAAAAATTTATACATGCATTGTTAGGTGACTCTAATCGCTCTCCACATACTGTGAAAGCACATTCCTCCTTTCCACCCCTGATTCCTCGTGTCCATTCAGCCAGCTCCTAACCCTCTCTGCCTTCCCATCTCACCTCTGGACAGAAGCTGCCCGTTTGGACTCTTGTATCTACTTGAGCTAAGAGGCACAATCCTCACGAGTATCACTTTAAATCCCACAGTCCAGTCGAATCCCTGTCTGAAGAGTTGGCCTCGGAAATTGTTTTAGTTCTGGGCTGATAGAGAATCGAGGGGCCATGCTTTCTGGGGTTCCTCCAGTCTCAGACCATTAAGTCTGGTCTTCTTACTAGAACTAGAGTTCCACACTCCACCTTTCTCCTGCTCCATCCAGGACTCTCTGTTGTGTTCCCTGACAGGGTGGTCATTGGTGGTAGCCAGAGCCCTGACTTCTTGATGCCCCTAAGGTACTGCTCAGAGCCCAGATCTCTACTTAGGGACACCGAAAGCACAGTTTCAAAATCTGAGAACTAAAGGAACTTTAAGATTCTTCTTGGCTTTGACATTCTATGATTTGCACAAAAGAAATGACCTTGTGCCCTAATGTTATAGACCTTCTGATTCAACAAAATGGAAACATGACTTCAGAGGGAATGACAAAGTATGACCATGCCCAGAGGTGGCAAGGAGGAATTATGGCTGTTACAGCATGACTTCTCCACATGCCCCATTTCTAGACATGTCCTAAATAAAATCAATCAATCAAACAAACAAAAACTCTAAACCAGTGAACACTGTATTCACAATATGATCTTCAATGAAAAAAATTAGCAGGTCTTGCAGTTTACGGATTTATCATTTTCATATTCAACTTTGCTTTCCCTAATCTCTAGACTGGTTACTAAACTTTTGCCAAGACTACTTCATACATGGCATTTGCTCAGGGCATGGGAAGTCTTTCAACTTTATTGAGGCATGTCTTACATATGATATAATCCACCCATTTCCAGTGTACAACTCAATGATTCTTAGTAAATTTACCAAGTGGTGCCACCATCATAATACATCCATTTTAGAACATTGTCATTGCCTCATTAAGATCTTGCTTGGCATTCAAGGCCTTATATATACGTATATATGTATATTGTTGCTGTTATTAGATGGCGTTGAGTCAATTCCAACTCACACAAACCCCATGTGACAGAGTAGAACTGCCCCATAGGGTTTTCGAGGCTGTAATCTTTATGGGAGCAGATAGCCAGGTCTTTCTCCTTTGGAGCCGCTGGGTTGGTTGGAATTGCCAACTTTTTAGTTAGCAGCTGAGTGCTTAAACATTGTGCCACCAGGGCTCTCACTCTGTGTGTGTGTGTGTGTGTGTGTGTATACATATAGTGTGTATATATATACATATATACAGTGTATATATACATATATATTCATGTATGTATGTATTTACAAGTGAGATTACTGGAAACATTCAGCTTCAAAAGAGGTAGATTGTTGCATGGGAACTAAACTCTGGTTTACGCTGTCAAACAGTCCACCATCTCCCTCTAAGGTACAGTAAGAGAGCCCATTGCCCTAGAAGAATAGAGGGGGGAAGCTGTTTCAGGTATGGATTGTTCTTTCTAAGCATTTAAAATAAAGTACATCAATTTAAATTCATTGAGCCTTTCTATTACCAAACTAAGTAAAGAACTCAAACGTGAATCAGGCACAATTCCTAAGATCAAGTTCCTAAATCCAGTTTAGAAAAACAGGATTGATATACACAACCAAGTTATGAAATATGACAGGAAATACTAGGAGTCTAAAGAGTGTAAGAGAAATTGCTGGTGGAGTTTATAGGAGAGTTCACTTATAGCTAAGGGGAATCAGGGACAGTTTCTGGATGAAAGGCATTGAACGGGGTCAAATTTTATCCCATTCTGTCACTTATTAATGCATTATCCAATAAACAGTCCTGGAGCACCTTTATGGAATTAACATCTATGCTTGAATTAGGCATAGTCCCTGTCCTCAGGGAATGCACAGGCAAATATGATTACTTTATTTAAACAGGTGACTAGATAGTCTGACTTTTTTGTTGTGAATTTCAACGGGGTAGTATTTTTGTTCTTGCATCTCTCTTCTGTATTTAACTGTGAGCTCATAAAGATAATGACTATTTCTTAAGGACCCTGGGTGGTACAAGCGCTTTGTGATTGGCAGCTAACCTAAAGGTGAGCAGTTCCAACCCAACCCAGTAGCACTGCAGAACTAAAGGTCTGGCAATCTACTTCCATATAGATTACAGCCAAGAAAACCCTACGGAGCAGTTCTACTCTGTAACACACGGGGTTGTCATGAGTTGGTGGCTGACTTAACAGCAACTAACAACATATCAACCAGTAGTTCAACTACTGGTTCTTGGGAGAGGGAGATAAAACGGATGACATAAATTAATACATTCTAATAAAAATTGATTAGGTTTCATTGTGTTTGTAATGAAGGGCCAATAGAGGACTTAAGTCAAGAGAGTGAATAGACTCATCTATGTTTAAAAAGGTCATCTGGCAACAGAGATTGGCTTCAAGAATGGTAGTATAAGGAATGCAACAGACCCTCTCACCAGTGAAACAACCATTTAATTGCTGAAAACTATATATATAAAAAATTTGTTGTTGTTGTTGTTAGGTGACATCGAGTTGGTTCTGACTCATAGTGACCCGACCCTATATACAACAGAGCGAAACACTGCCTGGTCCTGTGCCATCCTCACAATCGTTGCTATGCTTGAGTTCACTGTTGCAGCCACCGTGTCAGTCCATCTTATTGAGGGTCTTCCTCTTTTTTGCTAACCCTCTACTTTACCAAGCATGATGTCCTTCTCCAGGGGCTGATCCTTCCTCATAAATGTCCAAAGTATGTGAGACAAAGTCTTGCCATTTTTGCTTCTAAGGACCATTCTGGCTGTACTTATTCCAAGATAGATTTGTTTGTTCTTTTGGCAGTCCATGGTATATATTCAATATTCTTCACTGACATCATAATTCAAATGTGTCAGTTCTCTGGAAACTGTTCTCCATGCATACAGCAAATGGAGAGACATCTACTCAAGAAAATCTACTATATCTTGGTAAGAACTGTAAGGGTCTGTGGCATTGAGCTATAATGTATAAAAATCTTAGAACAAAACATAGGAGTAAATCTTTCTGAACTTGGGTTATGCCATGGTTTTTAGATACAACACCAAAAGCACAAACAATAAAATAAAAAAAATAGATAAAATATATTAGACTTCATAAATAGTTAAAACTTGCATGCCACAAATGCTACTATCAAGAATGTTAAAGACAGCCTAGGAAGTGGAAGGCAAGATCTGCAAATCATATATCTGATAAGGGACTTGTATCCAGAATATATAAAGAATTCCTACAACTCAATAAAAAAAAAAAAAAAAAAAAACTCAATTTAAGAATAGGTAAAGGATCTGAATAGACCTTTTTTCAAAGTCAACATACAAATGACCAATTAGCACAGAAAATGATGCTCAACATCATTTGTCATCAGGGGAAAAAAAAGGTCCTCTGGCAGTGGTGTAGAGCTTAAATTAGACGGGGAGAGACTAGATGCAGAGCCTCAATCCCTTCAGTAAACACTCATGTGCCTGACATCATACTACAGCAGTAAACAGACAGAAGAATGAATAAGACAGACATGGTCCTTGTCCTCATGGAGCTAAAAATCTCCAGAGGAAGATAGGTATTAAATGAGTAATCAGGAGAGTGATAAGTAAGTGCTTCATAGGAGAAATGATGCTGATAGTGTAGACTATAAAAGCATGTAACAGGGGTTCTTGAACTAGTCTGGGGTAAAGGGTTTCCGGGAAAGATTCCATAAGGAAGTGTTGTTTAAGTTGGATTCTAAAAGCTGAATAGAAATTAGCTAGTCAAAGGACTACGCAGAAAGGAGATTCCAAGCAGAAGGGCCAGTGCATATGCAGGTCCTAGGATGGGGGGGAAATCCATGGCTCGTAGAAGGTACTGTAAGAAGGCAAGTGTAGGTAGAACATAGACAACAAGGGTAGAAGGGCATGGAAGGATGAAGAAGCATGCAGAGTACAGATTATGTAGGATCTTACAGACTAAGAATTTGTTATTTTATCTTAAACTATTGAAAGGATGGGGTGTTCAATGGATCATTTAATGGATACTGAAACTACTCCAAATGGTGGCAGCAGCAGAATAGAGGACAATTATGGACCAAAGTCCTCCATGACTGAGTGTCCAAGAAGCCAAAAGACAGTGGCTGAGGGTTGTATATAGGCTGATGGCAAGGGCAGTTTATATAAAAGTTAGGGGAAAAAATGAACTAGAAATAGCAATCGGTTAGTAAGAAGGATGCCATCTGCCAAGTTCACTGAAGAAATGGTCAATGAAAGAGTTACTCTGTCTCTTGGTCAGGTGCCACAGGATCAGTGAAGAAGTGAGGGTACACATAGTTATGAAGAGGGCAGGAACCTTCTGGTAGCCACTGTAATTCTAAGATAGCTGTGTGATCAGCGTAGCAAGAGGGCATGGAAGTCTGCAGTTGAGTGTTCCCTCTCTCTATTCACCTCATGTCATGTACCCCTTGACTAAAGAAGCTGTTGTAATTTCTTAAGAGATGCTGATAGTTTGAACGAGGGAAGTGGCAGCAGAAGTGAGGAAGGGACAGATTATTGTAAGGATCCTGAGTTGTGGCCTTGATCATACTTGGTGACATTATGTGGGATAAAAAGGAAAAGTTAAATAAGTCAGGTTTCTGGTGTAGGCAAATGGAGTGATGGTAATGCAGTCACTGAACTAGGAAACCAGGTATGGAGCAGGTGTGTGGTAGCTTGGGTATGCCTCTGCAGCTTGAGGCAAATCAGCTATGTGGCTCCTTGTTACAGCACAGGCAGAACCCAGGATCACAATTCACAGCATCTCCTCTCCCAGGACCTTGCTCACCCAGGGCTGAGGTTTGGAATGGATGGACCACCTGCATAAGTAGGATAAGTTGGAAGCTCTTCAGCCAGATGCTAGAGGACATATCTGCCTCCAATTAATCTGGACTCTTTTTGGAGGGAATAGCAAAAACTGCCAAGAGAGTGGTGACTTGTGAAGTTGCCTGCTGGAAGGGAGCCAAAACCACTAAGCTTGTTTAATTTAGAATGTCTGATCAGGACCAGGTTTGGTACAGATGGGGGTCCACAGAAGTCTCTTGAGAGGTGGATTAGGGGCTGATAATTGAGATTACCAACTTCCAACAATGACACAATTTAAAACTCAGCCAAAAAGATGAAATTATTTTTCATACACATGTGTGGCCATGTTGCCAGCTGCAACTCCATGATGTTTGACTTCAAAGGGGAAGAAGAGGAAGAAACAGAAAGAACAGACAGGAATTAGCTTATTTGGAGTTATTGTGCTGGTGAGAACTGTGCTGACCCTCTCTAGCCTCTTCACTGCCTTATGTTCCTTGACTTTCCTGTCCATCGGGTCATCCGTCTCTTTCCAGCTTCTTTCTGAGATCCTGGCTTGTCCACACAGGTCCACACAGGTATTGTGGTAGAAAATGCCAAACTCCACCATTAAATCATTCCAGATCTCCTTATACTTTTCCACTCTGCTCCTCTTTCTCCTTACCCTTGCATTCTGGCTTTCTCTGATTATACCATGTTCTCCATTTTTTCCACTTTGGCTTCATGATTCGGCTTCCATTTTTTGTCTGACTTCCCGGATTCAAATTTTGTTTGGATTCCTAAGATCTTTCAAGACAGAGCTTTCAGAACTGCCCTCTATCACCTGACCATTCTTCACTGTGACTATGAGTAAAGGGAATCCTACCACCATCCCATTCCTGACCTAGGAGCCTAGAGATTGCTGAGCTATGCCAATCTCATGAGAAGGGTTCCGAGTCCCAGTTTGGGTTCCTGATTGCCCAGGGTCCTCATCGTAGAGCCCTACCTAGCCTGACCCTTCCCCAGCAAGAAATTCTTTTTTTTTTTAAATGTTTGCCCTTTGCCATCTGGTTCTCCTTCATTCAAAAACCCATTGTATCATGGATTTGAACCAGCCCTCAGCTGTTGCCGTCAAGTTGATACCGACTTATAGTGACCCTACAGGAGAGAGTAGAACTGCCCCATAGGGTTTCCAAAGAGCAGCTGGTGGATTCAAACTGCCGACCTTTTGGTTAGCAGCCAAGCTCTCAACCGCTGTGCCACCAGGGCTCCAGCCATTAGATAAAATTTTATGTATGGACAAGATAGGGGAATGGAGGTAGGTACTATATTTTGTATATTTCTAGATCTCTCATAGTACATGATACATAAAAAACACTAAATTAAATTGAATGGGAGGCCAGTAAAATCTTAGTTCACTGAGGGTGATTTATGTTACCGAGGTTAGCAGCATAATCAAGCCTAGGAATTGATATGAAAATACCAATCTAGGATGAAGTCTCTGGTGACATGTATGGTTCTCTGTCCTTGGTCTCATATCTTGTCCTGCTAAATGTTTGTACACTTGACTTAATATTTTAAAAGTATATGCTTTAAATATTCTAAGTGAAGTCACTAATATTGAAGATAAGATAATCCAAGGATCAAAATGATCACAACAAGCTAGAAGAATCTACAGTAAAGGATTAGCAAGCTGAAACTTAACAGGGTAAGTGTAAGGGCTCACAATTACACATTTAAAATCTACTACAGGCTAATGCAAAAATATGAGTTGGAATCGACTTGATGGCAACGGGTTTGGTATTTTTGGTTTTACAGGCTAATGTGGTATCCTGGATTGGATCTGGGAATGGAAAAAGAACATTAGTGGAAAAGTGGTGAAATATGAATAAAGTCCGGAGTTTAGTTAATAGTAAAGCACCAACGCTAATTTCTTGGTTTCGATAAACTCACCACGGTAGATAATACGTTAACATTGGAGGAAATTAGGTAAAGGTATAAGGGAACTCTCTGTATTATCCTTTCAATTTTTTTACAAATCTAAAATTATTCCAAAATAAAAAGTTTATTTAAAGAATATCAGAGAAATAAAAATGGCTTTATTCAAAGAACAACAAAAATCCACTACCGGGTTAGGAGGCAGGCCTGGCTGTCAAAAGAAGCTAAAGCAAATTTTGGCTGCATTTCCAGAGAGCTAGCATCCACAGCAAAAGAGGCGAGAGCCTCTTTCTGCTTCAGGATGCTTAGATTATATCTTTAGAGTTTTACATTACGTTTGACATTTTAAGAAGAAAATTAACAACCTAGATCATGTCCAGATAAGAACAACAAAGAATACAAGAAGTTTAAAAACCATGGAATATGAAGAAATGTGTAGAAGGACCTAGGCGGGGGGAATAAACTAGCTTAGAGAAGAGAAGACTCCTGAGGTGGGCGTGGTCACAGTCTTGATATCTTTGCAGGCCTGTCCAGGGCTAACGGATCAGGAACATGTAAGGTGGGCCCAGAGTGGAGCAAGAATCAAAGAGAGGAAGTTACAGGGAGGCAGACCTTTTAGAGGATTGTAGAATTTTCTTGTCATTGGGATGGGACCTATGCTGCCTCAAGGGATGTGTGAGCAGAGGCTGGAAGTCACATTTCTGGAATGTTAAGAGAAGATGCTCGCCTATACAGCTTAGGGCCTTGCCCACTGGAGATGTTTAATATATTTGCTAAATTTGAATGTGACTCCTGCAGTCCTTGCTAAATTTGGAGATTCTGTGAAGTGTTAAAAGATCAGAGAGACCACCTTCCCTAGGTATTTCTATGACATTCTCATTACTATACATTATATCTTGGTGGTAAAGTTCTCCTCCTGATGTTCTTGGCTAACAAGTATCTTTGCCTGTGGGAAGGAAAGCAGGCTGGATATACAGGTAGGTGTTAACTGGGCTTCTAGTCAGGAAGGTCAGCTGCCACTAGCAGGGGCATCCTAGAGATGTAAGAGTTAAATGCCACAATGATCATGTTCCCTCCTGCCTCGTTCCTCACTGTTCTCAGGATAGAGTCCAAATTCTTTAGCTTGGCATTCAAGGCCTTCATGACCTGGCCTCTACCTACCTCTCCTGCTTCCCCTGTTGTCACTCCTCCTGTTCTCCTTAGGCCAACCCTGTACTCCTGACCTATGGAACCACTCACAATTGCCAGGACACACCATAGTGTCTCAGCCTTTGTACACGTTTTGAGACTCAGTGTAAGATGCCTCCTACCTGAAGGCTTCATTCTCTCCATTGTGCCCCTTCTCTGCTGAATACCACTATTATACAAGGTCTCTTATTATCATTGAGATTATTAGTTTTTGCATATGTGTCACTTACTACATTGTGTATTTCTCAGGGGCCGGGTGTGTTCTGTATTAATCTCCATCTAGAGACCCAGGATAGGGCCTGACAGGCAAAAGGTGCTCACCAGATATTTGCAGTATTAAAGGATGGCTTTTCAAGAATTCAGTAAGTGATCGGATGCATACATAGAATATTTCCCTATCCAGGGAGACAGAACAATGCAGTGGTTTAGAACCACTCTTTGGAGTCAGCAAAGGTTTGACTTCATATCCTAGCTGCAAATTATTTAATCTTATTAAATCTAAGCTTTTAACAGTGTAAACGGGAGAAGATAATACTTATTATCTCAGAGTTTAAATGCTACAGTTATGGATTGATTTTTGTCCCCCAAAAAGATATGCTGAAGTCCTAACCCCTGTACCTATGTATGACCCTGTTTGGGAATAGAATTTTTCTTGTGTTATGTTAATGAAATAATACTGGAGTACGGTAAGCCCTAAACCTAATCCCTTCTGAGTAGCATCTTATAAAAAGCAAAAACAGACACAGAGAGAGACATACATGGGGGGAGACACCATGTGAGGATCCATCCAGAAGCCAAGTAACACCCAGGGCTACCAACAAGCCAATGACTCTCCCCTAGAGCTGATGATCTGATCTGGACTTCTAGCCTCCAAAACTGTGAGACAATACATTTCTGTTCTTTAAAGCCACCCACTTTGTGGTATTTTGTTATGTTAGCCCTAGCAAGCTAAGACAACTATACCTTCTAAGTGAAGTCTTCTCTCAAACTCCTTATCCTCTTTATCTAATTTAATTTCTTCAATATTTTCTGTCTCCTTCTACTAGAACGTAAGCCCCACGAGGGCATGAACTTTTGCCTGTTTTCACTGCTATATCCCCGAAGCCTAGAAAGTGCTGGTCACATGGTAGGCATTCAGTAACACTGTTGTTGTTGTTAGCTACTGTCTAATCGAACCCTGACTCAAGGTGACCCCATCCACAATGGAACAAAGTACTGCCCAGTCCTGAGCCATCCCCATGATCAGTTGTGGATTGGATCATTGTGATCCATAGAGTTTTCACTGGTTGATTTTTGGAAGTAGATTGCCAGATCTTTCTTCCTAGTCCGTCTTAGTCTGTGAGCTCTACTGAAACCTATTCAACATTACAGCAACTTACAAGCTACCACTGACAGGCAGGTGGTGGCTGCACCTGAGATGCATTGGCTGGGAAGCAAACCCAAGACTCCCAGATGGAAGGCGAGAAGTCTACCACTGAACTACCAATGACCTCTCAGTAATAGTACTAGCCATACAGTAGCGATGCTGTGAGGATTAAGTGACATAATGTATACAAAGATCATAATGTTAGGTCTGGCACATTCTAAGCACTCAATAACTATTATAAGTCCCTGGGTGGTGCAAATAGTTAAGCGTTTGACTATTAGCTGAAAGGTTGGCAGTTCAAATCCATGTGGAGGCACCTCAGAAGACAGACCAGGCTGATCTGCTTCTGAAAAGTCATACTTTAAAAACCATATGAAGCAGTTCTACTAGGCACACATGTAGTTGCCATGAGTTGGAATCAACTTGATAGTATCTAACAATAACATCAACTATAACTACTAGCTATTATTTAAAACAGATTAAGAGGCAGATTAAGCGGCAACATTCCAAACAGGCCAATGTGTGTTTCAGATAGAATTGTCCATACAATCTAGCCCTCATGGACATTTGAACCATAATTTTATGTTGGAGGTGGAAAGGATGTTTGAAATCATCTAGTTCAACTTTCTGAGGCCCATAGTGGGAGCACTTTTCCCAAGGACATACAGCTAGCCGGTGGCACAGCCTAGATAATACTACTCTCATGTAAATTATTATATGGTGATTCCCTAAAATGCACTATCAGATTATTTTGTTAAACAATTCCTTTGGGTGAGTATGCCTAAGTATGGAAATAGATCTCTCCATCTAATTTTTTAATACACATACATACACTCATAAGTACACACAGAGCTATGTGTCCATCTAATTGGGCCAATGACATATGCAAATAACACCATAGTTTACGGTGTTTAACAGTACAAGGGCTATATGATTTAAACAACTAATGTTTGTCATTTAAAATCCAGTTCTGATTATGTCTAAATGAGAAGATTGGTAAATCCTACTCCAAAATGCTAGTATAAAGTTGGATAAAATTGACACAGACAAACATTTCAGTACTCTGTACCAAAGGCATACAACAATCAGATAATGATTATGCTTAAAAACAACTGCTGAACTTCAGGTAATAAGGGTGGAAACCTGTCGTATTCTGGCCTGAGACTGTGCCTTCCTCTCCCTAGTGTGGGAGGCAGGGTTTTGTTAGGTCAGGGCAGGTTGCAAGAATTGGCAGCTTCTCTGCCATGATTGAAGGGGTTCACGAGATTTGGAGAGGTAGACGATGCCCACACCCAGCAGCGTTGTCTTCAGGAGTGATCATCACAGAGGTCGGTGAATGAGGAAGGCCAACAACTCTACTAGCCTATGGTTGCAAGGTTGGGACAAGCATATTCCTGGCTGAGACTAGGTATACCAAACCAAACCAAGCCCACTGCCGTTGAGTGAATTCCTACTCATAGCAACCCTATAGGACAGAATAGAACTGCCACATAGGGTTTCCAAGGAATGGCTGGTGGATTCGAACTGCTGGCCTTTTTGGTTAGCAGGTGAGCTCTTAACCACTGTGTCACCGGGGCTGCAAGACTAGGTACAGACACAGCAAAGATCAGAGAAGGCCCAAGACAGCCACACACTCCTGACCAAACTTTGAGGCTGCACATATGTGCATATATGCACAGGAAACAAAAAGAGAAAGTATAATCCAGGGCAGATTTGAAAATGGCCTGAACTTTGAATGTGCTTCCTTATCTACACAGAGATCTATTTCCAGAGAATGGAAGACTTACTGGTTCAGGATGCTTGAGCATAACCTCAGCCCAATCATAGCTTTCGACTAACATACACCGACACGGGGTCGATGCCCTGGAAATCCAGACTTAAAGATAGAAAAAAAAATTAAACAAAGCAGAAATATCAGAGAAAGATGTCAGAACAATTTAATGGGCAAAGGACGGTCTGTTTAACAAATGGTGCTGGAACAACTGGATATTCATATGCAAAAAAAATAAACTTAGACTCTTACCTCATATCATACATATAAATTAACTCAAAATGGATAACAGACTTAAATGTAAGCTAAAAGTATAAATTCTAGAAGAGAACACTGGAGAAAATATTTGTGTCCTGTGGTTGGGCAAAGAGTTCTTAGGACACAAAAAGCATGATATATAAAAGACTTCGAAGTTTAAAACTTGTGCTCTTTAAAAGACACTGCTAAGAGAATGAGTGACAAGCCATAGATTGGGGGGCAATATTTGCAAGCATATATCTAATAAAGTACTTGCATCCAGATATATAAAGAACTCTCAAAACTCAATAATAAGAAAATAAACAACCTTATTAAACAAAACAGGCAGAAGATTTGAACTGACACATCACCAAAGAAGCTACATGAATCTCAAATAAGGACATGATAAGGTGTTCAACATAATTAGTCATAGAGAAATACTAATTAAAACTACAAATAAGATACCACTACACACCCACTAAAATGGCTACAATATAAAAGATAGACAATACCAAGTGTTGGCAAGCATGAGGCTAAAGGGTAATCCTCCTACATTGCCAATAGGAATGTAAAATGGTACTACTATTTTGGAACACAGTTTGTTAGTTTTTAAAAAAAAGTTGAACATAAACTAATCATATGACCCAACAATCCACTCCTAGAAATCTACTCAAGAGACATGAAATCACAAGTACACTCAAAGACATGTACATGAAGGCTCATAGCAGCATTATTAATAATAGCCCCAAACCAGAAACAATCCAAATTTCCCTCAACTGGTGAATGGATAAAAAATATGTGGTATATCCTTTCAAAGGAATACTATTCAGCAATACAAATGAATGAACTACCGACACATGCCACAACATGGATGAACCTCAAAAAATTATACAAAAGAAACCAGATGCAAAAAATTACATAGTGTATGATTCCATTTATATGAAATGTCAAGAAATGGCAATTTATAGAGTCGGAAAGTAGGTGAATAGTTAATAAATAGTTACCTAGGACTGGGAAGAAGACCCTCAATGAGAGGGTCTCATTGAGGGTCTTCCTCTTTTTCGCTGACCTCTGCTTTATGAAGTATTATGTCCTTCTCCAGGGACTGGTCCCTCCTGATAGCATGTCCAAAGTACGTGAGATGAAGTCTCGCCATCGTTGCTTCTAAGGAGCATTCTGGCTATACTTCTTCCAAGACAGATTTATTCGTTCTTCTGGAGTCTGTGGTATATTCAATATTCTTCACCAATACCATAATTCAAAGATGTCAATTCTTTGGTCTTCCTTAGTCATTGTCTAGCTTTAGCATGCATACAAGGCTATTGAAAATACCATGGTTTGGGTCAGGCTCACCTTAGTCCTCAAGGTGACATCTTTGCTTTTTAACACTTAAAAGAGGTCTTTTGTAGGTAATTTGCCTCATGCAATATGTCATTTGATTTCTTTAATGCTGCTTCCTTGGGTGTTGATTGTGGATCCAAGTAAACTAAATCCTTGACAACTTGAATCTTTTCTCTGTTTATCATGATGTTGCTTATTGGTCCATTTGTGAGGGTTTTTTTTTTTTTTATGTTGAGGTGCAATCCATACTGAAGGCTGTAGTCTTCGATCTTCATCAGTAAGTGCTTCTAGTACTCTTCGCTTTCAGCAAGCAAGGTTGTGTCATCTGCATATCACAGGTTGTTACTGAGTCTTCCTCCAAACCTGATGCTGCATTCTTCTTCATATAGTTCAACTTCTCAGATTATGTGCTCAGTATACAGACTGAATAAGTATGGTGAAAGGATACAACCCTGACACACGCCTTTCCTGACTTTAAACTATGCAGTATCCCCTTGTTCTGTCCATATAACTGCTTCTTGGTCTATGTACGGTTCCTCATGAGCACAATTAAGTGTTCTGGCATTCCCATTCTTCCCAATGTTATTCATAATTTATTATGATCCACACAGTTGAATGTCTTTGCAGAGTCAACGAAACACAGGTAAACATCTTTCTGTACTCTCTGCTTTCAGCCAAGATCCATTTGACATCAGGAATTATATCTCTAGTTCCATGTCCTGTTCTGAATCCGGCTTGAATTTTTGGCAGTTCCCTGTTGATGTACTGCTGCAGCTGCTTTTGAATGATCTTCAGCAAAATTTACTTGTGTGTGCTATTAATGATATTGTTCAATAATTTCCACATTCTGTTGGATCCCCTTTCTCTGGAATGGGCACAAATATGGATCTCTTCCTGTCGGCTGGCCAGGTAGCCGTCTTCCAAACTTCTTGGCATAGCAAGTGAGCACTTCCAGCGTGCATCCATTCATTGAAATATCTCAACTGGTATTCTGTCAATTCCTGGAGTCTTGTTTTTCACCAGTGCCTTCAGTGCAGCTTGGACTTCTTCCTTCAGTATCATTGGTTCTTGATCATGTGCTACCTCCTGAAATGGTTGAATGTTGACCAATTCTTTTTGGTACAGTGACTCTGTGTATCCTTTCCATCTTCTTTTGATGCTTCCTGTGTTATTCAATATTTTCCCCTGAATTAGAAGTAGAATTAGAAGCAACTAAGCCCGTGGTGATTAATAGTTCCAGCACTAGAAATTCAAAATCTTGCCTCCTGCTTGTGCTCCCTAAGGTCTGGAAGTTGCCATGTTTAGCCTTCCCACTTATAATTATCCTCCCTACAAACTGGAATAAGCATTAACTAATTATAGTGATGCCTTCAAACACGAGCCAAATCAAATGCCCTGGTAACCAAGAATTGTCCTGTCTGCAAAAGTATGCCTTGAAGAAACCCTTCCTTTAAGTCTCTGGTATCTGTTTCAAGGACTAGAACAGCGGATGGAGCCAACTTACAGAGCTCCCCCTAATCTAGTGTAGCCAGCACGGGTACATTCTGCACTACCATTAAATTTACTTTCTTAAGATGCTGCTCAGGATAAGGTGATCCCTTTCTTAAAAATTTACTGTAGTCCCCAATAGGCCCAATGTAGGTAGCAGCAGTGGGTTAATCAAAGGGCCGGGGCAAAAAAACTGAAACAAGACCCATACCTCACACCATGCACAAAAACTAATTCAAAATGGATCAAAGACCTAAATATAAAATTGAAAACGACAAAGATCATGGAAGAAAAAAATAGGGACAACGCTAGGAGCACTAATACATGGCATAAACACAATACGAACCTTGAGTAACAAGGCACAAACACCAGAAAAGAAACTAGATAACTGGGAACTCCTAAAAATCAAACACTTACACTCATCAAAAGACTTCACCAAAAGAGTCAAAAGACAACCTACAGACTGGGAAAAAATATTTCGCTACAACAAATCCAATCAGCGTCTAATCTCTACAATCTACAAGATACGGAAAAACCTCAAGAACAAAAAGACAAACAAACCCAATTAAAAAATGGGCAAAGGATATGAACAGGCACTTCGCCAAAGACATTCAGGGAGCTAACAGACACATTAAGAAATGTGCACGATCATTAGCCATTAGAGAAATGCAAATCAAAACTACAATAAGATATCATCTCACCCCAAGAAGGCTAGCATTAATCCAAAAAACACAAAATAATACATGTTGGAGAGGTTATGGAGAGACTGGAACACTTATACACTGTTGGTGGGAATGTAAAATGGTACAACCACTTTGGAAATCGATTTGGCATTTCCTTAAAAAGCTAGAAATAGAAGTACTATATGATCCAGCAATCCCACTCCTTGGAATATATCCTAGAGAAATAAGAGACGTCACATGAAAAGATATATGCACACCCATGTTCATTGCAGCACTGTTCATGACAGCAAAAAGATGGAAACAACCTAGGTGTCCATCAACTGACGAATGGATAAACAAATTAGAGTATATATTCACACAATGGAATACTATACAACAATAAAGAACAACGATGCATCTGTGAAACACCTTATAACACGGAGGAATCTGGAAGGCATTATGCTGAGTGAATTTAGTCAGTCACAGAAGGACAAATATATAAGACTCCTATTATAAGAACTCAAGAAAAGGTTTAAACACAGAAGAAAACATTCTTTGATGGTTACAAGGGTGGGGAGGGAGGGAGAGGGGTATTCACTAACTAGATAGTAGACAAGAATTATCTTAGGTGAAGGGAAGGATAACACACAATACAGAAGAAGTCAGCACAACTGGATTAAACCAAAGCTAAGAAGCTTCCTGAATACAATCAAACACTTTGAGGGACAGAGTAGCAAGGGTAGGGGTCTGGGGACCGTGCTATCCGGGGACATCTAGGTCAATTGGCATAACAAAGTTTATTAAGAAAATGTTCTGCATCCTACTTTGGTGAGTGGCATCTGCGGTCTTAAAAGCTAGCAAGCAGCCATCTAAGATGCATCAATTGATCCCAGCCCACCTGGAGTAAAGGAGAATGAAGAACACCAAAGTCACAAGGAAACCATTAGCCCAAGAGACAGAAAGGGCCACATAAACCGAGACTGCAACAGCCTGAGACCAGAAGAACTAGATGGTGTCCGGCTACCACCAATGACCGCCCTGATGGGGAACAAAACAGAGCCCCTGTTGGAGCTGTAGAAAAAGGGGGTGCAGAACTCAAATTCTAGTGAAAAGACCAGACTTAATGGTCTGACTGAGACTGGAGGAACCCCAGAGAGCATGGCCCCTGGACTCTCTGTCAACCCAGCACTAAAACCATTCCCGAGGCCAACTCTTCAGTCAAAGATTAGACTGGACTATGGGACATAAAATGATACTCATTAAGAGTATGCTTCTTAGCTCAAGTAGATACATGAGACTAAATGGGAAGCTCCTGTTCAGAGGCAAGATGAGAAGGCAGAGAGGGTCAGGAGCTGGTTGAATGGACACGGGGAATTAGGGGTGGAAAGGAGGAATGTGCTGTCACAGTACAGGGAGAAAAATTAGTGTCACATAACAATGTATGTATAAATTTTTGTATGCAAGACTAACTTGAATTGTAAACTTTCACTTAAAGTACAACAATAAAATTTAAAAAATTTTTTTTTTAAAAAAAAGGGCTGGGGCATGGTGTTAGAAGCTATGAGTTTCAGTCCTGAGCCTGACACTAATAGCCATGTGGCCTTAGCTAAGGAGCTTATTTATTTGTTTATTGTGCTTTAGGTGAAAGTTTTCAGAGCAAATTAGTTTCTCATTAAACAATTAATACACATATTGTTTTGTGACATTAGTTGCCAACCCCACGACGTGTTAACACTCTTCCCTTCTCCACCTTGGGTTCCGTATTTCCATTCATCCAGCTCTCCTGTCCCCTCCTGCCTTCTTGTCCTTGCCCCTGGCCTGGTGTGTCCATTTAGTCTCATATACATGGTTGAACTATGTGTGTTATTGTTTGTTTTACAGGCCTGTCTAATCTTTGGCTGAAGAGTGAACCTCAGAAGTGACTTCAGCACTGAGTTAAAAGTGTGTTCGGAGGCTATACTCTTGGAGTTTCTCCAGTCTCTGTCAGACCAGTAAATCTGGTCTTTTTTTCTGAGTTTGAATTTTGTTCTACATTTTTCTCTAGCTCTGTCTGGGACCCTCTATCATGATCCCTGTCAGAGCAGTCAGTGGTGGTAACCGGGCACCATCTAGTTGTGCTAGACTCATTCTGGTGTAGGCTGTGGGAGCTGTGGTCCATTAGTCCTTTGGACTAATCTTTCCCTTGTGTCTCTGGTTTTCTTCATTCTCCCTTGTTCCAGATGGGGTGGGATGAGTAGACATAACTTAGATGGCCACTCACAAGCTTTTAAGACCATAGATGCTACTGATCAAAGCAGGATGTAGAACATTTTCTTTATAAACTGTGTTATGCCAATTGAGCTAGATGTCCCCTGAGACCATGGTCCCCAGCCCTCAGCCTAGTAGCTTGGTCCCTCTGTGAGTCTGGATGTGTCTATGAAGCTTCTTTGACTTTGTTGTGGCCAAATTGTGCTGACTTTCCCAGTATTGTGTACTGCCTTACCCTTCACCAAAGTTATCACTTACCTGTTGTTCAGTTAGTGTTCTTCCCTCCCCAACCTTCCCCTCCCTCGTAACCATCGAGGTTTTTTTCTTTCTGTGTGGAAACCTTTTCATGACTTTTTATAATAGTGGTCTCATACAGTATTTATCCTTTTGTGATTGACTTATTTCACTCAACATAACGCCCTTCAGATTCATCCATGTTGTGAGATGTTTTGCAGATCCATCATTGTTCTTCATCATTGAGTAGTATTCCATTGTGTGTATCTACCATAATTTGTTGGCCCTTAGGTTGTCTCTATCTTTTTGCTTTGAATAATGCTGCAATAAACATGGGTGTGCATATGTCTATTTGTGTGATGGCTCTTATTTCTCTAGGATGTATTCCTAGGAGTGGGATTTCTGGATCATATGATATTTCTATTTCTAGCTTTCTAAGGAAACACCATATCGTTTTCAAAAATGGTTGTACCATTTGGCATTCCCACCAGCAGTGCACAAGAGTTCCAATCTCCCCAAAGCCTCTGAAACATTAGTTATTTTCTGTTTTTTTTTTTCTTATTAGTGCCAGTAACGTCGGGGTAAGATGGTATCTCATTGTAGTTTTGATTTAAGGAAATTTCTTTTTCAGTCTTATCCTCCAAACTGGGATAATCCTGCTTACTCCATAAAACTTTTGTGAAGAATAAACAAGATAGTATATATAACGTGCCTGACTCACTGTCTGTTGAATCTAAATAAAGAATATACCCAAAATTCCTGAGTATATGACAACCAAGGCTTTCCATAATTTGACTCCAGTCTCCCTGTCTATCCTAACCTTTCAGTACTCCCCATGAGTTTCCTAGTCCAATCAAATCAGTCTTCTAACCAACTATTACTATACATGGCTCAGGCCGTTCCTGCTTTCTGGGCTACCTTCTCCCCAACTCCATCTATTGTAATCCTACCCATCTTTCAAGACTAAATTTAAAGCCCACCGCCTCCATGGTCTTTTTCTCACCACTAACTCTTTAAACAACTTATGAGATCCTTAATTTTACACTTTAAAAAATGTTATAGCCATTTGGATGTATTTCCTCTGGTAAAGAAGATATTTCTGGAAGTCCATAAAGACTTGTGTTACCTATTTATATATCCCCACAGTGCCTCTCAAAGGGTCTGAAGTAGGACAGGGTCTCAAATTATTTTTTTTCCCTAACTGAGGAATTCCTCAAAGAATAATTTGAAAATCTCTATTCAAACTCAGTTTGCTCACTTTATAGACGAAGAAATTGTCCCCAGAAAGGTGAAATAGCTTTCAAGGTCATAGAAGTAGTCTGGTGTCAGAGCGAGAAGCAGAATTCAGTCTTCCTGTGGCAGAGACTAAGTATCCATTCTCCTCTTCATAACTATAGAACTACCAATTTTTAACTGGAAAAAGTCACCCAGAATAAAGACTTCATTTTCCATCCTTCCTATAGTTAAGGATGAACATGAGTTCTAGTAAATGGGATGCAAGTGAAAGTGCCACATAACTGCTTCTTCTCCTTTTTCCCCCACTTCCTTCAACCTGCTGCCTGGAACATGAATGTAATGGTAGAATTCCATATTGGATCATGATATTCAGGGCCACACCTTAGGGATGACAGAGCACAAATCTGAAGAAATCCTTGATGTTTTTGAGGACGAGAGGCACAATATCATCTGTAGATCGCCTACTTCTAGACTGTTATCTTTCTAGGAAGGAGCTCTGGTGATGCAGTGGTTAAAGCACTTGGCTGCTAACCAAAAGGTCAGCAGTTCAAGCCCACCAGCTGCTCCGAGGGAGAAAGATGTGGCAGTCTGCTTCCATAAAGATTAACCAAACAAAAAACCAAACCCATTGTCGTCAAGTTGATTCTGACTCACAGCAACCCTATAGGACAGAGTAGAACTGCCCTATAGAGTTTCAAAGGAGCACCTGGTGGATTGAAATTGCTGACTTTTTGGTTAGCAGCCGAGCTCTTAACGACTGCGCCAACAGGAAACCCTATGGGGCAATTCGACTCTGTTCTGTAGGGTCGCTATGAGTGAGAATCAGCACGACGGCAGTGGGTTTGGTTTTGGTTTGGTAGAAGTTTTTCCTTCTGGCAGTCCCTGAATGTGCAAACGTTTAAGTACTTGACTTAACTCTATGGAGCAGTTCTACTCTGTACACATGGGGCTCACACTGAGTCAGAACTGACTTGATGGTAACTAACAACAACAGACTTTTACATTAGAGAGAAATAAGCTTCTACCTTGCTTAAGTTGTTAGTTATTTTAGGTATCTGTTGTTTGGATATCTATTATTGGCAAACTTACTTATCCTATTACCCCTCCTATCAGCTTCCTGCTGCTCTCTGCTCTTCACACTGATATATCTTAATTAATTTCATTCCTTTAATCATTCACTAAATAAACATTCAATACAAATCTATATTCTTTTTGGCATAAATCTAGGAGGAGGCTGGGGTGGACACAAGAATGAAATGCCCAGATCCTGCCCTTAAAAGTCACAAGTATTGAATGAACTTCTCACGTATTTATGGAAGATATCCACCTCAAAATTTCCTCTGACATCTCAAATAATGTCACTGTCCCCAGTAACATACTGTTGATCACAGCATCTGTTTGATACGTTCTATTTGCCCCTCTATATCTACTCTCTGCCCTTCTCCATACGATTCTTGGCTCTGGGAGGCAGATTGGTATGAATTACATCCTTACCCTCTGGCTTCCAGTTAGGTTGGCCAATAGGACACCTAGCAGGAGATCAGGGGGGAAGCAAGAGAATGAGGTCTATGTATTTATATCCTCAGCTCCCTCCCTGTGGGGTCATCTCAAACTGTGTTCCTCAACTGAAGGTCACTGTTCCTTTCAAGGGGCTCACTACATGACTCCCTACTTCTGAGTTCTGGTAACCATTCCCTCCCTTCGCACCCTTTGAGCTGTTACTAGCCCTAGGGAATTGCGCTATACTTTGTGTCTTCCCTTCACACTGCCCACACCTTGTAAATAGCCCATTTATTAAACCTTTTCAAATTATCCTGATTTGAGTCTGCCATCTGTCTTCTGCTAGCAAGCTGACTGATACACCATGTGTCCCAATTTTTAGTTCAAAATATACAGGCACCAAATACACATGGCACCTCCCAGAAGCACTGTTGGGAAGAGGATTAGAGTAGAAGGAAGATTTTAACAAAATCTTAGAGCATACAGAACCTCAGACTTTAAGAATATGATCACAACCACTAGCTTCTGAGACCAGATTTGGCTCTCGGGTATCTGAGCCAGGCCCAGGCCATCTTTATTTCTCTTTGTTTGGGTATCCCAGACCAGACTGAGTGTCTTCTAAATAGCCCAGCTGTGAAAACATTTATTTAGAAGCCGGGCCCACTTCTAGGTTGAACTCACACTCACTAGGCAGAGTCCATTTCTCCATCACCACATACCACACCCCCAAGTACAGTATCTTCTGCCAATTCTGTCAGTATTCTTACTTGGGACATTTAGAGACTGCTCAATCTGCTCATTTTAGAGGCACAATCCACACTTCCTGAAGAGCGATAAGAATCCACACTTCTTATCATCTGCTTATTCTTTACTAGCAACCAAAGTATTGCTAGAAACCAAGAGAAAAACTTATGATATCCTGCATTCAATGTGAGGAATAACTTCATATTCCTGGTTTGGGTACGGGGGAGAGGAAAAAAGAGAAGGGAGGTGTAGTAGGCAGAATAATGCCCTCCTACATCAAAGATGTCCATATCCTACCCCTGGAACCTGTAAATATATTATCTTACATGACAAAGGGGACATTGCAGATCTGATTAAGTCAAGGATCTTGTGATAGGGGAGATTATCCTGGATTACTGGATTATCTGTGTGAGTCCAACATAATCCCAAGGGTCCTGCGAAGTACCGTATTTTCTTTTTTTTTTTGCAAATAACATGCTCACACATATAATGTGCATAGCACACCTAGGAAAATAATGCACAAGGGGGTTGTGCAGTTGGCCAAATATGTACAACATGCACATTATTTGCATAAAAATACAGCAAAGAGGGAGGTGGGAGAGTCAGTGTCAGTGTGATGCCACATGAAAAAAACCCGACCAGCCATTGTTTGAAGATGGAAGGGAATCACCAGTCACAGAATACAGACGGCCTCTAGAAGCTGGAAAAGGCAAGGGAATGGACTGTCCCCTAGAGCCTTCAGAAGGAATGCAGCCATATCGACACCTTGATTTTAGCCCAGTGAGACCGATTCCACACTCCTGACCTCTAGAACTGTAGATAATAAGTGTGTGTTGTTTTAAGCCACCAAGTTTGTGGTAATTTTTCATATCAGCAACAGGAAACTAATATATAAGGGAAGACTGGATTCTCCAGACCCAGGGAACTAAACCTAGGCCAGGGAAGAGGAACCAGCAACTGATGGATGGCACTGAGACAGAACACAGTGAGATCATAACAGACAGACTACAGACCACTTGCTAACCTTCACTGCAGGCAAGTTGGATTCACTAAGAAACAAGTGTTTTCTTTGTCTCAGAGGCTCACACTTGTAAAATGCTTTCATGCCTTTGGTAACACCCAGTAGAAGCTTCCTTTCTTTCTCTAAGAATTTTTGGGATTCATCAGAACTTTTGTATTTTATTAGACAGTTTTATCAGCTTCATTCAGAAGAAGGACAAACTTCTGTCTCATATATTATCCTATAACTTCCTGGGCCCATTACAGTAATGAATTACAAAATAAGAATTTTTAGAAGTCCCAGAGCATATAGTCTATAAAGCGTCAACATTCATTATTTTCACTCTGTAAGAAAAAAACCCCATTGCTAAGACCCTACCCCAAGGCTGCCTGATTCTGAATGAAATTCCCATCCAGTGCAGGCCTTACCACGCTCTGGCCCAGCTGCTCTCGAAGGAAGTAATCCATGTTTCTCTTCTGCAGGCTGTCAAGGTAATGCTGGAAACGAGTGTATGTGTATGGGTAGCAGTAAGCAAACTGATAAATGTCATCTTCTCGATCAAAACAAAATGCAAAGGACATCACATAATTCTTCCTATGGTCCGGGCAGCGATAGTAGTAAACATTTTTAGGTGGCAGCCTTTGCCTGAAAAATATAAAGAAATTTGGGCATATCAGAAAATCGTTTAAGCTTTAAAAGATAATAAATAGAATAAATGCCCAGGAGAAAAACTATAACACTAAGACTCCTGGATGATGGAGAGGGAGAAGGAGGGCAGCATATACCACTTATGGTTAAAAACATAGATTGGAATCTGATAGCGCTTTCTTCAATTTCCAGCTCTACACTTTATCAACTGTTTGGAAAGTGCAAAGTTAAACAAAGATGTACAAGCTGTTTTTTTTTCCCCTTGTGCTTTAGGTGAAAGTTTACAGCTCAAGTTAATTTCTCATACAAAAATTTATACACATATTGTTTTGTGACATTAGTTGCAATCCCCACAGTGTGACAGCACACTCCCCCTTTCCACCCCTGGGGGGTTCCCTGTATCCATTGAACCAGTTCCTATCTCTTTCTGCCTTCTAATCCTGTGTTTGGACAAGAGCTACCCATTTGGTCTCGTGTATCTGACTGAACTAAGAAGCACATTCCTCACATGTATTATTTTTTGTTCTATCGTCCGGTCTAATCTTTGTCTGAAGAACAGGCTTCAGGAATGGTTTCAGTTCTAGGTTAACAGTACGTCCAAGAGCCACAGTTTCAGGAGTTCCTCCAGTCTCTGTCAGACCATTAAGTCTGGTTTTTTTTATGTGAATTTGAGTTCCGTTCTACATTTTTCTCTTGCTCTGTCTGGGACGCTCTGTTGTGTTCCCTGTCAGGGCAGTCATTGGTGGTAGCCAGTCACCATCTAGTTCTTCTGGTAAGATGTACAAATTTTATTCATTCATTCAAACACTTTTTCTGAGTACCCATTATGTGTCCAGGCATCATGCTAGACTCTTGATATAAACTGGTAAATAAGATAGGCAATATCTCTGTTCTGTATGTTAGTGGGGAAGCAGTTCGAAATTAAAAACAACTGGACATTATAGTTATGGACACTAAAAAAGTGCCTTGAAGGGAAATAAAGAATGGGTTGTTTTAGAGACATAAATGGGGGAGGTTAGCTTTTTTCAGAAAAGTCAGGTTTCTTTATTACAAGACTAATTCAGAACTTTTAATGACCTAATATGCATTATGAATATTCAAGGATGAGAAAAGAATATTCAATATGTCTCTAAGTTATTATTATTATTTTTCTACAGGGAATTCCATGAGACTAATTTTCCACAGAATAATTTTGGAAAATATTCCTTTAAAATATTCTTTATGAGCAATCTTTCTAAGTTAGCACGCTCATTCTCCAGAAATGAACACTGAGACACATATATGAGAAAAGGAAGAACGTTCCAGTCATAGTTCCCATCACTTCTTTATAGTAATCCACTTCACAGGCTCATTGCACCCTGGCATGCTTTATGATATCCAAACTCTTCACACCGTTTTCCTGCAGGGAATGCTATCATTTCTGTCTTTTCAAATCCCATTAATCCCACAAAGCCCATTTCAACCTCTGCCTTTTCCATGATCCTTCATTTATAGTTCCAGGCCAGTTCAGATCACACATTTTGTAGTAATTTTTGGTTTTTAATTGACTACTTCATACATCCTATCCATCAGGCTCTATTTGGAAGTTCCTTAAGGACAATGATGTTTTGGGGGAGGGGAACAGTGGTACAGTGAGTAGAGAACGAAAGGCTCACTTGTAGTGGCTTGACACTCTAAGAAGCCAAGGTGCACAGAGGCATACAGGAGAAGGTGTGAGAATGAGGGTATGAGAGATGAGGTCTAAGAAAACAAAATGGTACTGGCTTCAGATACAGCGACATACAGAAAATTGTTAAGAGATCAAATAGCTTTATAACATGATAGGATTTGTTGCAAAATCTTGTTCTACCTTGGTGTCTTTCTAAGGCCAAATGAGAAAGGCCAGGCTGCCTCAGTGGCCAGGGAGGTAGATGAGGCTGTGGGCTTCTGGTGGAAGAGCAGTGGTGACTTGGTACTGATGCTTTACTTGTGCAAAGCAAAAGATGTGGACACCAAATGGTCAGCACAAGATGACTCCTGTGATGTCCAGTCCTAGTGGCTTATATTGCATGCTTATAGCCCTGGATGTTATAAATCCCACCCAAATATTAAGTGGAATGCAGAGAGGGAAAGGGGATGACAAAAGGGAAAGAAGAAAAAGTAGAATGGAGATTGAGGGAGAAATGGGGAAAAGAGGAAGGAAGGAATGGAAGGAGAGTACCTAGTACAGAGTTCATTTAGTATCTGATTTAATCCTCATAGTAATTCTGTCAAGGTGGGTATTCTTTCTCCATAGGAGATGTGGTTATGGAGGTATATAAAATTAAGGAGCTGACCCAGGGTCCCAGGCTAGATAATGGCAGAGCTGTGACTCAAATTTGTTGGTCTGATTCCAAGTCCGTTGCCTTTATCATTTCTCCACAGTTCCTTCATACTCCAGATGTGAGTGTGTGCAAAGGCCAGTAGGCAAGAGAAAATGTAAAATGGTAGAACTATAAGGAATTCATCATGGCTGAAAGATAAAGAGTGGGAAGGGGGTTGGTATGACATGTATTTGAAAAGGAAGGCAGGAGCCAGGTGAGAAAGAAACTGCATAAACCACATTAATAAATTTAGACATTACTCTGAAGATCACAGAGAACTTTTGAAGGGTTTTAAGAAGTGAAATACCATGACTGTGTCAATCCAAGAGGTAGATAAGAGTGTCAGAAGGACAGGGTAGTAGCTTCACAGATGTAGAGAGCAGGACAGATTTGATTACATTAGCAAAAATAGTGGCTGAAGTAATAGACCATGGGGTCTAAGATGGGTAAGAACCTAAAAGTGCTGAGGAAGAAGACTGGATGGTAGAAATACCCAGCATAAGCCACAAAGTAACAAGCTTTTTTACATAAAAGTTAGTGGTGGTATCAAAGGATGTCTGGGGGTGAACTTAGGTCCACCAATAGATTCCATTAGCCTCCTACTCCCAAAGAAACTCACAACGGTTAAAGAGCTTGGCTGTTAACAGAAAGGTGGGTGGTTAAACCCTATTCAGCAGCTCCACATGTGAAAAAGTCTGGCAATCTTCTCCCCCAAATATTTACAGCCTAGGAAACCCTACAGGGAAGTTCTACTCTGCCCTATAGGGTTGCTTTGAGTCAGAATCCACTTGAGGGCACACAACAACAACTCCTAAAGCCACATGGAATAAATACATAAGCAACAACAATCTTCTTGTAATGCAAATATAGCTTTAGGACAAATTCCCTAGGCACTTCTCCTTCCAACAAGATTGCCACCCCAAACCTTCTTATATTGAAATTCTGGAGCTATCAGTGAGGAAGTAGAGAAATAATGGCCTGGAAGTGTTATGGGTAGCGTGGAGGAAAGTTGGCCCCTCTTGATCTTTCTGCACATGGGATATAGGAGAATAAGCAGTTCTTGAGAAACAGTGTTGCCCAGGAGAGTCAGGCCTCAGTTCATCGTTTTATTCAACAAATATTTGTTAAGTATCATGTATCAAGCATAGTTTGGTTAAGACAAGCAGTAAAGGAAGAGATCGACTAAGATTGAGAATCCAAATGACATTATTAACCATGCAGCTGAGTTGGAGAGGAAAAATGGAAAGTGGACAGCTTTGGAGAGAGAAGAGAGCGGTGTGCAGCCAAGCTTAGAGAGAGAGGAGCAAAATAGTGCAGAGATGAGGGTATAGAGAGAAAAGATAGAGTTCTATATTTGTGATGTGACTGAAGATGCAGAAATGTGACGCTGGTGGAAAAAGCTAGTATCAGGGTTCCAGTTTCAGGGACAACGCCAGTGAACATGGTCTTGAGGACTCCAGCTTCTGGTTTGTGATAGTCCCTCCCGGCCCTGACTCAGGTCTGAGTCTCCTGGAATCCACAGTGAGCATGTCTTTACACACAGGTGATTCCCATAGTCTTAAGGCCTCTTAGGCTGTGACATTGATATTTTCAACTCTTCATTTACTAGTATATTCCATCAGGGTGCATGCTTTAAATTCAGTCACCCCAGTTTTCTGCTCTTCTAGCCAAGTTCAGCAACCTGACTCTCAGAGCCTGCCGTCTCCACCAGATTTGATTACAAACTGTCAGGAGAATTCATCTGATGCCTGCAGCTGTCCCACCTCCTCTCCTGGGTGGGTTGGGATCCTAACCTGATTAGCAGACAGAGTGAAGGTAATGGGCCCTGGGGTAATCATTCAGGAAAGCTGAGCTGCTGCTCAGGGTTTGGATTTTCCAGACTCTGCTGAGAATTCAAACAGAAATCCATTTGAGAAAGGTTCAGCGGGCTAAATTCATGAGAACTCTCAAGTAACACAAAGAATAAAGGCAAAAGGGGCTACTACAAGAAGGAGAAATGTCTTAATTGGAATTCTTTTTTTTTTTCCTCTTATTTTGCTTATTATGCTCTAACTACATCTCAACATCAATAAGTGTTTTATATGAATTGTAATTTAATCCTCATAATAACTCAACGAGCTAGGCGTTATTAACATCCTCTTTACACAAACAAGAACACTGAAGCTCAAAGAGGTTAAAAAAAAAAAAAAACTTACCTTAGGTCACAACCTGTATTGTACCCAGGCCAGTGTGACACCAAAGTCTGTGTTCATAATCCCTATTGTATCTTGCCATCCTCCTTTGTCCCTTTGCCATCTAACTTGTATCCCTACCTTCTGCTTCCAGAAAAATCTTTCAAAAGCACAGGTCTCATCAGTACTCTCCTGCTAAAAACCCTTCAAATGACTCCCTATCCTCACATTTCAGTGTGGCAACAGGCTCCCCATGGTCTGCTCCCTGCCTACTTTTCCAACATCATCACCTGCTACTCCCTCCTTGAACTCTGTGCACTATGCATACTCACAGCTCCCTAAACACACTTTTGTGCTACACCTCCTTGTCTTTGTACTTGCTATTTCCTTCGCCTGGACTACCTCCCCTTCCATCTTGCCTACCTGATGAACTCCTAATCATAGATGTCGCATTTGGTAAAATGGCAACAAAAGTTTAAATTTTTAAAAAATGAATGATTAATGAACAAAAGAGCGTATAAATAAATGCCTTTAACATACCTCCTATCTGAAGCCTTTTCTGACTATTCAGTCTTTATTAACTTTTCTCTACATTGACATATGATATAAAAAAATAGTTTTATCACCAAGTTTGTCTCTTACCATTGAACAAAAAAATGAAAAAAGAATATTTCTTCAAAAAATAAGTAGGTTTCTTGAAGGCAGGAACCAAGTCTTTCCTCTTCCCTATCAGTGATGGCACAAAGAACTCTCAAACAACACTTGCTTATTAAAAAGCAATTAAAAAAAAAAAAAAAAGAAGACTCACACCAGAAGATCAATGGTGGGTGTCACAGGGAGGCAGGTTTTAGCTCAGTATAAAGTAGGGACTCTTTTAACACTCAGCTGAAGGGAAATCAGAGAGGTCTGTGTTATAGGAGTACAAGCATGGGAAGATTTAAGGTATGCCATATACGAATTCCTGTACTTGGTGTTAGGTTAGACAAGGCAACATTTCAACCCCATCTAACACAGATACTCTGAAATATCAATGGAGACAATATAACAATAATGATGACTATTATTACAATACTAATAAAACCAGTTGCCTTCGAGTCGACTCCAACTCATGCAAACCCATGTGGATCAGAATTGAACTGTAGGGTTTCCAATGGCTGATTTTTTGGAAGTAGATGGCCAGGCTTTTTTTCTGAGGTACCTCTGGGGGGACTCAAACCTCCAATCTTTTAGCAACCAAGAGTGGTAACTGTTTGCACAGTCCAGGGACTTCATGATACTAATAGCTAACATGTATATAGCATTGACCATGTACCAGACCATTATAAGCGCTTTATAATCTATGAACTCCTTTAAAAGGAGCCTTGGTGGCAGAGTGGTTAAGCACTCAGCTGCTAACCAAAAGGTAAGCAGTTCGAACCCACCAGTGACTCTGCAGGAAGAAGATGTGGTAGTTGGCTTCCATAAAGATTACAGCCCTGGAAACTCTATGGGGGCAGTTCCACTCTGTCCTGTAGGGTCGCTGTGAGTAGGAATCATCTCAATGGCAGTGGGTTTTTTAACTCCTTTAATCTTCACAACAATCCTCTGACATTAATGCTATTATCCCAATGATATTATGAAAGTGAAGATAAGGTCAAGAACACTTTTTAAGGAAGCAGGTTGTCCATAACTCCCCAGAGAACTCCAGAAAGGAAACAGTCCAACACCTGATCCTGCCAGAGACCCAGGAAGATCCCAAGCTCTGGGGTATGTACTCTCAAGACTCCGGGTCTAATGGCTGATCTAGCTCTTGGAACAACCACTGTAGGGGGTTCATTCTGATGACTGAGGACGACACCCACGTGTGTAAGGGAGGACTGTAACTCACATCCTCAGATTCAATTATGTGTGCACATGAGGGTGGGGGAGCACACATGCACACACACGCACATGCATGCATTTACATACTCACACATTCACAGTCATACCATATACATCTCTCTATTAGAGTCTCAATCTCATTGTATCAATTTGAATATGTGCTTTTGTTCATCATTAGATTGAGCTCTCCTTCCGGGCAGGGACCATATATTGTTCATCTCTGGTTCCACAGGACCTAAAAAGAGCTTTGCATAGAGGAGGTGCTAAAAATGCTTATGGACTGAACGAATAAATATATTTGTGAGTGAACTTGAATGAAATTATCAAATTAGAGTAAATTGTTTTAGCCACACCAATATATGTATATTGTGCTCTCTCCATATGAAACTTGGTATCATGTACTGAAAACATTATGTTCTCAAAACTCTACATACCTATCCTTTCTGCCTAAAATTGCTCTTCGCATATTTTTCTACATAGTGCATCCCTATGTAGAAATGTACAGCCCAACCCAAATGACATCTCCTCTTTAAAGTCTTTGTCAGCAACTCCAAGATGAACTAATTGCTCCAAATACCAAGTGCAGATGCTGCTGTGTGTCTGATTCATCTGAGAATCTACAGCTTGGCCCTGAAGAGGAGCTCAGTGCATGTTTGTTGAATGACTGAGTGAGTGAATTTACAACTTAACCAGTTAATGAATGGTTCCCCTCTCATTACCTTCCTCTCTGCCTTTTCCCCAAACCCTTCAGCCAATTTCTAACACATCATTTTGGAGGCTACCAGAGAACAAAGGAAGAGAAGAAGGCTGGGACCTGATGAAGTACATCCACCAACCGTCTGTCAGTTTGTCATACTGTGATAAGCTTGCATATTGCTACGATGCCAGAGGTATTTCAAATTCTAGCAGGGTCACTCATGGTGGACAGGTTTCAGCAGAAGTTCCAGACTAAGACAGACTAGGAATAAAGACCTGGTGATCTACTTCTGAAAATTAGCCAGTGAAAACCCTATGGATCACAGAAACCTGTCTGAGACTTCAACTGGTTTCCTCTGTATGCATCATCAAGAGGGACTGGTCACTGGACAAATACATAATGTTTGGTAAAGTGGAGGCACAGCAAAGGTGAGGGAAATCCTCAATGAGATGGATTCACACAACGATTGTAACAATGGACTCAAACATACCAACGATCATGAAGATGGTGCAGGACTGGGCAACACTTTGTTCTGTTATATGTGGGGTCACCATGAGTTGCAGCCAACTCAACGGCAACTAACAGCAATAACAATGAAGTATATAAAGCTCTGAAAACAGCATTCCCTAGCCCTCCTTAGGAGTCTTAAAAGAGAGAAGCCCAGATTTCCTCTCCAATCAAGCAGAAAATATAAATGTGGATAGATGGGTTACAATCTCAGGCTCTTTCTTGACAGTGGACACAAACTTTTTTCTTTAAATTAGTAGAAAGAGAAATAACAAAGAATCACTCTGACTGAAAGTCCTAAGGGAGATGCGAAAAACAAGGGCATCCCAGAGCCACTCAGAAACCCTCAAAGAGGAGTAACATATATTAAGTACCTACTGTATACCAGTAGTGTTACATGTTTATCGTGCCCTGTTGTCTGAATGCTAAACACATATTCTTCCTACAACACCAAGGTTCTGCTGACTGGAATTCATCCAACAACTCGAGTTGCAGAAACAGCATTCTAGTTCCCCTACTTCATCTACCCGGGGGTGGGAAGCAACGTGCTTTCCAGTTTCCCAGGCATATCTGAAAAATTGGAGTGAGACTTCATTCCTCTTCCCTTCATGAGGGCAGCTGAACGTCGGTTTGTCATCCATGCCAACACACAGTCTCTAGTCTACGTTTGGCTGAAACAACCCAGCCCATCACCTGGCTTGAGCTAGTTGTCCCCTCCTTTTCCTCTCTGGTGTCTGGCACAGCCAGGTTCCTAGCATAGATGTCCACATTATAAATTCATCCTCCCTAGACAAACAGGAACTGTTCCTAATTCCAATCCTATCTTCCCCCAAATAATTATAATAGTGCTTCTGTCACCAGCACATCTATTCTTATCTCTCTCCCGCACTTTGTCACAGCTAATCTCTTGGTGAGTCACAGGGAGGGGGAGAAAGAGAGAGTGAGGGAGTGCTCAGATACAGGCAACACATTTTTACACCCTGGTGTCTAATCAGATTACCATCTTATCAGGGGCTGATGGGCACTACAGGTGGGAGGAGAGAGACAGTGCTACATACTGCCAGCCGAGTTTTTGATAACAAAAAGACACTGCTCGATTCTTGGATTAACCTTTTTGTCCTAGACACTCTATTGTTTATTTTATATGTAGTTTTTTTTTTTTTTTTTTACTGTGCCGTCTGGAGAAGGACACCCACACACTGTGGCAGCAGCTGCTTCTATTAATTCCAAGCCATTAAAAAAATTAAAATTAAACCCAATTACTTTGGCTGGTTTACAGCCGAGGAATAGCTGAGACTGATTATTCCGCCTGGTCATGGACAGCAACAATATTCCTACCTACAGTGGCTGCTGGCAGAATGCTAATGCAGCCAGAGACTGCAGGGACAGGCTCCCTGTGCAAGGAGAGGCTCTAAGTCACGTACTCTCTCTTCTCCAATCCGGATTCCTGAGAGGCAGCAAGAAGAGGACAATGGATAAGGAGCCAGAGACTCGGGTTCTAGTCCCACCTCTGGCAGGACTCTTCTGCTCTCTGTGCCTCAGTGTACATTGTGGTTACTAAAAAGTGTACTGTATCCTCTTAGGGTTGTTGTGAAACTCTTTTGTAAGAATGATTGTGTTTTCAAAACTCATTTTCTGGAATATGGGATGGTATATGATGCAGTTTCAGAATGCTGGGTGCTCTGGGATGGGGTGGCAGCCTATGGCTGCAATGTTTCAAGTTTGTACTGAAGTTTTGGACCAAAGTTACTTTGCTGCTGCGTCATGAGTGGAATAATAATATCTGCACAGTTTTGAAGTCACTAGACTGCAACTCCTTGCACAGAACCTAGTATATAACAGGTAATCAATGAATATTTTGAATAAATGAATAAGTAAGTCAGAGCTGGGTTTTGAATGAACAGAAACAAAAAAACCCGCTGCCATTGAGTCAATTCTGACTCATAGTGACCCTATAAAACAGTAGAACTGCCCCACAGTGTTTCCAAGGAGCAGCTGGTGGATTTGATCTGCCCACCTTTTGGTTAGCAGCTGAGCTCTTAACCACTGTGTCACCAGGGCTTCTGAATGAGCAGAGCTGTGTTCGATTTCACTCTATATGCCTTTTAGAAATGTAGTCATTGTTCAGTAGGAAGAATGTGGGCTTGGGTTCTAATCCACTTCCATTACTTATCAGCCATCTGGCCTTGGGCCTAGGTTTCCATATCTATAAAGTGAAAATAATATCTAGCTCATAGATTTGTTGCGAAGACTACAGACTGGTGTCAAACACACAGTAGGTGCTCAGTGAATGGGAACTGTGATTATCATCCTGCCCTGCATGATGGATATAGTTGACATCATACTATCTCTTGGCTCAGAACAACAAATTCCAAGTTTGTACTGAGTGTGCTTAGGGCATGAAATGGGTAGGTCAGGTCAGGGTAGAGACCACGGTAAAAATGACAGGGGATGGGGAAGTGAAGCAGCTTGAGAGGACTCCAACATTCCAAATCCATATTATCCAGACCATATGTCCTGGTTTGCCTGGAATAGTCCTGACTTTAACCGTTATCTCAGCACCTTGTCTGAATTAACACCTGTCCCAATTTTTAATCATTTTTAAAAGGCAGTTATTTTTTAATGCAATTACTATTAATAATTACATTAAAATAAGCAGCATGAGCTTGACATACCTCCACATTGTATTTCCAGCTTCTTCTATAGTCTAATAAAGGAGTGTCTGAGATACATGTGCAATAAATAGAGTTCTTGTTTAAACACATTGTTATGAAAGAAAACCAGGGATAAGTGTGTTCTCTCCTCCTGACCCTTCCCAGACCCAACATAACCAGTACCTCCCTTTCAAGGAGGTGTGCTCTCTGATACAACTAAGTGTTCCAGACACAGTAGTGCAGTTAACTCCTTCAGGTCTGAATGGTGGTAGAAGTACTCAAAAGTGCAGTACCTGCCAGTGCCTTGTTGTACCAGCCAGTTGTGCCGTGGTCCATGCTGCAACCTGCAACATGCACAGAGCCTCCAGGTCCCTAGCTGTGATCAATATGAAATGTGGGAAATTATAGGCTACATGAATGTGAAATATGTTCAGGAAACAGAGGCTGAGCAGTCCTGTTTATAAAGAGTAGTCTGAATGCTCTTGCCACATTTATTGTATGGTGTAAATCTAAATTTATTTATTTCTTTTATTGATTGGTTACACTTTTTAAAAAAAATCGTACAATCAACACTTTCACCAGAAATGATATTAAAAATACAAAAGTACATATTTTAGGAAAGTTAAGACTAAATTTCCATTTTTCATGAAAGTAAGTTCTTATGAACATATACGTTATACGAAATGTGTATCAGTATTTATGATTCACCAGAGGGGGTGTACTGATAACATGACCACAAAAAAACCAGAAGACACAAATCTGCTGAAGCAACATCAGCATCTATTTCAAAAGTTAACAGTTATTTGAAGAAACTTGTACCCAAAGACTACAATTTACACATGTAAAAGTAGAAGCATAGAATAAAAATGATCGAAATTATTTTAAAGAAGTCTTGTAATCTAAATGAAAAGCCACACTTCAGAGATATGTGTAGTATGGCTTATTTAGATAATATAACTGTTCTTCTACAATAATTTTGATCATTTTCAATTCCAAGGTTTCTTATGTGCAAAGATAAAGTGACAGCTATTAATGTCTTTTTCTATTAACAGAAGAATTAAAATCAGCAGTTTTATATCAGTGTCATCAGATGTTTCAAACAGAAAATATTTTTACTTAATTCCAATATAATTATTTTTTCATCCAATCCCTAGACTCAAAGTAAATCTTTTGGAACTTCATTCTGTTGGAGGTGAAATATCTGTCTTACTGCTAATTCAGTAAAAAAGTTCAACATGAAAGATAACATTAATTTTTGTGGTAATAATATGAATATAAATTTTTATCAAAGCAACTTGATGAATCAAAAAATATATGGAGCATAAATTCATTTTGAACTGGTTTGAAGTGTCTACACGATTTGTAATTGCCCTCAAATGAGCTTCTACTTTCTACCTTCAAAACAGAGCTATAGTTGTCAAAATTTACACAAAGTAAATGAACCACACAATTTTTGTGATGAAGCTAATGTTAAATCACACACACAAAAATATTTTTTTAGATTTCAAGAAAGTAGACTATGCTTTCTCTCTTTACTGTTTACCATCAATGAGATTTTAGAAATTTTGAGCTTTTAATGAGCTGCTTTACTAATCAACCAACACCAACTTTGCATTTTTTTGTTCATGAGACCTCTAAATTTTGGTTGCATTTTGTTCAAAATCAATTGGAAATCTTGAACCAAACATTCAACAAATGAAGTACCAAAATACTTCAGATTTTAAAGCTTTTATCAAATTAAAATTATTGAAAACAAAGCTTGCAAACAAGACATTACATTTTTCTTTACAAAAGCCAGGGAGTAACAGGGCAAATTAAATGATGAGAGCAATTGGAGTGCAAGGTATCATTTTGAAATTCAATAATTTTGCTCTGGAATACCTCAATTTATGAGTAGAATTTTTTGATGGAGCTCCTATTTTTAATTGGATATTTATATGTTGTACCAGAATGGAATGAAATTGAGAAATTCTATAAGTTTGCAGCATCTACATTTGGTGAGCATATAAAAGAATCATAAGAAGAGGCACTTTATTTAATAAATGTTTTTTTAAATATATCAAAGAAAATTTCTCTGAAGGGAGTAACAAAGATACTAACTATGAAAATATATTTACATATTTCAGTTCTAAAAAGCTTATAACTGAGAACGCCCTCTATTTAGGACAATTGCTCTAAGTTTACGAGGTATCTCAGCACCTATAACAAGAATGCTTTATTTTTAACTTAAGAATATTATGCTCTGTAAAGAGCCAACTGAAGATGTCAATAATTTCAAACTGATCAATCATAAAATGCAACTCTGAAGAAGAAGGAAGGTAATGTTCAAAAACTACAAATAATCAGACCACATAAGAAAGAATATTCTTCAAAAAAATACCAGTGACGTAGTATTAGATACAGGGGTAGCTAAGAAACTGATTAAAATATGTGGATGTATATCGTGATGGTTAATGTTATGTGTCAACTCGGCTAGGCTATGAGCAGCCAATCTGTTGAAAGGCGGAGCTTCCTTGGGGGTATGTCTGCCTCCAGTATATAAATGGATGTTCTGGCAAAGCTCGCTCTATTTCTCAACCTTGCACTATTCTCGTTGCCTGACATCTGGTCTTGGGACGTAAGCCTGTACAAGTCTCTGGCCTGCCATCTAACTTGGAGATTTTGGGTTCGTCAGCCCCTGCAACCATGTGAACCAGCAGAGGTCTTCAGCCTGTTGCCTGACCAGGGGTGGATTAACCAATAAGCAACGTACATACAGGTTTACAGTAAGCAAGGTATGCACAGGCTTAATTGTATTTACTCACTAATCTGTAGTGCAAAATTTTACATGTGTTTCACCACATCTAGTGAAATTGCACTACAGATTAGTAAATAAGCACAAGTAAACTCCTGCATACCTTGCTTATTGGGTAATCCGTCCCTATGCCTGGGCATTTGGAAGTTGCTGGAGATACTGAGAGTGATTAAGTGACTTGATTTACATTTAACAGGAGTTCACAATTGCATGAGTCATTTCCTTGAAGTAAATTTCTCTCTATATCTATACACAATTTACTGGTTTTGCTCCTCTAGAGAACCCAGACTAAGATATATACCATGTCAAAACTTCTTTGATTTTAAGAAGATAAATAATATTTTTCTTTTTATTTTGCTTTTATGGATGTCTATTAATTTTATTTTGTGAAAGAATTTTGCTTTTGGAAATAATTGTTTTGTAAGTGTACCAATGTAATAAAATCAATTTGGTGGTCAATATATCAATATTCCAAAAATATCCAAAAGTTTATTTTTAGTGATCCTGTTCATTCTCAAAAGTCTCTGTTGGGATGATAATTTATATGGTCACTCTAACCATTTGCTGACCTGATCGCTCCTCTTAGATGTCTCAAAGGCACTTCAAGTTTAACCTGATTAAAATTGATCTCCTGGCCTCTCCCAAACCTGGACTTCTAGAAGTGCTCCCATCTTAGTGAATGGCCACACCATCCATCCAATTGGAAAGCTAGAAACCTCAAAGTCAACTTTGATGCCTTCCTCTCTTTCACTCATTCATTCATTCATTTACTCATTCTAGAAATATTGTCTGAGAGCTTCCCATGTTGGCACTCTTCCAAATGCAGAAAGAAGCCAGGTAAAAAAATTAATTTCACACTATGTGGAACTTAAATCCTAGAGGAAGAGAGAGATAATAAACATAAACAAATCAATATGCAACTTAATGGAAGATAATGATAAGTGTCCACAACCTGTCTGTCAGTTTGTCGTACTTTGGTGGCTAGCATGTTGCTATGATGCTGAAAGCTATGCCAGTGGTATTTCAAATACCAGCAGGGTCACCCATGGTGGACAAGTTTCAGGGGAGCTTCTGGACTAAGACTGACTAGGAAGAAAGGTCTGGCAATCTACTTCTAAAAATTAGCCAACGAAAACCTTATGGATCACAACAAGAACACTGTCCAACTCACTTGCTTTGGACATGTCATCAGGAGAGATCAATTGCTGGAAGAGGACATTATGCTTGGTGAAGCAGAGGGCCAGCAAGAGTGAGGGAGACCTTTGGTGAAATAGATTGGCACAACAGCCTCAACAATGGATTTGAATATGCTGATGATCATGAGGGTGATGCAGAACCAGGCAACACTTCATTCTGTCGCCATAAATCAGAGTAGACTCCAAGGCAGCTATCTATCTCCAATGGTAAGTGTAATGAATACAAATAAAGCAGGGTAAGAGGATAGAGGATAACGGAGGGGGCCTTTTTTTAGTTAGAGTGATGAGAGAAAGCCTCTCTGAGTAGGGACCATTTAGTAGACAGTGAATAAAGTAGGAAATAAGCCATACATATATCTTGGAAGGAGCCTTGGCAGCACAGTGGTTAAGAGCTTGGGTGCTAACCAAAAGGTGGCAGTTCGAATCCAACAGCCGCTCCTTGGAAACCCTATGGGGCAGTTCTACTCTGTCCTGTAGGGTTGCTATGAGTCTGAATCGACTTGATAGCAATGGGTTTATATCTTGGAAAAGAGTGGTCTAGAGGGTACAGCAAGCAAAGGTCCAAGGAATAGGCTTGGTGTGTCTCTTAAGAACAGAAGGAAAGTCAGTGTGATTGAAGAGATAAGTGGAGAGTGGTAGAAAATGAGTTAAGAAAGGAAGGCAGATTATAGGGCTTTGTAGGCTTTGGTATGAATTTTGTATGAAAAGTCATTGTAGGCTGGAGATGCTGAGAGTGATGAAGTGATTTGATTTGCATTTAAAAAGAGCTCCTGTGTAGAGAGTAGTCTATGGGTGGGGGAGAGGAAGCAAGGAGACAAATAGCTATTGCAGTAGTCCAGGCAGCAGATATTAATGAGTTGGATTAGTTAGTATTGGAAGCTGTGGAGGTGGTGAGAAGTTGTGGGATTTTGGAATCTATTGAACAGGGGCAGATTACCCAATAGGCAAGGTAAGCACGATTCTTACCTTGCCTACCAGGTCATCTGTAGTGAACAATTTCACATTTTTTCACCACACCAAAGATTCTGCTTCTAGGTATGGCTGGCATCTGTTTCTCTCCCAACCCACATCACCTTCCTACAGAATCAAAGCCTCTTTTCAAATTTACAATTCCTGACAGGGACCGATGACCCAATAAGCAGGGTAAGCACAGGCTTACTTGTGCTTACTTAAACTAATCTGTAGTGAAATTGTTCACTACAGATGATCTGGTAAGCAAGGTAAACACCCTGCTTATCTTGCCCTATATATTAGATATGACATGAAAGTAGAAATAAATAAGTAATGATATTAAGTTTTTTGGCCTGACCAATGAGGCGAAAGAAGCCCTGGTGGCACAATGTTTAAAACACTCAGCTGCTAACCAAAAGGTGGGAGGTTCAAACCCACCAGCTACTCTGTGGGAGAAAAATGTGGCAATTTGCTTCTGTAAAGATTTACAGCCTTGGAAACCCTATGGGGCAGGTCTACTCTGTGTTATAGGGTTGCTAGGAGTTGGAATGGACTCAATGGCAGTGGGTTTTTTTTTTTTTTGGTAATAAGGAGAAAGATGTCATTTACTTAAATTTTCACAACTTACATCTCACTAAAGTCTTTAAATTCTACCTCCAAAAGATATCTTGAATCTGTCTACTTGTCTCTATTTCCGTGTTTTGCTAGTTTGCTGAAAAAGTCCCTTCTGCTGCCCAGCTTTCTTTTTTTCCCACTCCTCCCCTCTCCAATCCTTTCTCAATGTAGCCTTTCCCAAGCTTAATTGGATCATGTCATTTCCTGGATTAAAACTCTTCTACAATTTCCAATGTTGGAATGAAATCCAAACAATTAGCATAACTCTTTCACTTCCTCAGATGCACCAAGTTTATAGTCCAGCTCAGGATCTTTGAACACTTTTCCTTCTATCCATCTGGTTCTTCACACTACCCCCACCCCCCTCGCTTGCCTAGCTGGCTTCCACCTTTCTTTGTCATTTTAACTCAAATGTTATCGTCCCTATAATCACCTGAATTAGATTATCCCGGTAGTCTTCATAGGCGCAACTAGGCTCTTCCCCTCAAAGCACTAATCACGTATGAATTAGACATGTATTTGTGCTTGCTTGTTTGCTTTACCAACTGTTGCTTTTCCAATTTAAAGACTTTAATGAGATGTAAGTTGTGAAAATTTAAGTAAATGACATCTTTCTCCTTAATACCAAAAAAAACAAAAACAAAAACAAAATCCACTGCTGTTGAGTCGATTCCGACTCTTAGAGAACTTACAAGACAAAGTAGAACCGCCCCCACAGGGTTTCCAAGGCTGTAAATCTTTATGGAAGCAGACTGCCACATCTTTCTCCCACAGAGTGGCTGGTGGGTTTGAACCTCCCACCTTTTGGTTAGCAGCCGAGCATTTTAAACATTGTGCCACCAGGGCTCCTTTCTCCTCGTTGGTCAGGCCAAAAAACTTAATATCATTACTTATTTATCTCTTACTTTCATGTCTCATATCTAATTCCAACTAGGTTGCAATTTGCCTAGGTGGGGCTAATATCGTTTTTTTGCTCACCAGTGAATAACCTAGTATCTGATGGCACCTAACACATGGTAGACTCGTAGTAGATATTTGTTAACTGAATGCAGTGAATATGTGCCAGTGAAAGGATAAAGCTAGAGAGGTAAAAAGGTGGATTGTCAGTAGTCTACTTGGGACAAAAAGTTCTAAACCTACAAGGAGTTCTGAACCCACAATCTGGTGAGTTATCAGCAGAGGTGGCTGGGATATGTCTTGTGATGGAAGGGGTTTCTAAGCTGCTCCATGAGTTAGATTTTGTCAGAGTGTCACACAGGGCTTCTCTCAGAGAAAAGATAAAGGCATTAGTCATCCAGACAAAGGCTTCTTTCCTCCTCCTCCTCTACAGTGAGAGTCCCACATAACGTAGCACTCGTGTTTGTTTCTGGATTGTTCGTGCTTCTCCTTTAACTATCATCAGATCGCAGCTGTTAAGCAGAAAGATTCATTATCATCCAGTCCTACCACGTGAGAATCCACTGTGAGATCCTCCAGCCTGTACATGTAGCGTTCAACCTGGTTCACCAAGCAGGGGTGTTTCATCATAATGGTCCCCAGTACCGAGTGGGTGCAGACGGTCCTTCTGCATTCATTGAGAGAGATACTACAGGCTAGGTATGGCCAAGGAGGGGTTATCAAGAGACAAAGAAATGTAGGGAAACAGGATCATCTGAAGCCCCACCTGGGTTATCATCTCCCTGTCTTCCAATCCCAGCACAGGGAGTACCTGCTAACCAAGTGAACTGAACTGAGCCCCCAGTGGAAAGCTGAGGAGAAGATCACGAGAGTAGATCCCTGAGTGATCTGGAGTCCAAGCAAAGGCAGGAAATGGCTGAAATTCCAGGTTGCCAAATCCAGGGAACTTAGCCAAAAAACAAGGTGAAAAACAAGCTGGTCTAAAAACTAGGTCTCCAAGTCTAGGGAGCCAGGGGATGAGAGGCAATGATGTTGGCGCCAAGACTGAGTCAGCAGCTAAAGAAGTAAACTGCCAAGGAGAAAAATGAGAAGAGGAAGAGGATGTGGATAGCAAGTGGTTTTTAGCTCTCTGGGGGAGGGAGGGGCTGTAATCACAGTGTCAAGTGGATGAAGATGTGATCAGAATCAGTGAGAAAGAAGAGCATAGGATTACTTGGCAGAGATGATGTACATACCAGGTTCCAAGCCAGGTCATGTAGAAATTATTCTTTCCTACCAGGATAGAGAGAATGAGGAGTAAGATCTACCCTGTTAGGAGTGAAAGGCTTGCATGGATGCGTGGGAAGATATCCTCTGGGTGTCAGTCTCCAGACAATGGATGAGGCCAGGCCATTGCTCCACATAAAAACTGATGATTACTTGGTGACCTGGATGCATAAGGAATGACAGGCTGTGAGGTATGGGATTTGGGGCAGGGGTGCGGGGGGAGTGGGGTGGGCAAAGCACTGACTGAAGAATGAAGAATAAGACATGGCACAGTCCTGGGGAGGTCTGACACAGAGAAGGAAAGCCTTGCCTAATTCTACCAGAAGAATTTCTGTAGTAGTAGGACAGCTGCAAGACCCCAGCAGGCTGAATTCAGCAAATAAGCATCAGGTTATCAGGATCAGAGCAAGTGGGAATTGAGACTAACACTGGAGTCAAAGGTAAGGACCAAGCAAAAAACAACCCAGACCTGGATGGGACTGAGTCCATAAGTGAGACTGGTTGTCAAACCGCAGGAGCCTACGAACACTGAATCCCCTCAGACCATCTTCATCTGTCTAGTGTTCTTTTAATTTTGGTCTCGCTTCCTCTGGGAGGTCCTCCTTGACTACCTACACTAGTCATGTCCCCCTACTGGGATCAATGTACTATGATAGCATGCATCATACTTCATTATAGCTTAATATTGTTATTCATCATTCCATTAGAGTGGGGTCATGTTTCTATTTGCTCACTATAAATCCCCAGTGGCTAACCCTAATCTGGTGCACAGTAATCACTAAATAAATATTTTGACTGAATAAATGAATAGTTGGATGGATGGATGGACGGATGGATGGGTGAGAAAGTGAATAAGGCAAGATGTAGCAAAAAAAAAAAAAAAATGAGGTCAAAAAGGAAGGTGGGACCAGATCATCTAGTGCTTACAAAATACTTACAAAGTACAGCCATGTTGTGAGGTAAAGACTCACCCTAAAAACACTGAACAGCCACAAAATGGATTTTAAACATGTTCTCAGTGACCCCCTATGCCCAAAGACCACTGGCTCCACACCACGATGCCCTCTTAGGCCATCCCTCTCAAAGTAATTGGTTGAAATACTGATTCAAAGGAGTCAGCTCTGACATTTTGGTCTTCGTCACATGAAAGACAGCCTCTAAATCATCTTCTCGGAGCCTGTCGTCTGCCTGTGAATGGCACGACTTCCTTTTTATATCATTGATCCTCACACAGTTAAAAATTATGTGAAAAGAGTTCCATACTTCACTGGACTTACTAATCTTGGGAAGTCTGAATTCATGTATTTCATAACCTCCCAGTTTTCAGTGTTATTATGTTAACTGAAATAATAAAATGGACTCAGTAAAGAGCTTTTGGTAATTGAAATGAGTAAATGTACTTTACAAGTCATCTACCAGCTTCTAAAAATTTGGGAACCAGAAGAATAGCAGGTGAGGAACTTTTATTTTTTTTTCCAATAAGAAATGCATAATTGTTTTTTGAAAAGCTTTCTTTGTAATCTACCTGGAAGGTCTATAAACCCTTTTTATAGAGAGATGGAAATTTAGGGATCATCTAGTCCAGTATCCTTCAAACATTTATAGGTACAAAATGCTTTGTTCAAAAGCAGGCTCAAAAAAGAAGCCCAAAATGTAAAAACAAACAGATTAAACAGAATTCTGCTGGCAAGAAATGGGGCAAATGGGGACTGGGCTTGATCTGTTTTAACCTCTTCATTTTACAATTGAGGTCTAGAGAGTTAAATGACTGGGCCAAAGTCACAATGGAGGTTAGAGGCAGATCTGAGAGCGTGCTCTTTCAATTAGATTTGTTTTGTTCATTCATCAAACAAATATTTATCAAGCACTGCTCTTGAGGCTGAGGAAGCAGTAGTGGATAAAACAAAGTCTCTGTTTTTATGGGAGAGAACAAACAGACAAATACATATTTACGTCAGTGGTAGTTGTGCTATGAAGGAAAAAGAACAGCATAATGGAATAGAAAGTAAAGCAGGGGGCAGTAGTATGTTATACAGGGTTGTCAAGGACAGCCTTTTTGATGAAGTAACATCAGAACAAAGTGAAGGAGTGAGCCTCGTGGCTTTCTGGGGAAAGAGTGTTGCAGGCACAGGGTACAGCAAGTGCCACTGATGTTTCCCTGCTGCTCCTGCTCCTCCAGCTTCTCCAGGATAGAACACCTATTGTTATTGTTTTCCTGTATGCTCGAGTCGATTCTGACTTATAGTGACCTTACAGAACAGAGTAGAACTGCCCCATAGGTTTTCCTAGGCTGAAATTTTTATGGGAGCAGATCGCCAGGTCTTCTCCCCCATGGAGCAGCGGGTGGGTTCAAACCACCACCCTTTCAGATAGCTGCCAAGTGCTTAACCATTGTGCCACTAGGGCTCCTTGAATATCTACTAGATTCCAGAAATTGCATTAGCCGCTTCACATGCATGAAGGCTCATAGCAGTAGTAAGAACACAGATTTTAGGCTAACAGATCTGACTTTTAATCCAGGTATTTCCAGGCATTTAATTATATGACTTTGGGTAAGTAACTTACCTGCTTTTGCCTTCAATTTTGTGATCTATAAAATGGGAATAATAGTATCTTTCTCGCATATTTGTGTGAAGCATCTAATAAGAAAATACATATAAAGCTCCTGACATATATTGATGCTCTACAGTCGAGAGCTATCAGTATTGTCCACTGCACTTTATTTCAATGAAGAATTTTTGTTGTAGTGGGCATTTACTGTATTTTGGTCGTTTAGCATCTTTTCCTCTTTCTAAAAGTAATTGATTTCGTATAATTAAGTGACTCTTTCTTCATTGGGTTTAGGAAAGGCCCTGCTGTCCCTTGCCAAAGCACATGCCTCTGAGCCAGCCAGCTATTTCCTCCATGGAATCTGCATCTTGAGCAGAGAGAAAACAGTGAAAGACTTGGTGTTCCTTTCTTTCCCAGCTTGATTATTCCACCCAGAGTTCACTTTGGTGACTTCTGCTCTCTGGATTAGAGCTCTTTGTTTTCCGCCCATCCTCAAGTCCAGGTCTCCACCTCCCATTGATTTTCTGAGTCCCCCATATCCTTCAAATGTATATCCTTTTGCTTAAGTTAAACAGTCAGAAGAAAGGCCTGGCAATCTAATTCCCAAAGGTCACAGCCATTGAAAATCCTATTGAGTACAGTTCTACTCTGCAACACATGGGGTTACTATGAGTCAGAATTGACTTAACAGCAATGGGAAGTTAAACAGAATAGGTTGCTATTCTTAGCAACTTAAGAAATTGTATCTCATACACTTACACAAAACCAATTTAATTGGAGACAACGAAAACAACACCAACATAAGCCATATTTGCCTTGTAGATAATTAGAATTGTACTGTTGAACAATAATGTTGATAAAGAAATTATGAATTCCATATAGTTTTTGCCAACTCATTTACATATCTAAAACCCAATTTCTCTAAGTAAAAAACAAGATTACATTAAAACAAAACAAAATTAAACTGATTTTGATTGTTAATTGAATTAACAATCAGTTAAACAAAATTGATTGTTATGGATTGAATTTTATCCCCCCCCCCCCCCCCCGCAAAGATATGTTGAAGTCCTAACCCCTGTACTGGGATCAGTTAAGTTAACAAGGTCATACTGGAGTAGGGTGGGCTGTAATCCCTTCTCAGTGATGTCTTATAAAAGGGTCACACAGTAGGAGACACTATATGAAGATGCATCTACAAGCCAAGGAATGCCAAGAAACAATCAGGGGTACCAGAAGCTGGAAGAGACAAGGAAGGATTTTCCCCTAGAGTGGACAGAGCATGGCCTTTCCAGTGCCCTAAATTTGGACTCCAAGCCTCCAGAACTGTGAGATAATAAGTTTCTTTTCTTTAAAGCCACCCTGTTTGTAGTATTTTGTTATGGAAGCCCTAGGAAACTACGACACTGATCCTTAAATTATTTTTTCCAGACTTGAGAACTGACATTTTAGGATTCCAAAGTCTATAAGGTTCTGATTCTAATAATTTTATTTTAATGTTATTAGTTTTATAAGATATCTTCAAAGTTTTAACCAAAGGCCAGTAAGGAAATAGTTTCAGATCATATTATAGCCTTAAATCACACCTTGTAGGCAGTTGCCTCTGTCACCTCAATGTTAGGGTAACTCAGGAATTCAATAACTACTTCCTGGGTTGAACAGAAATAGAGCGTGCTAGGGGAGGTATGGTGTGTCCATTGAAAGACAGTTCAAGAGAGCTTGACTAAGATCACACAGCTAGTCAGTGGCAGGGCCAGGATTCAAACCTAGTTATCTTCAACTCCAGAGGCTAACAGTTAAACAAAACGCTACCCTGCCTCTACAGAATACTAAGTAACATGGTAGTTCATAGGAGAAATAGGATGATCAGGAAAGGATTCCTAAAGACGGTGGCTTCAAACTAAATCTTGACAGTAGAATAAAAAGTAGTTTCATTCAAACCGGAGGAAAGTCTTCTCAGACAGAGGGAGTAGTATATGCAAAGGAGCCAAGATAGGAATGTGCGAGATATAATCAAGGTAATCGGGCCATGTAGCTGAAGCATCAGTTTTATGTAGGAATCACTGAAGAGGAATCTAAAGAAGAGCTTGAAGCCAGTTGTAAGGAATGAGGGTGGGCTTTAACTGATAGACTTAAGAATATAACCAATCAAAGGTATCATAGATATGCTCTACTTTCTCCAAGTTACCTGTTCTGCATTGTATCTGCATCCTCTGTCATACTTAAAACAGCACCAAGGAAGGGAGAAGAGCCAAGTAATGTTATCAGGGTCCACAGAATGGACTTCTAAGAAATAAAATAGAAGAAACAAGCAGATTCCTTTTCCAGGTAGGAAGACAAGCAGCAGCTAGCTTCATATCAAAAGCTCTCACAAGCAGCTCACCCCTTTCTGGGGAGTTCCAGGGGGAATCTTGAGCTATGTTTGGAATTCAGAGAGGGATGGGCAAGTGGTCTTCAATGTGGAAAGAGGAGGGCTGTGACACCAGGGTGGTTAGGGAGGCCTAACCTCCTCTCCCTAAGCTGGTGTTCTGTTTTAAAGCTTAAGACTGAAAAAAGTCTTTTCCAAGCTAACAAGTTATTGCAATAAGGGGAAAAAGAAGAGGAGAAAAAAATAAATCCCGTGGGGTGAAGACAAAAGTGGTAGGATCAAGAGGCAAATGGAAGGAGAGAGGCCTTAATGGAAGATTTATTGGAGAGCATGGCTTGCATCAGACCCAGAGGTAGGAATGACTCAGAGAATAAATTCAGCAATGATTCCTGTCCTTTTGGGCTGAGACCTTACAGAATATAATATTTCTTAAAAATGAGTCCCAGTCCACCCCAAGGCCTCTAGGTTGCTGAAGATGGATTTCCAACATTGTGAATGTGTATTGGAGGAGAGCGGGTAGAAGTGGAAAGGGTGGAGCGGGTAGAAGTGGAAAGGGTGGCAACTTTGTTCTTTCTGACTTAGATCTGTCTGAAATTGCATCTCTATTTACTTGAAAATCAGTCAGAATGTAGCTATACTGGTGGCCATGCCAATGGGAGAACTAAAGCTTCTACTGATTAAAAGTGCCTCTGAACGCACAGCAGCCCACAGATGCAGCCTGCAACAGAGATCAGCGGTCTGCCTATGAGCGTATTATGCCCAACCTGGCTACCTCCAATTTCAAAATTTACTTAATTCTCAACTTACTGACTCAGGCAAAGCAGCTCTATGTTAATAATGCAAAACTTAAGCACAAAGTCGGCACCTTCCCTGTGCCTGCCTCTGTTCTAAGCACTGGAGATTTAAAGATAAGTAAGACACAATCCTTACTGCCCATCTGTCAGTTTGTCAGACAGTGGTGGCTTGCGTGTTGCTCTGATTCTGGAAGCTATGTTACCAGTATTTCAAATACCAGCAGGGTCACCCATGCTGGACAGGTTTCAGCGGAACCTCCAGACTTAAGACAGACTAGAAGGAAAGGCCTGGTGATCTACTTCCAAAAATTAGCCAATGAAAACCACATGGATCACAACAGAATACTGTCTGACATAGTGCTAGAAGATGAATCCCCCAGTTGGAAGACACTCAAAATACACAGTGACCACAACAATGGACTCAAGCATACCAAAGATCATGAAGATGGTACAGGACCAGGTGATGTTTTATACTGTTGTACGTGGGATTGCCATGAGTCAGAGCCACTTGATGGCAACTAAGAAGAAGAAGAAGAAGATACAATTCTGACTCCCCTGAGAAATTCACAGTCTACCAAGAGATACAGACATTGTGACAACAACAAGAAGTGCTCTGAGTTCTAGGCTAAGAATGTAAGAATGTGAGCACATGTAATCAGAGCCTGGAGGAGTCATGCATGGGGGTCAGCCAGACCCATCTGACTGGGCCTTGGTGGTTAACATTTCACCAAGGGATGAAGAAATGATAAAGGACTTTCTTAGCAGAAGGAAAAGCATGGGAAGATGGAGCCAGAATTCTGCATATTGTTTTAGGGAACAGAATTTCAAAGTTAATAGCAAATCTTTTCACACACTTGCTTAAAACCCTCCAGTGCCTTCCCATTGCACCTGGAAAGAACAAAAAGACAGACCAAACTTCTCACCATGCTGTTACCTCCACCCACTTCTCTGAACCATTCTCTTTTTCTCTCACCCTGCCCCAGCCCCACTGGTCTTCCTTGTGTTCTTCAAATACACCAAGTTCATTCCCATCCCTAGGCCTTTTCATTTGCTGTTTCTTCTCCCTTGAATGCTCATCCCCTACCTCCTTCTCATTTTTCTGATCTCAGCCCAGATGCCACCCTACAAAAGAGGCTTTCCTGACCACTTTATTTAAATGAGACCCTAACTGAAGTCACTTTCTTACTCTGGTTTTATTTTCTTCATCGGACTTGTCATCATCTGAAATTCTTTGTTTCCCTGAAAATTCCTGTTTCCCTCCACTCTAGAGTATAAGCTCTTCGAGGGCAGAAACTCTGCGTCTTTAGATCGATTATCTTCAGTGCCTAGAAGTTCTTGACACAATAAACATTTGTTGGATAGCTGAACTAACACTGATAAGAACCAAGCATTGATTGGTATGCAGGACATGCAGGCAAGGCAGGTAGTGCAAATAAAGGTGGATAAGACAAGTAACATTCATTATTATAGAAATAATAAAGAACACCAAACTAGTAATATCCACCAATTAATCGGTATTCTCTGTGTGCCAGGCCCACACTAAGCTCATTACCTTATCTTCACAGTAATCTTAGAATATAAGAACTCTTTGTCCCCCTTTAAAGATGAAGTATTTGATAGAGAGGGAGGTCAGTAATGTGCCCAATGTCATATTACTCCTGAATAGAAGAACTAGAATTTGAACCCAATTCTCTCTGACTCCAAAAACCAAAATTTAACAACTACATAGAGAGGGGAAATTTGACTAGATACCCTTTGAGGGATATTCTGCAAGTGTATGATTATATACAAGTTTATGATCCCTAGAAGAAGGGATGCCTTTCAGGGCAAATTGAGGAGAGAGGACAAGTGAAATCTGGTAGTAAATCCCAAATCTTGCCCTCAGGCAGTCAGGGATTCTCTCTATAACTAAACGCCATGCAAACTCATCTTGGACAAAGAACTGGGCCAGTACATCCCATGTTTACATTAAATATCTAGAAATATCAGAAAAAAAATCTATGTGCTTTAGATAAAATAGTTGGATAAAAGAACCAATTCAATTAATTCCCTGGACTTTTGACCTCATGATGACCGAACATGACTCTCTCTCTCTCTCTGTGTGTGTGTGTGTGTGTGTGTGTGTGTGTGTGTGTGTGTGTGTGTGTAGTTATTCTAGGTCTAAAATACATTTGAGGTGATTTACAAAAATTTATATAATTGATTAATTAAGGAAATCAAGACAAAAAATCACAGGTAAGTGTCATGGATTGAATTGTGTCCCCCCCTAAAATGTCTGTCAACTTGGCTAGGCCGTGATTCCCAGTATTGTGTGACTGTCCACCATTTTGTTATCTGATGTGATTTTCTTATGTGTTGTAAATCCTATCTCTATGATACTAATGAGATGGGATTAGTGGTAGTTATGTTAATGAGGCAGCACTCAATCTACAAGATTAGATTGTGAGCAGAGACAGGGGGACCTCACACCACCAAGAAACAAGAGCCAGGAGAATAGTGTGTCCTTTCGACCTGGGGTCCATGCACAGGGACTCTCCTAGTCCAGGGGAAAATTGATGACAAGGACCTTCCTCCAGCGCTGACAGAGAAAGGCTTCTGTGACACTCTGAATTTGGATTTCTAGCCTATTAGACTGTGAGAGAATAAATTTCTGTTTGTTGAAGCTATCTACCTGTGGATTTCTGTTATAGCAGCACTAGATAATTAAGACAGTAAGAAAATGAAGCAGTGTGAAGTAAGATTAGTATGAACAAATGCATACAATAAGGTCCCATTAGAGGTGGGCTTTCAATATGCACTTCCTAGTAGCCAAAGCAAGGAAGGAACTATGCAGTCATAAGATTCCTAGAGTACATAAAATACAAATTAAACCAGTTGCTCCGACTGAAAATAAACCAGTTATCTCAATTGTGGGTTGGCACAGACTAAATATTTAAAAACTTTCCACAGTACTTCAAGGCCTCATTGTTGCCATTCCAAAAAACACCATGAAACTTGACAATTTTTTCTCATGCTTTCATAAATGCTTTCTGACTTTTTATAGTAAATTCCTTAAAAAGTTTTCTAAGACGTTTTTATGACATCCCTCAATTCACACCAGTGGCAATATAACCAAGTTAATTCTTTAAGAGCACTGTATGAGGACCAAGATAATGAAATCCAGCTATGTGGCTCTCAGATTATCTAGCTTGGTCCAAGGACAGGGAAATTCATGGACTTTGTATCCTCAGGTAGGCTTCAAGTAATATTTCTTGCAACTAGATTTTTATTTAGAATATGACAAAGAAGAGTTTGAGTTTCTACTCCCTGTCAAATTCCTAGAATACAGATATTCTACTTCGTTAATTTAAGGCACAATCCTATGTTATTAATACAGTTAACTAAGTGTAGTATAGATCTGATACGCTTTTTTGAAAATTAAGAAATCAACAAAATCATGTGCCTGGGTAGATGGCCAAAGAAGACATGTGGGTAGGGCCAAGATTATCCACAGAAAAATATGCAGGATCTGATCTAATGCACTGACAATCGGTATAAAACTAAAAAACCCGTTGCTGTCAAGTCGATTTTGACTCATAGCAACCCTATAGGACACAGCAGAACTGCCCCATAGGGGCAGAGTCCAAGGAGCAGCTGGTGGATTTGAACTGTTGACCTTCTGGTTAGCAGCCGAGCTCTTAACCATTGTGCCACCAGGGCTCCAATAACTGGCATAGAATTGTGGAATTTTTGGCTTCCAATTTTAAGTAAGACAATATATTTTTTCTTTTAATTACAATTGAAATTTCCTTGGAATTGTTGGCTTTTGGTATTGAGCTGGCCAAGGGCTTCTTCATACTTCAAAGAGACAAAATCATGTGAATAATTATAAATTCCCTAGAGAGTACATTCGACCTGAGCTCTGAAATGTCACTTTGAGAAAAAGAAGCTTGGAAAGGTTCCCTGTTCAGCGATTGTGTTTTAATAAATAAAAAGGCAGCTGCAATGAAGAGAAAGCAGCATATGGGATGAAAACCCTACAAATAAATTGTCTACAGAACGTTGCGGTAATCCCCATGGCATGTGCTTCCTAGAGAATGATGGGACGTTTGTCAACACATGTAGAGCAAACGTTGGGAAAAGACTCCCATATATAATTCATCTCTCTATCAAGTTAAATACACAAATAGCTCAATTGTGGGTTGACACAGACTAAATATTTAAAAGCTTCCCACAGTGCTCTAGGTCCTCATTGTTGCCATTCCATACAGCACCATGAAACAAGCATCTCCCTCCTTCAGAGTCACAGACAAGCACCTCTCTTCTCTTGGTCAACAAGCAGCAATCATTTTATGCTATTAGTGCTCTCCTTGGCCAGAACCAATTATAGAGAGACTTCCAGCTAGAGGCAATGCACTCAATTATACTCTTAGGTGTGCCTTATTTTCAAATGAGTTAGGTATAGGCTTCCACTGTTCCCTAAAGAGATTATTATCATAATATCTACATCATTTCAGTGTGTGCATGTATACATGTCCCTCTCCTAGTCAGAAACTACTTGAGAACAGTGAGCTTTCCTTATGTCTCTCAGTACACTCAGAACCTATCATGTAGATGTTTAAAAAAATGATTATAGATGAATAAATAAATTTAAAAAAAGATTTTCCTCTTTATAACAATATTTGATTTTTGAGTGCTTAACACCATCACCATCACCTCACTAATCCCCATGCTCTATACCCCTGAACATGTCTGATTTAAATAATCAAATATATCAAGAATACGCTGTACCATATATTACATGAGAAAATTTTACATATAATCTGTCATTTGAAATCCAATTATATTTGCAAAAGTGTACTTCACATGAACATTTTTTGAATCATAGTTAGTATATAAACCCAGATGTATCTTCAAACTAAACCTGTGTTGAGTCCCCCAAGTAGATTTGAAAAATAAGGGTGAAAATTAGCCAAGCACATGGATGATGGCTTTTTACTTACTAACTCATTAATTTTAAAATCACTCATTCTTTTACTAAGCACTGCTTTTTTAAATCAATTTCTCTCTTTAAAAATTAGACAGTAAGATGTTAAATACTATGAAAATGTTATCTATGTAAATAAACTATAACTGAGGATAATGTAAGTTATAAAAATAGAGTTGCTTTCTGCATCAAGTGAGACATTGGAAAGAGATGCAGAAGCAATAATCTTGCTTCCAAATGCAAGGCAGAAGGAGAAGAAGAAGAGGAAAAGAACTGAGTTCCTAACATTAATAATAAGTATGATCATATCACATCACTCTGTGATATGCAGATGATATAAGCTTGCTTGCTGAAAGTGAAGAGGACTTGAAGCACTCATGATGAAGATCAAAGACTACAGCTTTCAGTATGGATTACACCTTAACATAAAGAAAACAAAAATCCTCACAACTGGACCAATGAGCAACATCATGATAAACAGAGAAAAGATGGAAGTTGTAAAGGATTTCATTTTACTTGGATCCACAATCAACGCCCATGGAAGCAACAGTGAAGAAATCAAGATGCATTGCATTGAGCAAAACTGCTGCAAAACACCTCTTTAAAGTGTTAAAAAGCAAAGATGTCACTTTGAGGACTAAGGTGTGCCTGACCCAAGCCATTGTGTTTTCAATTGACTCATATGCATGCAAAAGCTGGACAATGTATAAGACCGAAGAAGAACTGACATCATTGAATTGTGGTGTTGGCAAAGAATACTGAATATACCAAAGACTGCCAGAAGAACAAACCAATCTGTCTTGGAAGAAGTACAGCCAGAATGCCCCTTAGAAGAAAGGATGGCAAGACTTTGTCTCACATACTTGGGACATGTTATCAGGAGGGATCAGTCCTGGAGAAGGACATTATGCTTGGTAGAGGGTCAGCAAAAAAGAGGAAGATCCTCAATGAGGTGGACTGACACAGTGGCTGCAACAATGGTGTCATGGATTGAACTGTGTCCCCCAAAAATATCTGTCAATTTGGCTGGGTCATGATTCCCAGTATTGTATGACTGTCTGCCACTTTGTCATCTGAGGTGATTTCCCTATGTGTTGTAAATCTTATCACTATGATGTTAATGAGATGGATTAGTGGCAGTTATATTGATGAAATCCACAAGATTAGATAGTGTCTTAAACCGATCTCTTTTGAGATATAGGATGAGCAGAGACATGCGGACCTGATACTGCCAAGAAAGCAGTGCCGGCAGCAGAGCTTGTCCTTTGGACCTGAGGTTCCTGCACAGACCTGAGGTTCCTCCTAGACCAGAGGAAAATTGATGACAAGGACTTTCCTTCAGAGCTGACAGAGAAAGAAAGCCTTCCCCTGGAGCTGACACCCTGAATTTGGACTTTTAGCGTACTAGACTGTGAGAGAACAAACTTCTGTTTGTTAAAGCCATCCACTTGTGGTATTTCTGTTACAACAGCACTAGATGACTAAGACAAATGGGCTCAGGCATAACAACTGTGAGGATGGCACAGGACCAGGCAGTGTTTCATTCTATTGTAGGCAGGGTCGCTATGAGTTGTAACTGACTTGATGGCACCAAGAACGAAAACAACATGATCACAGTAATAATATTAACAGTTAACATTTATTAAGGACTTACTATGGAATAGGCACTGTTACATTCCATTCGTTATTATTAGCATTTCTCTTTTAAGAATGAACAAACAGGTTTGAAGAGGTTAAGGTCCCACAACCAACCAGTGGTGGAGCTAGAATCAAAATCCTGAAGTGACTCTCCTTCCTCTGTTGATCTAAGCAAATAGAGATCAGTTATACCCTTAAGGCCTCTTGCAATCTTTTAAGACCCCAGGCACTACACAACAAGCTGGCAGGTAGAACAGAAGCACTGGACATGTTATTAGACCAACCAGCTGAGATATCCCATGAAACCATGACCTCAAACCTCCAAACCCATGAAGTGTTTGGTTGTACATAAGCAGCCTCAGCAGCTAGTCATTTTTTTTTTTTTTTGTCATTGTTGTAAATATACCTATCACACAACTCTTGCCAATTCAACTTTTTACAGGTGTACAACTTATTGACAGGAATTACATCGATCGGTTTTGCAGCCCTACTCTTAATCAATGGGATTTTTTCCATCACTGTAAATTGAAACTCAGTATGCCCTAAGCAGTAGCCACCCCCTTTTCCCTCTCCCAAGGAGCCCTAGTAGCACAGTGTTAAGTGCTCAGCTGCTAACTGAAAGGTCAGCAGTTTGAACCCACCAGCTGCTTCACGGGAGTAAGATGTGGCAGTCTTCCCCCTTAAAGATTACAGCCTCAGAACCCTATGGGGCAGTTCTACTCTGTTCTATAGAGTCACTATGAGTTGGAACTGACTCAGTGGTAACGGGTTTGGTCTTTTTTGGTTTCCCTCTCCCTCTCGCCCCTGACAGCCACTAATAAACTTTGGTCTCTATGCATTTGCCTGTTCTTGTCTTTTGATATTAAGTGAGGTCATACAATATTTTTTCTTTTGTGATTGACTTATTTCACTCAGCATAATGTCTTCAAGTTCCATCCATATTATAACATGTATCAAGATTTCATCTCTCCTACTGGCTGAGTAATATTCCATTGTACGTATGTACCACATTTTGTTTATCTATTCATCCACTGATGAGCATTCAGATTATTTCTACCTTTTAGCTATTGTGAATAGTGCTGCAGTGAACACTGGTGTACAAGTATCTGTTTGAGCCTCTGCTTTCCAGTCTTTTGGGTATATACCTAGGAGTGGAATTGCTGAGTAATATGGTAGTTCTATTTTTAGTTTTTTGAGGAACTGCCACATTGTTTTCCACAATAGCTGTAACATTTTGCATTTCCACCAGCAACGGATAAGGGTTCCAATTTCCACACATCCTTGCCAACATTTTTTTTTCTGGGTTTTTGTTTGTTTGTTTATCTTAGCTATCCTAGTAGGAGTGAAATAGTATCTCATTTTGGTTTTGATTTGCATCTCTCTGATGGCTAGTGACATAGAGCATCTTTTCATGTGTTTGGTGGCCATTTGAATGGTCTTTCTTCACCTGGAGCAATAGAGGAAGAAGGATAGTCAAGAATAGCAGGAGGAAATGGAATGTGTGGTAAACTGCCTCCATGAACAACTGCCTTCTTTGCCATGAGACAAGAAGAACTAGATGGTGTCCCGTTACCATTACTGAACATTTTGATCAAAGATTCTATACAAGAATCCTGATCAGAAGGGGAAAATGTAGTACAGAATTTCAAATTCTCATGGAATCCAGACCTTACGGAGTCAATGAACCCCTGAAACTATTGCCCCGAGATAATCTTTAACCTTAAACCGCAAACCAAAAATATCCCTGAAGTTTTCTTAAAACCAAATAATAGTTTAGCTTAACTAGTAGAGAATGTCTGCCTTGAGCACTGTGCTTTTTTAGGATATATATATGTAAAGAGACAGAGAGAGAGAATCAAATTGACAACAGCATCGTGAAAGATTAGATAGGAAACAGCCTCCTTTAAGCCTCCCTGTCTGAGCCCTCATCTTTCTCCTGGACCACTGAAGTAGCCTCTTAACTGAGCTTCCTGTCTTCACTCAGTGAGTTTATATTAATAGGGGAGGAATAACTTGGAAAAGGAGGGTGAGAATGGTTGCATAACTCGAAGAATGTGATCAGTGTCACTGAATTGTACACGTAGAAATTGTTGAATTTGTGTATGTTCTGCTGTGTATATTCTGAACAACAACAAAAATAAAATAAATTATTTGTGATTGTTAAGTTTGTGTGTCAACAGCCTAAGATATTATTTTAAAAAAAGTCCTGATGTGTCTGATTCCAAGCCTGAGCAGGTAACCACTAGACAACACTGCCTCCTGACCAACACTCTGCACTACATCTTACAGAAACAGCTAAATCAAAATGGTCTTGTGTCCCCAGGGCTTCACAGATTGTTAGGGAGAGAAACAGGGACTTTGAGCACCACCAAAGGCTCAGAATGTGTTCTGTCCTCTGTTCCCTGCTCTGATCCAATCCTGGGGTTTTAAAATCCAGTTACATGCTGCTGACTCCTGAGTTTACACCTCATACTCTACTTTTCTCTTGAGCTTCACAGTTACATAGATTAAAGTGTCCACTAGACAGAGCTCAGCTGCTAACCAAAAGGTCAGCAGTTTGAATCCACCAGCTGCTGCTTGGAAACCCTATGGGGCAGTTCTACTCTGTCCTATAGGGTTGCTATGAGTCAGAATTGACTTGGCGGCAACAGGTTTGGTTTTTTTGGTTTAGACATCTTTACTTGGATGTCTAATGGGCATCTCAAATCTAGCATGTCTGAAACAGAATTCTCAATTTTCTTCCTTCGCTTGTACTGACCAGTCATTCAGACCAAAAACCTAGGAGTCATCCTTGGTCCCTTTTCTTCTCTTACACCCCACATTAAATCACCAGCCATTTCTTTTGACCTTACCTTAGAAATATATCTTGAATCCAATCACTTATCAGCACTCCATCTTTAGTACCAAAGCCCCATCATCCCTCCCCTGGACCACTGCAACTGCCTCCTTACTGGTCTTCCTCAAGCTACCTTTTTCCCCCGGGCCACTGTAGCAGCCTCCTTCAAGCTTCCCTGCCTGAGCCCTCCTCATCTTTCTCCTGGACCACTGAAGTAGCCTCTTAACTGAGCTTCCTGTCTTCACTCTTGCTCTTCCTCCTTCCCTATTCCCTTTAGTCTATTATCTACCCAGAAGCCAAAGTGATTTTTTTAACATATAAATCACATTCATACCACTTCTCTTGCTGAAAATCTTCTAGTGACCTCCCATTAAAAGTTTAGGACAAAACCCAAATTCCTTACCACAGCCTACAAAGTTCTACATGCTCTAACTCTTACTACTTGGTTGCTCTGCTCAGTTCTTCTTGCTGCTCTTCAAAAAGCTAAGCTTGTTTTCATCTCTAGGCCTTATTCCATGGTATTTTCTCTGCCTGGAATGTTCCACTCTAGATCTTAACATGGCTCATTCCCTTATTTCATTCAGATTTTTGCTCAGATGTTCTACACTATTGAGAACATCCCACCGTTCCATAATTACCTATTTTGTCACCCTGCCTTACTTTTTATCATACCCCTTATCCATATCTAATATTATAATATGTATTTGCTTATCGTATATCTCATCCATTTAAATTAAAGCTTTATGAAGGCAAAGACTAATTCTTTCTTGATCATTCTGTATCCCCAGGATATAGAAAATCGTTAATACTCAGTAAATATTTATTGACTGAATGTTGTTTCTCCAGGCCTGGCATATAACTGATACAAAAATGTTCATTAAATGAAAATAGACATGGCTACCAAGGTAAGGTGGTAGGATAGTGAGGGATACACTTGAAGAAGGCCAAACTCAAGTTTGCAAGGCCACTATTAAAGTCTTATGCAAGGGATAGTGGAGATTCCAGTTCTAATGATGGGTGAGTAGGCCAAGAAGCAGGCTCACTTTGAAATCCTAGCTATGCTGTGTGAGCACTACTAGAAATTGTACCCAGTTGTTGATTCCTTGTTTTAAAATGGTGTACTTGGGTCTTGTATTGTGAGGGAGGGGATGGAATCTCCAGCCATCTCCAGGGTTTTCATTATAGTTCCCAGCATTAGCATCCCTGTCAAGTAGCACCCAGCCTGGGCTTAAACATACCTAATACTAGATAACTCACTGCTTCCTGTGGCAGCTAGTATCATCTTTTGCCATCATCAAAGTTAGGAAATCTATTTTATTCATCAAGCTAAAACCTCTCTAATCATAGCCTTCCCTCATTGGTCCAAGCTCAGCCCATGCGAGTCACTCAGAACAAGTGTGATCAGTCTTTCTCATGACCACTCTTTGCTTACTTGAAACACCTCTCATGGCCCTTAAGCCTTCCCTTCTCCTGCCTAAACAGCCCAGCAACTCTGTCCTCTCTCACGTTTGCTAAAGATTTATCTGTTCCATCAATTTCCCCAAATCAAATATTTTCCTTTGACAAATATAAGCAATTCAAAAAAGAAGGGAAGAGAAAACCAGTATTTTCTGAGCATTGACTATATGCCAAAACCAAAAACCAAAAAAGGGAAGGACACATTCGGCATTTCTCAAAATTCAAGACTCGAGTTGCAGTCTTGAATGATTCTATGGGCAAAATATTGAATGATGCAGGCAGCATCAAAAGCAAATGGAAGGAATACACAGAGTTACCGTACCAAAAAGAATTGGTCAATGTTCAACTATTGTAGGAGGCAGCATATGATCAAGAACCAATGGTACTGAAGGAAGAACTCTACGCTGCACTGGAGGCTTTGGTGAAAAACAAGGCTCTGGGAATTTATGGAATACAAATTGAGATATTTCAATAAATGGGTGCAACAATGGAAGCACTCACTTGTCTATGCCAAGAACACTGGAAGACAGCTACCTGGCCAACTAACTGGAAGACATACTATCTGTGCCCATTCCAAAGAAAGGTGATCCAACAGAATGTGGAAATTATCAAACAATATCATTAACATCACACACAAGTGAAATTTTGCTTAAGATAATTCAAAAACAGTTGCATCAGTACATCCCCAGAGAACTGCCAGAAATTCAAGCCAGATTCAGAAGAGGACGTGGAACGAGGCATATCGTCGCTGATGTCAGATGGATCTTGGCTGAATGCAGAGAATACAAGAAAGTTGTTTACCTGTGTTTTACTGACTATGCAAAGGCATTCAACTGTGCGGATCATAACAAATTATGGATAACATGGCAAAGAATGGGAATTCCAGAACATTTAATTGTGCTCATGAGGAACCTGTACATAAACCAAGAGGCAGTCCTTCAAACAGAATAAGGGGATACTGCATGGTTTAAAATCAGAAAAGGTGCTCAAACATAGCAACAATTGTGAAGATAGAGTAGGACTGGGCCGTGTTTTGTTCTGTTTTAAGTAGGGTCACTATGAGTAGGATCTGACTAGACAGCACCTAACACTATATGCCAGAAATTGTGCTAATTGCTTTATCCAATTTATTTTATTTAATCCTTGTAACAGCCTGGGATGTATAAATTATCATTCCCAATTTAGACACGATGCAGTTAAAGAAAAACAATGGGACCTGCCTAAAACTTAGTATTAGTATTCAAACTGAGGCAATTTTATGATTTTGTGGAAAAAATAAAAGCAAAACTAAAAAGAAAACAAATAAATGAACAAATAAAGCACCACAAAGAGGTCCCAGCAGGAAACTAGATGGCACGATGAAATTAGCTAACTTGAGGAGAATTTAAAACAAGGACTATTTACCAAGGTGTAGTCAGAGTGCAGAGTCCCAAGTCCTGAGTAGTGCAAAGAGTTAAGACACTTGGCTGCTAACAGAAAGGTCGAGGGTTTAAGTCAACCCAGAGGCACCTCCGAAGAAAGGCCTGGTGATCTACTTCCAAGAAATCAGTCATTAAAAACCCAACGGAGCACAGTTCAATTCTGACACACAAGAGGTCGCCATGAGCAACTCCATGGTAACTTTTTTATGCAGAATGTAGAAAAACTATGAAGGCTAGTATAGTACCCAGAGGCTAGTTACTACCTAGAGACAAGAAGGAGCAAGGGTGGGGGGAATATATCCTGGAGGGACTGTGTTGAGAGGGCCACTTTACAGCAGCTATAACTTTCAATCAAGAGACATAGCCAGCAGTAGGACACCTCAGGGAGAAAATTGGAGAAATAAATACCACAAGTTTACTTTTCTTCCCCCTCCTAGATCTTCTGCTGTTATCCCTGATTGGCTGAACCCTAATAGAAACTAAGGTCAAGGAGGTTTGTTGATGTGATCCATACAGGTCAGCCTGAGGGTGGGGTTGAAGAGACAGCAAGTGCAAAGGGGCGGAGAGAAGAGACAAATGGAATTTATCCTGGATATCTACTTAAAGAAGGTCGAAAAAGGCATTAAATAAGCCTAAAACTGGATTATATTTCTTTGTCGAAATTGTCTCACGGTGTGTTTTAACCTGCCAACTCTAGTTTTGTTCAATATAATGCTCGAAACAAAAGATTCTTTTAAAATGATTATTATTTTGCAATTATAGCCTAGTTTCATGAATATTGTGTGCTTTTTTTCATATCAACTTCTCTTAAAATTTCTTTTTGGTACTTCATGAACATCCCATAGTTCTTGCAAGTATTTATATATAGGCTTTTTTAATTTTTCTCAAAAACAATTAGAATTTCATTATTATATTTAAAATTTTAATATAGTCATTATAATGTCAAAGGAAACTTCTCCAAGACACATTCATATTTTCATATTAATGGAAGTACTGTTATAATGTTAATAGAAAAATGGATTTAATCAATTATTTAATTCATTCATTAACTACATACTACCCCAAAACTCAAGGGAATGTAAAACAAAAACAACTCATTTAAAACAACAAAATGGATTGTGCTTTGGAAACGTTCAAGGTATATTCAATAACTTTAAATCATTTTAATCTGGTATGATTAATCCCATAGAAATAGCAAGAGCATACCATATAAAAAGGACCCAGTCCTTGGAGTTACAAGAAACTGGACTAACGTCCCAGCTCTGCGGCTTGCTTGTTGTGTGATTTTACAAAGTATCTAAAAGTCTCTGAGCCTTAGTTTTTTTTTTACAAAATGAGTGAAATAATGTGTATCACATGGGGTTATTTGAGGATTATGGTAAATACGCAAAGATTCTAAGAAAGTTCTGGCACATTGCAGACGCTCAGGAAATAAGAAGTATTATTTGTTCATCTTTTTTCTTGAATAGGACTTCTGAAAGAAGTCTTGCCTCCCTTCCCACTTAACGATCTCTTTTCCTCCATCTCTCGCAGCCTGAGTTAGGAGACCTTTGCTTCCTTCCCTCTGAGCCTTGCCCCATCATTCTTTAGTCCCCAAGACAAAAGCACCAGCCAAGCCAAAATCTCCCCATTCAAAAAATGCATTTCTCCAAGTCTTGACACAGAAAAGGAAAAGATCAAAAGTTTTTTTTTTTTTTAATGCCTCCAGTGGATGAGAGGAGTCCCTCCTTGGGTGGTGTAAACTATTAAGTGCTTTGCTGCTAACTGGAAGGTTGGAGGTTTGAGTCTACCCAGAGGTACTTCAGAAGAAAGTGCTGGCAACTTCCAAAAAATCAGCCATTGAAAACTCTATGGGGCACAGTTCTACTCTGACACACAGGGAGTTGCCATGAGTCAAAATCAACTTGATGGCAACTGTTTTCTTTTCTTTTTTTTTCAGTAGAAGAGAAACCACTCCCAAACTCTCTAAAATCCAAGGAATAATCAAAGGAGTTGGAGACAGGAAATTTGAAACCTTTAATCCATAAAAGGTAATGACTTTTTCCATTGGGCCTACATGCTTGGCAAGTCCTTCCCTAGGGAAGTTGGCAGTAAAGGAGAAGGTTGGATTTAGGGGCAACAGTAGGTATTAGCATCATTCCAATTTTAGAAAGGTAAGAGACAAGATCAAAGTCAAACCAGAATTTGATTAAGAGGAGAGCAATCAGGTCAGCTGCCAGTGATGCTAATCTCTAAAAGGTGTTGAACATAACTGGAATTATAATGAGATGATGGAAAACACTGTATGTAATAGTACTCTCTACTATATGTCGTTGGAAGTAATGCCTTGATAAGCTATTAAGTGGTTGGGTTTGAAACCAACACTTGGTCTCTTCTGATTCCAAACCCTAAACTTTTCCCACCTACCTACTTTGCATTTTAAGAGGGTTAAAAAATCTTAATATAAAGGATGATATTCTGAGGGAAATGGAAAGAGTAGGATCTAGGAGGCAAGTCCAGAAAAGGTTTGTTGGGCTAATTTTCTTCGGTTCACTGTGAGATTTTTGGTCAATAACAGATCCATCTCCTTACCCAAATATTCTGTTTTTCTAGGCTAAGAGGACCTTACTGTTCCCCCTCACTTTAGAAACCTCCCTGAACTTCCCTCTACCTTTCACATTCTTTCTTTAAGCCTCATTATCCTCATCTGAAAAAAGGGAATAATGACACTTTAAGGTTATAATGGAGCCCCTGGGTAGTGCAAACAATTCAGTGCTCAGCTGCTAACCAAAAGATTGGAGGTCAGCATCCACCCAAAGTCACCTCAGAAGAAAGTTCCAGCAATCTACTTCCAAAACATCAGCCACTGAAAATCTCACGGAGCATGATTCTACCCTGACACACATGAAGTTGCCATGAGTCAAAATTGACTCTATGGCCTCTGGTTTGATTTTTGTTTTAGGGTTATGAAACATAAGAGAAAATAGAAGTAAAGCATCTAGACTAGTACTTGTGGTTGTCATTATCAATTTTGTTGTTTCTCTTTCTAGTAGCATCATCAGGCTGCCTTGCAATTGTCTGTTTTCATGCCTGTCTTTCCCACTACTAGAGTGTGAGCAGCTCAAGGATATGGGGTTTCAGGGCCTACATCTGCTCACCTCTGCATTCTTAGCACTCAACTTAGTACAGAGTAAATCCTCAAAACATTAGTAAAAGAAATGAAAGAGTGGGTGGCCCCCTGCTTCCCAGAACACTACTTTGCCAGGCCTAACTGCCTGAAGCCTCCTGAAAAGCACTTTGAAGAGGAGAGTGGCAAAGTACGCCCCTTGTAAAGATGACCTTCAGGCTTGTGCCCCATTCAGGCACCTTTTCCTTCTGCTCTTATTTCACAGGAAGAGATATGAGATGAGACATCAAGGGGAAGGACATCAAATCCTGGAGAGCCTAGATGCAATTTGTACCTCCACAAATTGCCCTGAGGACCTTAAATTGCAACTAATTATCACCAGTAATTAGAGATGCTCTTCAGAGAAGCAGAAACAATGTCCTATAGCCAGGACTCGATGTTCCTCAAAGAGCAGTACAGATGGGACAGATACCACTCTACTTCTAGCATCTTTCCCTGATGACAGGGCTTCAGTTTGCCTCAGTGACTGACCCAGAGGCTTACTACCTGAACTGTCAAGGTATTAATGACATGAACAACACAGTGCATCTTGAAAGTGTTCTTAAATATAAACTGTGCTTTCATAGACAATATCTTAGAAGATCCTCACACCAATCCTGTCACAAATAAGATCCATTCATTCACTGTACACCTACCATGTGCAATTTACTCTGTTAGCACAGAAAATACAGCAGTAAACATACTCTATAAAATACCTGCCGTTGCAGAATTTGTAGTCTCATGGAAGAGACAGAAATATATAATTACAGTGCAGTGTGATCAGTGCTATAATAAAAGTACAGGCAGCTATGTTAAAAAAAATTATTATCCCCATGTTACACGAATGGTATGTGACCTTCTGACTTGGAACAGGTAGCATTTGACCATCATAGCCATGCATAATGTTAGCAATACTTCCATTGTAAAAATAAGGAAACTGAGAAGTTAAATAACTTGCTCAAGGTACACAGTAAGTAGAAAAGTCAAAACACAAACCTTGATCCTTCAACTTCAAATTCCTAGCTTGTTCTAAGAGAATACCTCTATTCAGTAAATACAAAAACAACAACAATTGACAGAAAGAGAAAATCCATATACAAAAAGAACTCAGCACAGAAAATTAAGAGGAACAAAGAAACCACTGACACCACTAAAAAAAGTATAACAAAATGACAGCAATGATTCTACACCTATCATTAATCACACTGAATGTAAATGGAAGCATCAGTCGAGAGACAGCGTAACAGAATGGATTTAAAAAAATGACCCATCAGTATGTTGCCTACAAAAGACACACCTTAGACATAAAGACATTAACAAGTTAAAAATCAAAGAATGGAAAAAAAATATGTCAAGAAAACAGTATCCAAAAGAGAGCAGGAGTAGCAATAATAATTTTGAATAAAACAGACTTTAAGTCAAAATCCACTATAAGAGGCAACGAAGGGTATTATATAATAATTAAAGAGTCAATCCACCAAGAAGACATAACAAGAATAAATATTTATGCACCCAATAACAAAGCTCCAAAATAAATAAACTCTAACAGAATGGAAAAGAGAAACAGACAGTTCTATAATAGTAGACTTTAACACACCACTTTTGACAATGGACAGAACAACTAGAAAGAAACTTCATAAAAATACAGAAGATCTAAATAACACAATCGATCAACTTGACCTCAGAGACTTACAGAACACATCACCAACAGCAGCACAGTACACATTTTTCTCCAATGTAAATGGATCATTCTCCAGAATAGGTCATATTCTAGGCTGCAAAGCAAATCTCAATAAATTTAAGAAGATCATCATAATGCAAAGCATCTTCTTTGACCATAACACTATAAAACTAGAAACCAATAACAGAAAGAAACCAAAAAAAAAAACCCATTGCCGTCGACTTGATTCCAACTCATAGTGACCCTATAGGACAGAGTAGAACTGCTCCATAATGTTTCCAAGGATCGGCTGGTGGATTCGAACTGCTGACTTTTGGTTAACAGCCGAATGCTTAACCACTGGGCCACCAGGGATCCATAACAGAAAGAGCAAGGGAAAAATATTAAATACATGGAAACTTGAGCAACATCCACTTAAAAACTACTGGGTCATACAAGAAATTAAAAAATTCTTAGAGAATGAAGACACAACATACCAAAACCTCTGGGACACAGCAAAAGCAGTGCTCAGAGGAAAATTTACAGCAATAAATACACACATCAAAAAAAGAAGATCCAAAATCAATAACTTAACCCAACAAGTTGAACAAATAGAAAAGGGAAATTAAAAGAAGCCCACAATCACCAGAAGAAAGAAAATAATAAAGATCAGAGCAGAAAGAAATGAAATAGAAAATATAAAAACAATAGAAAGAATTAAAAAAACTAGAAGTTGCTTCTCTGTGAGGATCAATAAAATTGGGAAACTACTGGCCAAACTGACAAAGAAAAAAAATATGAAGATGCAAATAACCAAAATAAGAAATGAAATGGGTGACATTACAAAAGAATCAACTGAGATAAAGAGGATTATTACACAATATTATAAAAAATTGTACCCTTTTGAAAACCTAGAAGAAGAGGATAAATTTCTAGAAGCATATTATCTACCAAAACTAATACGAACAGAGGTAGAAAACCTCAACAGACACATAACAAAAGAAGAAATTGAAGAGGTCATGAAAAAACTCCCAGTGAAAAAAACCCTGGCCCAGATGGCTTCATTGCAGAGTCCTGCCAAATATTCAGAGAAGAGTTGACACCATTCTACTCAAACAATTCCAGAACGTCAAAAAGGAAGAAATACTCCCTAATTCATTCTATGAAGCCAACATAACCCTGATACAAAAGCCAGGCAAAGACACCACAAAAAAAAAACAAAAAACAAAACTACAGACCAATATCCCTCACTAACATACCCATTGTTATTCTGACTCACAGTGACCCTATAGGGCACAGTAGAATTGCCCTAGGGTTTCCAAGGAGCGGCTGGTGGATCAGAACTGCCAACATTTTGGTTAGCAGTCACAGCTCTTAACCACTGTGCCACAAGGTCTCCCTCATGAATATAGATGAAAAAATTCTCAACAAAATTCTCGCCAACAAAGTGCAATAGCATATCAAAAAAATAATACATCCTGATAAGACGGGATCCATACCAGGGATACAAGGGTGGTTCAACATTAGAAATTAGAAAATCAACCAACATAATTCATCACATAAAGGAAAATAATCACATGCTCATTTCAATTGATACAGAAAAGGCATTTGATGAAATCCAACACCTTTCCTGATAAAAACTCTCAGCAAAATAGGAATAGAAGGGAAATTCCTCAATATAATTAAGGACATACACACAAAACCAACAGCCAAAATTATTCACAATGGAGAGAGACCGAAAGCATTCACTTAGAAAACTAGAATGAGACAGTGATGCCCATTATCACCACTCTTATTCAATATTGTACTGGAAGTCCTAGACACAGCAATAAGGCAAGAAAAGAAATGAAGGATATCCAAATTGGTAAGGAAGAAGTGAAAATATCCCTATTGACAGATGACATGATCCTATACACAGAAAATCCCAGAGATTCCACAAGAAAGTTACTGGAATTAATAGACAGTTTCAACAAAGTCGCAGCGTACAAGATCAACATATAAAAATCTGTTGGATTTCTCTACACTAACAAAGAGAACTCTGAAAAGGAAATAAAAAAGAAAAAAAACACCATTTACAATAGCCGACAAAAAGATAAAATACCTAGGAAAAAATCTAACCAGGGACATAAAAGACTTGTACAAGGAAAACTACAAAACACTACTGCAAGAAATCAAAAGAGATCTACATAAATGGAAAAACATACCATGCTTATGGACAGGAAGACTTAACACTGTGAAAACGTCAATACTACCCAAAGCAATCTATAGATATAATGTAATCCTGATCTAACTCCCAACAATATTCTTCAACAACAAAATGGAAAAACTGATCTCCAACTTTATATGGAAAGGAAAGAGGCCCCAAATCGCTAAAGCATTATTGAATAAGAAGAACAAAGTAGGAGGCCTCACACTTCTTGATCTCAGAACTTACTATACAGCCACAGTAGTCAAAACAGCCTGGTACTGGTATGATACACATATAGACAAATGGAACAGAATTGAGAATCCAGAAGTAAATCCATCTACCTATGGATGGCTGATCTTTGACAAACGGTCAAAGTCCATTCAATGGGGAAGAGATAGTCTCTAACAAATGGTGCTGGTAAAACTGGATATCCATTTGCAGAAAAATGAAACAGGATCCATACTTCACACCATATGCAAAAACTAATTTAAAACGGATCAAAGACCTACACGTTAAACCTAAAACTATAAAGTTCCTGGAAGATAACATAGGGACAAAACTAGAGGTCCTAATTTATGGCATAAATACACTATCAAACATAACTAAAAATGCAGAAACAGCAGAAGATAAAGTAGATAACTGGGACCTCCTAAAATTAAATATTTATGCTCATCAAAAGACTTTATCAAAAGAGTAAAAAGAGAACGTACAGACTGTAAAAAATTTTTGGCAATGACATATATGACAAGAGTCTAATCTCTAAGATATATAAAAAACTTCAACACCTCAACAACAAAAAGACAATCTAATCAAAAAATGGGCAAAGGGCACGAACGGGCACTTTACCAAAGAAGATATTCAGGTGGCTAACAAACACATGATGTGATGCTTATGATCATTAGCCATTAGAGAGATGCAAATCAAAACTCCAATGAGATACCCTCCCACCCCTGAAAAAATGGCACTGATCAAAAAAAAAAAAAAAAACCACAGAAAACAACAAATGCTGGCAAGGTTGTGGGATGATTGGAATTCTTATACACTGCTGGTGGGATTATCAAATGGTACAACCACTATGAAAAATGGTAAAGCACTTCCTCAAAAAGCTAAAAATAGAAATACCATATGAGCCAGCAACCCCACTCCTAAGTATATATCCAAGAGAAATAAAATCTGTGACATGAATAGTCATATGCACACCCATGTTCATTGCAGCATTATTCACAATGGCAAAAAGATGGAAATAACCTAAGGTCCATAGAAACAAAATGTGATTGTCTTGATTATTTAGTGCTACTATAACAAAAATACCACAAGTGGATGGCTTCAACAAACAGAAGTTTATTCTCTCACCATCAAGTAGGCTAGAAGTCTGAATTCAGGGTACCAGCTCCAGAGGAAGGCCTTCTGTCTCTGTCAGCTCTGGGGAAGGTCTTTGTCGCCAATCTTCTATTGACTAGGAGCTTCTCAGCACAGGAACCCTGGGTCCTAAAGACCAGAGCTCCTGCTGTTCTTTTTTGGTGGTATGAGATCCCCAACTCTGCTCATTTTTCTTTCCTTTTATCTCTTGTAAGATAAAAGGTGATGCAGGCCACACCCCAGGGAAACCTCCTTCACATTGGATCAGGGATGTGACTTGAATAAGGGTGTTACATCTCACCCTAATCCTCTTTAACATAACCCAGTCTTGACTCATTAACCACAGGCAGAGATTAGGATTTACAACACACAGGAAAAATACATCAATCACAAAATGGAGGACAACCACACAATAATGGGAATCATGGCCTAACCAAGCTTGCATATATTTTTGGGGGACACAATTCAATCCATGACAGTGGTACATACGTACAATGGAATACTATGCAACAATAAAGAATAATGATGAGTCTGTGAAACAAAACATGGATGAATCTGGAGGACATTATTCTGAGTGAAATAAGTCAATCACAAAAGGAAAAATACTGTAAGATACCACTTTTATTAAAAGTCAAGAATAGGTTTACACACAGAAAGCAACGTTCTTTGATAGTTACCAGGGATGGGAAGGAGAGGGAGGGAGAATCACTTACTGAACAGTAGACATGTGTTAATTCTGGTGAAGGGAAAGGCAATACACAGTATGGGGAAAGTCAGCACAACGTGACCAAGGTAAATGAAAACACTGAGACGTTTGCAAGAATAAAGGACAACTATGGTAAATGCTGTAACATACACAATTCTGCAACAATAGTGATAACAACCAAAAATTTGTGAGTGGTCAATTGGAAGAGCATAGTCAATGTCACTGAACTGTGTATGTAGAAATTTTTGAAACGGTGTATCTTTGGCTATGTATTTTCACCAAAAAAAAAAGGTTGAGAAGTTAGAGGGTTAATATGTTTTGGGGTTGTTAACCAATGTCATAAAACAACATGTGTACTACTGTTTC
>NW_004443951.1:6764549-6821239 GCF_000243295.1 Trichechus manatus latirostris | reverse complement strand
TTGGGGTTGTTAACCAATGTCATAAAACAACATGTGTACTACTGTTTCATGAGAAACTATTTGTTCTGTAAGCCTTCACCTGAAGTACAATAAAATAAAAAATAAATTTGTGAGTGGTTACATAGGTAGATATGTATGCTGTATAGGTGTGAGAGGGCATATAAGAGTACCTGTGCATGCATATACAGGTGCAATTGCGGGCATTTGTATGTGCTGCATATATATTCATATATAATAGAGTACATAGGGGGCATAGTTATAGAAACTTCTTAGACATATCTAAATACCTCATGGGACTGAGTTACTGGGCTTGAAGGCTAAGGACCACAGTCTTGGGGGACATCTAGGTCAACTGGCATAACATAGTTCATAAAGATTATGTTCTACATCCTAGTTTGGTGAGTAGTGTCTGGGGTCTTAAAAGCTTGCAAGTGGCCATCTAAGATACAACTATTGGTCTCTTCCCGTCTGGAGCAAAGGAGAGTGAAGGAAACCAAAGGAAATCAAAGACTCAAGGAAGCAATTAGTCCACAAGACTAATGGCCCACACGAACCACAGCCTCTTCTAGCCTGAGACCTGAAGAACTACATGGTGCCCGGCTACTACTACATACCACTCTGATCAGGGACACAATAGAAGGTCCCAATTAGAATGGGAGAAGAATGTAGAACAACACTCAAATTCATGAAAAAGACCAGACTTACTGGATTGATGGAGACTAGAGGAACCTCTGAGACTATGGCCCTAAGATATCCTTTTAACCTGGAACTGAAGCCACTCTCGGAGGTCAACTTTCAGCCACATAATGGGATGGCCTATAAAATAAACAGTAACACCCGTGAGGAATGTGCTCCTTAGAACAATCAACTATTGAAGACCAAACGGGCAACATTTGCCCAAAAGCAAAGATGAGAAGGCAAGGAGGAGCAGGGAAACTGGAGGCATGGAAATGAGGAAGGCAAGGTGTAAACGGGGAGAGTGCTGACACATTGCGGGGATAGCAACCAATGTTAGGTAAAAATCTGTGTATGAACTGTTGAATGGGAAACTAATTTGCTGTGTAAACTTTCACCTAAAACACAATAAAATGTTAAAAAAAAAAAAATGCTGCCTGGTCGTTTTCTGTTGTGTTCTATGACCTTTCTGCTGTGTGCCTGTTTTGCTATTGATTTTAATTACGGAATATAATTTTTGGCATGAGAACTCAAGTCAGCTCCCTCCAGCAGGCCAAGCTCTTGCCAGAGCCTCCCAGAGGAACGCAAATGGGAAAGCAGTATGGCTTAGTGCTACGTGCGATTCCTTACAAAGGACACTATGGGTTCTTTTCATATAAATGTCACTGCTGTGGTCTGATGCTTCTGTGCCATCCCACTAAGCGTGAAGGGGAAATGGGATGTGAGAATAGAAGCACTGCCTAGTTGCTGGTCTCATTTTAACAAAGAACAAAGGAACTTGCAAAGCACACTCTGAAACCAGGTATACGGTGTGTCCAAACCATGAGGGAGGCATCCAGTCTCCCAAAAGTTCATGTGTGAAAACAATACAAGCAAATATCACACATGCGTGCGTGCGCACACGTGCACACACACACACACACACACACACACACACACCATACTCTCTGGAGGCAAAGTGCATGTTGTAAAAAGTCAGAGTATGAATCTGCAGATGGGTTCAAGTCTGAACTTTGCCATTAACTACCTATGGGACCTTAAGCAAGTCACTTAATGTCTCAGGCCTCCAATCTCCTAACTTGCAAAATACGATTTGATTCAATAACCCTCTTCTCTGTGCCAGGCATTGTGCCATGTGGCTTCATTTAATTATCAGAACAACTCTGCCAGAAAAACGTTACCATCCAAATTCCCCGAGGTAGGAATTGCTTCTTTTATTGCCCTTATCACTTCATACTGGAATTTATTTGTGTACATGCCTGCTTCTCTCTCTAGATTGGGACACCTTCAGGGCAAGAAGTAGGTCTCATTTATCCCTGTGTCCCTAAGGTCCAGGGCCTGTCAGAGTAAGGCATGAGCAAGAAAAACAGAGGTTGTTAGAGATTAAAGTCCAACTATCAGTTGACTTTACTAAAATATAACCGAGGAGCAGAAAGTTGTAAGAAGGCCTCCCTGTGGCTTCTTTTATACCACAGCAACAAGGCTCTGTCTATTTCACACACACACACACACACACACACACACACACATTCTGTAATTCTAGGGTGTGGGCAAGAACAGTCCAGGGTCCATCAGGCAAGGTCAGGACTAGTAGTGTTGGGAATTGGGTGAAAGTTGAGGGGACCGTGTTGTAAGTTGGGTTTCCCATGAAGCAGAAACTGAAATGTAGATTAGCACTGAGGATGTTTATTAAGGAGTACCTTTGGGATCACTACCTGGGGAAGGAAGTGGAAGTGGGAAGAAGGAGAAGTCAAGCTGTGATGCAAGCCCAAGGACAGCCTTGGTTGCAACTACGGGGAGATGTGGAGCTAGAATGGTCCTTTAGAGTTGCCCCAAGTTGGGTTGAGAGGCCAGGACTTTATACCCCAGAATATATCTGTCACTGGATGTGAAGTCTCTAGGAAGGGGGATAACTTTAGGCTTAGGTTGTTCTCTGTAGCTGAGGAAATCCCTAAAAGGGGTTACAGCCAAAGGCCATAGACTAAGAGCACTCCTAAGAGTTGGGGCAATAAGTAGTCCTTGAAGGGGAATCTGGGTGGTGCATCACAGTGTCCACAACAGATCTCAAGGTCACCAAGTTTGGAACTAGGTATAAAGTTCTAGCAGCTAGTGGAGAGGGATAGGAGAATATACGTCAGGGTCAGGACAAGTATCCCAGGATCCTGGAAGCTGCATGATTGGTGCAGGGATCATAAATCCAAGCTGACAAGGAGTCAGGTCCAGGTAGCCAAGCAATGTTTGCAGGGTCAGGCAGGGCCCAACAGACGTAAGAGACATAGTTGCAAATCCACTAGATAGAGAGCTCCAAGAAGTAACACTAAGGAATTGAGAAACAATGAAACTATGATTAACCCATTTATTGAACACTGCATATGGTCAATTATAGTATGATAGTTAAGAGAAAGAGCTCTGGAATCCAACCAACCTGCAGTTAAATCCAGGCTCCCCCATTTTACCAGCTCTGTGACCTTGGACAACTTACTTAAACTCTCTGATTCTCAGTTTTTGATTTTCCAAAATGGATGCAATAATACTATCTACCTTTTAAGGTTTGTTGTAAGGATTAAACGAGATAATGCAAATAAAGCAACTAGCAGTACGTGGCACCTAGAAATGGATCAGTGTTTGATAATCACTACAGTATTATAGGAGCCTTGGTGGAACAATGGTTAAGTGCTCAGTTGCTATGAAAGATCAAACCCACCAGTCACTCTGTGGGGGAAAAAAGATCTAGTGATCTGCTCCCATAAAGATTACAGCCTAGAAAACCCTGTGAGGCAGTTCTACTCTGTCCTATAGGGTTGCTATGAGTTGGAATCGACTCAGTGGCAGTGGATTTGGGTTTGGGGAAAGATAGGTCTGCGGGAGAAAGATGTGGCAGTCTGCTTCTGTAAAGGTTACAGCCTTGGAAACTCTATGAGGCAGTTCTACTCTGTCCTAAACAATTCCTATGAGTTGGAATCAAATCGCTCATAACAGATTTGGTTTTTTACTTTATTTTATTTTTTACAGATAGGTCTGGCCTTTGCTCTCAGCTTCTGGGAGGCAATCTATGTCATACCTGATAGATGTGTCTTTGTTTAGGGCAAGGGCTGCCACACCCAATAGTCTTAAAGTGGGGCTGGCCATGCCAGAAAGACCAACCAGGTGATTTAGGGTGGGGGCTTTGGGTCATGGAGTATCAGTCAACCTGGTGAGTGAGTTTAACCATATAGGCAATCAATCAATCAATCATACCTACATACTAGAGCCCAATTAAAACTCTGAACACTGAAGCTCAAGTGAGCTTCCCTAGTTGGCAGTGTTCTGTGCTTATTATCTTACATAAATTCTGAAAGGGTAATGAGTCCTGAGCACAATGGAAGTTTTGTTATTTGGAACAGTTTCAGATTTTGCCCCTATGTGTCTCTTCCTTTGACTGATTTAATTTGTATCCTTTCCCTGTAATAAACCATAACCATGAGTATAATACTGTGAATCCTTCCAGCAAATTATCAAGAATCTGAGTGTGGTTTGTGGAACCCCCAAGCTTGCAGCTGGTGTCAAAAGTGAGGGTGGTACTGTGGAGGACTGTGCCCTAAGACCTCACAGGTTGACTAACTAGGGTAATGGGCAAAGGACTTGAATAGGCAATTGATTTAAAAAGAGACATAAATACCAATAAACATATGAAAAAGCTTTTAATCCTCTTAGGATTTAAATAAATGTGAAACAAAACTCTAAATTATCATATTTTTCCATCAAACTGGCAATTATAAAAAATATAATACCCAGTGTTGCAGGGTATTGAGAAATGAATACTCACTTTTTTGCACAGTTCAATGGGACTAAATATTGGTAAAATATTTTTCTAGGGGCAACTTTATAATATGCAGCTGTTCACACACTTTGACACTGAAATTACATTGCTAAATATTTATCTAGAGAAACAATTATAACTGCATTGAAATTCACATGCAAGAATGTTGATTGCTGAGATTATTTTGATAGGTTATTTATAAGAACAAATACTTAGGAACAATGTAACTGGCTAAAAAATGGATTTTTAAATAAGTTATAAGTACTTTATTGCCAATAAAATCACATTTTTGAAATTGTAACATTTAAAATGTGTATGATATATTGCTATTTGAAAAAACCATTTAAAAAACAATAACAGAATATGCTTATTATTAGAATACTATAAAATGAAAGATACACTCACGAGCACATATACACGTAGCACAGGCATGAACACAAAATGTGGAAATGGAATAAACCATAATGCTAACAGTGTTTTTCAGTGAATGTGAGACTACAGATGATTTTTGTTTTCTTCTTTAGGCTTTTTTATATTTTCTAAACTTTCTGCAGTGAATATATATTACTTTCATAACCAGATTAAGTAACAAGAGTTGTGAAAAACAATGACATTCAAAACTATAAAGAAATATTCATATTCCAAAACAATTAAGGACAAGACCTAAAGTTTAAACTTTTATATGCTCTCTCACTAGGTTGTAATATTTACTTAAGGGCAAGTGCACAGAGGGAAAAACAAAACAAAACAAAATAAACCTTTGTGTGAGCAAGTAAGGAAATCCTGTCTCATTGACAAGCAAAAATGTAGACAAATTTAAAAGGAACATTTACTATGTGACAGGCATTTCAACTTATTTGAACTCATTTAAGACAATTACCCTGAAAGCTGAGTCTTATTTGTCCCCATTTTACAGATGAGGAAACAAGCTCAAAGACATTAAGGAACTTGCCTAAGGCCATGTGATTTGAAAGCGGTGGAACCAGAATTCCAGTGTAGGCCTGTATACCCTTCAAGTTGCACTTTGTCCACTACATGTTGCTGCTCCCACAGTTGGCAAGCACTATATTAGAGAATTAGATTTCTGAACCTAATCAGAGAGTGATTTTAAAATCCTGAAAATAATGCATCATAAAAAATGATGCCATAAAACCCTTTCAGATTTTTTGCTAGAAAATAACAACTGCAGGCTCTTACTAAGGAAACAGCACCAAAATTAGACTCCTTTCATTAAACTAATCTTTAATATCACTAAACACTAGACTATTTAATTTGAATTTGGCTGTTGTGATAATTATAATAAATTAACTTGTGAAATTAATCATTTTGTTTTTAATGAAAAAATATAAATACAGAAGCTTTGCCATGTCTATACATATGGCTGGCAGGGATAATGGTTTATACTGAAAAATACTACTCTGCGGGAATTTCTACTGCTGTTTATGCCATAATTCAATTTGTTCTATTTAAATACAAAAATATGCTACTCCTACAGATAATCAGTTCACTACCGAGGTTCACAGCAGGTTAAAACTTCAACACTTTCAACTTAATAAAATGAAATCAGTGATTTAATTTTGTCCCCCAAATAGTTCATGGCATTGGAAGTAGAGGAAATGCTTTAGAACTGGACCAATTCAATGAAATCAAATCGACAAATATTTACTAATTGATATATATCCAGCAGTCTGCTAGATGTTTTACATTTGCCATCTCATTTTTTCCTAATAAGGTCTCCATTTTATAGATCATGAAACTAAGGATCAGACGCATTAAGTAACCTCACTGAAGTCACACAGCTAAGAAATAGCAGAGCAATAATTTGAACCTAGATCTACCTGGTGATTTAGTGCTTAAACGAGCCCTGGAGGCATAGTGGTAAAAGTGCTTGGCTGCTAACTGAAAAGTCTGTGGTTCAAACTCTCCAGCTGCTCCAAAGGAGAGAGATGTGACAGTCTGTTTCCGTAAATATTACAGCCTTGGAAATCCTATGGGGCAGTTCTACCCTGCCCTACAGGGTCGCAATGGGTTGGGATCAACTTGATAGCAACAGGTTTGGTTTTGGGTTTAGATCTACCCGAATCTCAAACCTATGCTATTAACAGGGCACTAAACTACCCCTGAAGTTAGCTGTATAGTAGGAGGCTGAGTAATACTATGTGATAAATGTAATACAAAAGTTTGTAGAAACCGATGTTAAAACAGAAGAGGGGGTGCTGGCATGGGAATACCAGGAAGATTCCCTAAAGGGAGTGCTATTTAGATGTTGCATAATCATCGGTTTCAGATCTGATTGTATTGTCTTCTATAGAGACTGTGATGCTCATTTTGTATAATGTGACTGACTCAAGTTAAATGACCTATTGATGCATCTAAAACTAAAATTCAGATTCTTCATCTTCAGGCCAGCGGGTTTGTGGGGCAGTGTCTCTCTAAAGGCCACAGAAGATGATGTCAAGATTGGCATCTTCAAGGCACTTGATAAGGGTAGACAGGGCACTTGATAAAGACAAGGCACTCAGAATCTCAAAGCTTCAGAAATCATCTCCATAATCTCCCTCCTAAGGAGTTACCAACATCTGCCTGAATATCTATATCAACACCTATATAACCATTTACTATACCATTTTTGGACACCCTTGTTGCTGTTGAGTCAATTCCGACTCATTTTTGGACAAGTGAGAGGTAATAATTACTATAAGAAAAGCACAAGAGAATATTCTCTAATTCCTACAAAGGAGGGAGGTGAGCTTGAAGCTGCCTGGAAAAAGTGGCATTTTGAGTAGAGTCTTGAATAAGAAGGAGTACTGACATACATGAAGAAAGGAGAGGAGACAGGGCTTCCAGGCAAAGTGAAGAACATACTTAAAGGCATGAAAGCATGAATGTGAAACATTCAGAAATTGGAAAACAAACCAGAGATTAAGAGCTTAGGTTGTATGGGAGAGATTGTGGGAGGAAGAAACTTGTACCAATATACCAGAGCCAGATCTTGGAGAGTCTTGAATGTTAGGCTAGCTAGGTTTTTATATTTTTTTCTGCCAAGTGGATGGACAAAGCCCAAAGAGAAGAATACTGCAGACAGAACATTCAAGGAGCAGGCAGCGGAAGAAGAGCCAGAGAAGGAACAGTTGGAGAGAGATTTTGCAGAAGCTGATGGAGAAAAGCCTATTAAATTTAGGGAATGGTCAAGAGTGCCGTAATAGTAGCCAAATTAAAACATCAGTTCTCATCCCTCAACTCCTGCCTCCTTTGCTCCCTCCATCCATAATCAAACTACTGAAAAGAGAAATTCACATTTACCATTGCTACTTCTTTGATGTCTATGTAGTCCTTTATCCGCCCGCAATCAGACTTCTTTCCCCATCACATCACTGGAATGGCACCAAAAGCATCGCCAGTGATCTCTTGGTTGTCATAAGCAATGGCTGGTTTCTTGTCCTCGTGCTACTTGAACTTTCTGTGACACTACTGACCGAATTTATGTCTCTAGCTCAAACCCCTTTCCCTATCTCCAGACTCATATATTCAACTCCTCCTCCCCATCTCCACTTACATGTCTAATAAACACCTCAAATTTAACAAGCCCCGAACTGAATTTCTGATCTTACCTCCATAAACCTAATCCATGCAGTCTTTCCCATCTCAGTTCATGTAACTTCATCCTTTTAGCACTCATAGCAAAAATCCTGCATCATCCTTGACTCCTCTTTATCTTTTACTCCACGTTCAATCCTTTGAGAGATCCCATTGCATTTACTTTAAGAATATATCCAATATGCAATCCACTGCTACCACTCTGGTTTAAACCACCACCATTTCTTGCCTCGATGACAGCAATAGCTTCCTAACCAATTTCCTTACTTCTCTTGTAGCCCTACAGTCTCTTCTTAATATAGCAGCCAGAGTGATTTTGTAGAAAGAAAAGCCTTCAGAAATGTACTCAGGCAAACCAGACCAGAGCAGGCTGTTTCCAGAGAGAACACGTACCTGTCTCACTGGAAACGAGGAGACTGGAGCTCAGGTGAAGCCATATTTAGCAGTTTTATAAAAAACAGTTTTAAGTGCAATAATTCATGTAAACTTCACTACCACCTTGGGACCAAGGGGTCATTATTCCATTTTACAAGCAAGGAAACTGAGGCTCTTAGAGATAAGTGGCATTCATTCATTCATCTATCCATTCATTATCTTACTGTTTATTGAGAGTCTGCTGTGTGCCAGGCCCCGCAACTCAGCCAAAGCTCCCCAGCCAATCCTGGTAGACCAGGAATTCAAGCCCCTAGCCAGTCAACTTTAAGCCCAGGGATTTTTTCCTCTCCAGGCAGTCACTCAGGTCACTTCCAATCAGGATCTTTTCATATTTTTTGTGAGTGAAAAGCATGTGATGAAACAGCTCTTGTTTTTACAGTTGGACAGCGGTTACAGCACTTTATATGTAATAATTGGCACCCAATAAATGTGTTGAATGACATAAATGGATGGATGGGTGTGAGGGTAACAATAATACTGTTTTTCTTATCCCACAGAACTATTGTGAGGAATTGAGATTGTGGGTAGAAAAAGGTCTTGGCAAAGAACTGCTTTAACATTCCTTTTTATTGTTTGTTACCTTGGATCCTGTTTGGTAATAGGCAATGATGTATCAGGCCACGTTAGATTCACTTTTCTGCAAAGCAACAGCACTTGGTTACAAGTATGACCCTGTCTGTTTTTACTTATTGTGTCTTTCACAAGCTATAAGCACCTATATATTCTGTCTCCATGTACCACCAGGCCATGCACACGCAGGAGGTCAATATCTCTTTCTTGGATAAACTTATGAATTCCAGTTGTATAGATTAGGAAGTTGAAGCTCAGAATGCTTAACAAAAATTTACTTATTAAGTGGCAGAACTGAAATTTAAACTCAGGTCATCTGACCCTAATACTTTTTATAATGTACTACTTTTTGACCAAATGTTTGACCGCAAGCTATTTAGGTAATACTAAAAGCAATAATACTTATGCAGAACTTGATAATTTATGTGGTATTTTCCCTTACATTTTCTATTTCACTTTCACAAAAACTGCAAGCAGAACATATAGATGAGGAAACTTAGGCCTGGAGTGTCCCATATGTGTAAAATTGTCCAAGGGTATACTGCTAGCAAGGGCAGAAACTAGGCTCTTCTCCGGGCTCAACATCTCTGGCTCCTTTGTCTTCATTTCCACACTCTTCTCTCAGGCTGCCCTGTCCTAGAAAAGCTTCATAAACCTCTGAAGATGGAGTACCCACAACTGTACTCATTGTACCAGGACAGGTCAGCCCAGAAGAATGTGGCCCTCCAACTTGCACAGATTTCCAAAAGGGGATATTTTGTCATTTTGAAAAAGCTGTCAAAGCTCCAGAGACATGATTGGTTAGGAACAAGGCCAGCTGGCAAAGCATTTAATAAAATCCAAACTGCTGGTTATTCTCAAGTTACTGGAGACAAGCGCTTCTTGAATGTGCCCATTCAGTGTAATCAAAATAGAATCTGCAGGCGCTGTCAGGGTGATATGACATGCATCCAGATCTTTTTTCCTTTTCTTTATTTTTAGGCTTAAAGTTTAGTCCTCTTTCTTTGGCAGATTTTGAAGCCATGTGATTGGCACAACTCTGGCAAGTGCTATAAATGCAATGGGATTGTGCCGAAGGGAAAACTGCCATCCTGTAAAACTAGGACTAAATATTTGTACTCCTTCTTTAGGCTTTTAAAGGTGTGTGCCATTTCTGAAAGTTAAGAAATTGCTTTAATTACTGAGATACAAATTGAAGGGAAACAGTTCTAATGGAGTTTATATTTAAATACAACAGGAATGAGCAGTTAACGTTTGCTGGTATTAAAAAAGGGAGGGCTTTAATTTTGCTCCACTTAGATTGTTACACTCAGTTTAACAAATACCGTTAAGCACAATGTAAACTGCATTTCTTCTAGAGTGTAAATACGTTCCTATCATGAAATCAAATGAATAGGAGGTTGAGAGGTAACACACTTAATTCAATCATTCTTTTACTTATTCATCAATTCAACAAATATTTATTGAGCATAGAGTCTGGAACTAAAGCCTGGGTTCAAATTAGGTATCTGCCACTTAAACTAAAATCTGTTGCCATCAAGTTGATTTTGACTCATGGCAACTCATGTGTTACGGAGGAGAACTACTCCATTGGGTTTTTTTGGCCGTAATTTTTTACAGAAGCAGATCGCAGGGCCTTTCTTTCATGATGCCACTAAAACCAAACCAAACCCATTGCCGTTGACCTTATACAACAGAATAGAGCTGCCCCACAGAGTTTCCAAGGAGCACCTGGTGGATTCAAACTGCTAACCTTTTGGTTAGTGGCCATAGCACTTAACCACTACGCCACCAGGGTTTCCATGGTGCCACTGGATGGGTTCAATCTGCCAACCTTTAAGCTAGTAATCAAGCACAAACTGTTTGTGCCACCCAGGAATCTGCCAATTAATAGACCTGGGCTATTCATTTTTATTATTACTACCACATATCAGGTACTTCTCTAGATACTAGGGAGACAAATACTAAGAGAGGAAAGGTCTACACCCTCATTAGGAGCTTGCAATTTAATTGTTTCTGTTTTCTGTTGGACTAACAGCTGCTGGCCCTTGTGGCTGTTAATCTACTTGTTATGGCAGCCCTTTCTCTTCTCTATTTTCCTTCTCATATTTTACTGTGAACTTTGAAGACAGCCAACCAAGCTAATTAGAAAATGTCTAAAGCAAGAATCAATTAACACTAAACGAGAATCTGAGAATGCTCTGGAGGATCTCAGAAAAGAAGACATGATGCTTATCCTGCAAGAGATGAGGTGACAAGACCTAGGTAGCCAACAATTAGTTATAAATGTAAGATATTTTCTTGAGTTAAAACAGATGTTTTGGAGCTCCCACCCAGTGGTCAAATTCCTGCCCTGCTTTAAGATGGACTGTTATTTCATTTAAACAAAATTCTAGTAAATGTCTGAGATTCCTCTGAGACTGGCAAGTTAATAAGTTTTATCTAGAACCTGTTTTTCTATTGAACCGGGTTGATCTTACCAATGAATTGTTTTAGATATTTTAAGAAACTGGGTTCCCTTTTTGCTTTATTTTCTGTTGTGTTGTTCAAGAGTATTAACCTAGTTTTTGAGCTGGCCTCACAAAACAGTGAGTATATGTGGCTTTTCTGTCTTGTTTTGTTCTGAGAGCTCAACTATGATCTGGAGAGAGTGTTGTGTCTGAGTTTTCGTCTTGCCTCAGGTTGGAAGCCATGGCTGACAGTTGTCAGCTTTTTTGTGAGGCCATCTTAAGTCTCAGATCTTTTCTCTTCCAAGAAAAACTGCTTCTTGTGCCTGTCTTATGATTTTGGTTTTCAGTAGCTACTTTGAGAAACTTTGAGATAAACTGGACTATTTGAAAAGTGCACTGAAAAAGGATAGATTGATCATTTTGATTGGTATTTAAGGCCTTAAAAAGGACAAATTATTCTAAATCACTTCTCTAAAAGATGGTTTAAAGCGTGCAGAAGATAGGGTTATGACAGTGTAATAATTTCCTACCTCTGGATGGTATTATTAAATTAGATTATAAAATCTCCTCAAAGAACTACATTATGATTGGTTTAGTGATAAATAAATGCACCTATAAGTTAAATAGTCCTAATATTCCCAGGAATTAATGAAAATGAATTTGTTCTGACAAAGGTTTTTTTTTTTTTGTATTACGTCAAACTTCAAAGCAGTTTCTTAAAAAGGAGAATCTTAAAAGCAAAATATTTCTAAGTAACTTATGCTAGATATTATATGGAATGTTTTTTATTTCAGGGAAAAGGGGTACTTTTGTCTTAAAGTAAAACTAGTAGTTGCAGAATGAGAAAAAGGGAGGCGTAGGACAAACCTAGAGAGAGGAAAAAAAAAGAGTCAAGGATCACTCTCAAAAAAGCAGAGATCTTTTTAAAGATATTAAAAAAATAAAATAAATAAGGTATATATTGAAGAGGGTTAAAATAAGAAATAAATGCTGTCTTAATACAGTTACCGCAAATTGGGTGGATCTCCAACATGAAAGAACCAGAAATAAGCTATCTCTGTTGCAGTGGAATTTTAGGAAGCCAAAAGATAAAGATTATAGTTAAAAAAAAAAAAACAAAAAACAAAAACTCTCCCAAAATAGAAAAAGTCATATGCATATCAGTGAATTGATCCTTTTGAGCCAAGACTTAAAATCAAAAAGGAAAAAAAAAAAAAAAAACAAAAAACAGTTGATGGAATCTTAAAAGGCTAAGGTTCGATTGGGGAAAAATATGGTTATGGTAAAAGTTTGAAAATAGAGACTATAAACTTTATTTCAACCGTAATTATGTTTTGTGGTATATAGGCTTAAAATAATTTCCAAGATTTTTAGATAACTTACTGATATTACCGATATTCTATGGGCAAAAGGAGCCCTGGTGGCGTAGTGGTTAAGAGCTCGGCTGCTGACCAAAAAGGTCGGCGGTTCAAATCCAGCAGGTGCTCCTTGGAAACCCTATGGGGCAGTTCTGCGCTGTCCTGTAGTGTCGCTATGAGTTGGAACTGACTCGACGGCACCTAACGACAACACCCACAACATGGATAAAATACTGAACGAAGCAGAAAGCATCGAAAGAAGACAGAAGGAAGACACAGTCACTTTACCAAAAAGAATTGGTCGACGTTGAACCATTTCAGAAAGTAACATATGATCAAGAACCGATGGTACTGAGGAAGATGTCCAAGCTGCACTGAGGGCCCTGGCAAAAAACAAACCTCCAGGAATTGATGGAATACCAATTGAGGTGTTTCAACAAATGGAAGTAACACGGGTAGTGCTCACTTGTCTATGCCAGGAAATTCGGAAGACAGTTAACTGACCAACTGACTGGAAGAGATCCATATTGGTGCCCATTCCAAAGAAAGGTGATCCAACAGAACGTAGAAATTATCGAACAATATCATTAATATCAAGCAGAAGTAAAAATTTCCAGAATATAACTCAAAAATGGACGCAGCAGTACATTGACAGGGAACTGCCAGAAATTCAAGCTGGATTCAGAAAAGGACCTGGGACTAGGGATATAATTATTGATGTCAGATGGATCTGGGCTGAAAGCAAAGAATACCAGAAAGATGTTTACTTATGTTTTATTGACTATGCAGAGGCATTTGACTACGTGGATCATAACAAATTATGGATAATGCTGCAAAGAATGGGAATTCCAGAACACTTAATTGTGCTCATGCGGAACCTGTACATAGACCAAGAGGCAGTCATTTTTTAGACAATGGTTATACTGCATGGTTTAAAATCAAGAAAGGTGTTTGTCAGGGTTCTTTCCTTTCACCATATTTATTCAAACTGTATGCTGAGCAAATAATCCGAAAAGCTGGACTATATAAAGAAGAATGTGGCATCAGGATTAGTGGAAGATTCATTGACAACCTGTGATATGCAGATGACACAATCTTCCTTGCTGAAAGCAAAGAGGACTTGAAGCACTTACTGATGAAGATCAAAGACTATGGCCTTCAGTATGGATTACATCTCAACATAAAGAAAACAAAAATTCTTACAACTAGACCAATAAGCAACATCATGATAAATGGAGTAAAGACTGAAGTTGTCAAGGATTTCATTTTACTTGGATCCACAATCAATGCCCATGAAAGCAGCAGTCAGGAAATCAAACTCCATATTATATTGGGCAAACCTTCTGAAAAAGACCTCTTGAAAGTGTTTAAAGCAGAGATGTAACTTTGAAGACTAAGGTGTGCCTGACCCAAGCCATGATATTTTCAATCGCCTCATATGAATGCAAAAGCTGGACAATAAGGAAGATGGAAGAAGAATTGATGCCTTTGAATTATGGTGTTGGGGAAGAATATTGAACATACCATGGACTGCCAGAAGAACAAACAAATCTGTCTTGGAAGAAGTACAGCCAGAGTGCTCCTTGGAGGCAGGATGGCGAGACTTTGTCTCACATACTTTGGACATGTTATCAGGAGGGACCAGTCCCTGGAGAAGGACATCATGCTTAGCAAAGTAGAGGGTAAGCTAAAAAAAAAGAACGACCCTAGACGAGATGAACTGACACAGTGGCTGCAGCAATGGGCTCAAACATAACAACAATTGTGAGGATGGTGCAGGGCTGGGCAGTGTTTCGTTCTGTTGAACATAGGGTTGTTATAAGTCATAACAGACTCGATGGTACCTAACAATAATATTACTGATATTAAATTGAATTAATGGATAGTCGCTGTAATTTAATTTTATATACTTTTGCTTTTTATGCCACAGAGAAAGGAGATATATATATACATACATACATACATACATACATACATACATACATATATATATATATATACACATCTGCTGGAAACTCTGGTGGTGTAGTGGTTAAAAGCTACATCTGCTAACCAAAAGGTCAGCAGTTTGAATCCACCAGGCGCTCCTTGGAAACTCTATGTGGCCGTTCTATTCTGTCCTATATAGTGGCTATGAGTCGTAATCAACTCCACGGCAATGGGGTTTTATGTATGTCTGTTAATGAGTTTATTCATTTTTGTCACTTAAACATTTGCACTGTAAGAGATATGTTAAAAATACAGAAAGGTTAAAAGATTTATTAAAAGGTAATTTATTTGATGTGGTCAAAGTTTTTATCTGTCTTGGCTAAAGTTTTATTGGTTAATTTACGAGATTTTTAAGAGCTTTAGTGTCAAATAGCATATAAAGCAAAAAAAAATTGGGTTTCTTGCTGATAAAATAACAAAATATCCTTTAATTACTGTGTTGAAGAGTTCATTTTATCCTTTGTGTAATCTGCCTGGAAGGCAAGGGTTCGGTGTGTCATTATAATAAGTTCCTCAGTTTATGCTAAAAACAAAGTCACAAGTATTATTTCTCAGGTAAATTCCTGACAACTTTGAAATTTCATGAAAAGTTACAGAGGATTTGTTCCTGCTTTGTAGGGAAAAAGTGATAGAGGAAAAAAAAAAGTCATTTGTGTTATGAGTTATATGAAATGTGTTGTCAAATCAGGAGACATGCCAAATTTTCTTTAGGTTAAAATTTTATGTGTCAGTGTCTCCTCTAATATTTTGCCTAATATTAGACAGAATCATTTTGTCAGGGATAAAATTAGTTATTTTTTTTAATTGCTAACTTGGTTACAACTTTGTTCTTTAATTTAAATCTAGCAGACTCGATGTAAACAAGATTTAACTGAGAGTTTACTCCACTTAACTCTAAGAGTTTTATTAATATTCAGATGTTTAGAAACCTGATAATCTTCATATATTATTGGTATATCCTAACCACAGGTAGTCCCCGTCTTACAACAGGGTTCCATTCCAAAGATTCCATTGTAAGTCAGTTCTAACATAAGTCAAATACCTATCTTTGTTATTTTTAAGTTTTTGTGATGTTTAAGGTTGTGTGTCTACTTGTCTGGGCCATGATTCTCAGTGATTTGGCAGTTATGTAATGATGTAATTTGGCAGCTATGTAATGATGTAATTTGGCAGCTGTGTAATAATGCAGTCATTATCCATGATGTGACCTGATGTGATCAGCCAATCAGTTGTAATAGGAGTTTCCTGGGGGTGTGTGGCCTGCATCCAGTATATATATATGGATGTTCTGGCAAAGCTTGCTTGCTTGTTCTGAATCCTGCATCTGGCTCATCATCATCTGATCTATGGTTCTTGGGACTTTTGCCAGCTGCCTGTCGTATTTCCTACTGATTTTGGGATTCATCAGCCTCTGCAACCTGTGAGCCAATGTCCTGCCATCTGACCTGCTAATCTTGGGTTCGTCACTCCCTGGTGACAGAGTAGCTAAGGGCTCAGCTGCTAACCAAAAGGTTGGCAGTTCAAAATCCATCAGCCAATCCTTGGAAACCCTATGGGTACAGTTCTACTCTGTCCTATAGGGTCACTGTGAGTCAGAATCAACTCAACGGCAATGGGTTTGGTTTTGGTTTTTATATGTATATATACAATTCACTGGTTTTGTTTCTCTAGAGAACCCAGCCTAAGACAGTTTTCATTATTATTGCCTTTTATTATCAGTGTCTTTATAAATCCGATCTTAATATTTGTCTTTGGGGGTTGGCATGAGAATGATAACATCAGTAAATTATGCACTGCAACACTGTATGTAGTACATATTACTAACCATAAGATGTACAAAAAAAACTGGACAGTTGTTAAGTACGGTTTGCTGTAACTCGAATAAGTCATAAGTCGGGGGACTACCTGTATATGCTTTATATTCATATTATGTTATGTCTCAGGATTATTATGTGTTACATCTAAAGTTTTTTTCTTTTTTTTCCTTTTAATTGACTTTATTTTACTTTGCATTATTAGTGAACTTATTACTAATAATAAACTTCGTCAGGTTTATTATTAGTAATAAGTTAACTATGGCCATTTTTTAGTTTTGTCATCTGCAGATAGTTTTTACTTTGCTAACTTGCTGAAAGTGCTTGATCAGAGTGTTTTAACAACAACAACAAAATGGACTATATCAGACTTATGAAAATGACTGTAATATTTTTATTGTAGATACAACTGGACTGAATCAAGCTTTCCAGAACTCTTGGGTATTAGCTGACCTGATGGGTTTATAGACTGCTGCTGATCCAGAATTGCATGGAACAGAAATTAACAACATAGGACTGAGTAGACTAAAAGATTATGGGTTTTATGTGGGGATATTGCTGATGTTTTAATGTTCTATTTTCTAGATATAAGGAAGTGCTTTCGCCTTTATCCCAAACTATCTAACTAGTTGGTTGGGTTTTTTTTAGTCTTTTACCTGCAGATTTGAACTGGTTCTTATTATGCTCTTCGTATCTGTTTATGTATAATAAATTACCCAAGAGAGAAAATAATATGAGAGGAATGAAAAGGTAAGAGCAGAAAGAAACTTTAAAAGGGATTAAAAGAATTAGGAGATGAGGAAAATCTTTACCATAGAATACTTTATATTAGTTACTGAAATAGGTGATTCTCACATTAAAGGAAATAATTAGACTTTAAATGGATTTAGAATTGTAACCCTTGAATTAGAAGTTTCTGTTGATAAATTTAGCAAAGTTGTAAAGACCGGTAACTAGAGAAGTATCTGAATTTCTAGCTATGAATTTACAAAATAGAATAGCTTTAGATTTCCTGTTAGTCTCCCAAGGAGATTTCACCTTAATGAATGTTGTTGCGTTTATACTAATAATATGCAATCTGAGGTTTGCAGAATGTAGTTGCTGCTCAGGCACATGAAAAGCAGTTACTGATGCTCCTTATGTGTAAACAAACAGCTGATGGGATTTGTTTCCTTGGTTCAAAAACCCAGGGTCATGGTTTCAGGAGTCATTTCAGTCATTTGGTCTAATATTGTTCTTAATGTTTCTTTTTCTACCTCCTAGTTCATTGTATAGTGTCTGGGGTCTTAAAAGCTTGCAAACGTTCATCCAAGGTGCAACAATTGGTCTCTGTTCATCTGGAGAAGCAAGGGAAAGGACAGCCAGGCAGAGGAGGAACTAGGCTCCATGTCTGATTGCCTCCATTAACAACTGTCTCCTTTGCCACAAGGCCAGAAGAACTGGATGGTGCCCGACTACCATTATTGAAGGTTTGTGATCAAAGATTCTACAGCAGAATCATGATCAAAAGGGAAGAAATGAGAAGCCTTTTTAATTCTCCTGGTATTCAGATTTCTGGGTCCATGGAGTCGGGGTGACCTACCCAGGCCATTTGCTCTTAGGTGTCCTTTGGAACCTTCAATCTTTAAGGAACTGGTTTTCCCAGGATCACCTTCAAGCCAAACAATAGCCTAGTAAGCAGCTTAGTGGAGATGGTTTTGCCTTAGGCATTGGGCTCTTTGTAGAATTGCAATGATCTTCAGGAGACTACCCTGCTTGGATCCCACCTACATAACCTGTTTTCACTCAGTGGGAAATCCTGGTGGCATAGTGGTTAAGAGTTCAGCAGCTAACCAAAAGGTAAGCAGTTTGAATCCACCAGGCAGTCCTTAGAAACTCTATGGGGCAGTTCTACTCTGTCCTATAGGGTCACTATGAGTCGGAATTGGCTTGTACGCAAGGGGTTATTTTTTTTTTTTTCTTTGAAGCGCCTTCCCAATAACTTTGGGTTCATGCTGACCAATTCAAATCGCATCTACTCATGGTAAATGTATTCTGTTACACTAGTTTTTGGTGTTTCTCCACACATGTAGGCTTTTGACAACCCTGATACAGGTTATAAGCTTAGAGTATTTGAGAAAACTAAGCAGCCTAGTGTGGCTGGAACTTAATGAGAAATGGGAAGGGTTGAAAAGATAAAGTTGGACAGATAAGCAGAAATCAAATTATGCAGTGCCTCAGAATCTATGGTAAAGAGTTTGAATGTTACTTCAAGTCTAATGAGAATCCACTGGAAATGGAGAGGAAGGAGTAGTTAAATCTGCATGAAGTCAAGGAAGGAACTTCAAGAAAGAGTTGGGCCCTAATGGTTAGGCATAATACTGATTGACAGGAAAAGTAAAAGAGAGAGAGAGAAGAAAAAGGACATTTCAGGCAAGGGAGTAATAGTCCAGCATAGTTATAAGAAAGGGACCAATGAAAAATCAGACTAGGGATTCAGGCTGGAGTTCCTCTAGAAAACTAGTATGATGACAATGAAAATTGTTTAGCTTCTAATGATTTGGGGCTTGTAGAAACCTATAAAGACTAAGTTTTTGACTGGCTATAAACTCTCAAAATTCAAAAGACAAAAACAGAATAATAGAAGGTATTATTTAACTACATTTTTAAAAATCAAACTGTGCATGGGATGTATAATTTTAATCAAATAATTTGGTCTTTGTCCTTGGTTGCTGAGAGATAACCTCTAAACTCTAGGAATTGCTTGAGTGATTGTACTCTTTCTTATGCTAACAAGGTGATTCAAGGTGTGGGGCTCAGAAGATCCACTATGCTTATCAACCTGACCTCCCAAAGAGGGGAGGGGGACTGGAGATTGAGTTCAGCCACAGAGGCAGTGATTCAGTCAACCATGCCTATGTAATGAAATGCCAATAACAAATCTGGACCCTGAATCTCCATGAGCTTCCTGGGGGTAAAATACATTGATGCTCAGGGGAGTGATGCATCCTATGTTAGGACACAGAAACTTCACATTGTGAACTCATGCAGACTTCACCCTATGTGTCTCTTCATTTGTAACTTTTTTACCATTATAAGCTGTAATATTAAGTATAGTGCTTTCCTGAGTTCTTTGAGTCATTCTAGCAAGTTATCAAATCCAAGGGGGTGGTGGGAACCCCAAATTTATAGCCTGCAGGTCAGAAGTAAGAGGGCTCCGGGACCCCCAAGTTTACAGCCAGTATCCTGAATGGGAAGTGGAAACCCCGGAGTTCATAGCAAGCATGTCAAAAGTGAGGTTATCATGAGACCCCTGAGTTTATGGCTGGCATCTGAAGTCTCGGGCAGAATAGGCAGTCTGGAGGTGTACCTTTTTACTTGTGAGATATGATCTAACTCTGGTGGTCAGTTTGGGCCTTAAGAAGAAAAACTTCATTTGCAGTTGGTGCCAGAGAGGATATTTAGAGTGTGAATGTCAGAAGACACATGCACACGTGCGCACACACACACACACCAACACAGACTATACTGGTAAACACCAAAATTGACTTAGGTCATTGCTTTTCTCTGAAGCAGTCTTCATTTGGCCTAATCTTCTCTCCAAAACAGCTTTAGTTAGATAGCTCCCCTATTCTACAACATCCAGTGGCTTATGCCCACAAGTCAAGAGCAAAACAATACTTTGGCATGGCATTCACAACCTCTTGGGTAAAATTTCTCATTGATCTTAAAATACCTCCTCTTTCTCAGCTGGGAAAGGCTCTTCACTCTCTCAAATACATGTTGCATTTATTCCCACCTGCTAACATTTGCTGCCTCACTGTCTTCCTTCACCAACAAACTCAATGTATAGAGAAGAATGCAGGATTTGGACTAAGGTATATTTGGGTTCTAATTCTGGCTCTGCCACTCACTAGTTGAGTGACCTTGGGTAAGTTATTACAACTCTTGGAGCCTTAGTTTCCTCATCTATAAAATGGAATAGTATTATTTGCCCTCATGGAAGTATTAAGAGAATCACTTAAGTGTCAATAAAAAACTTAGCATAGCATTTGGCACATAAATGCTCAATAACTACCAATTTCTTTTCCTTTTTCCTTCTATCTCTATTCTTACAAGAGTGTTACCAAAGACCAAAACCCACTGCCATCGAGTCAATTCCGACTCATAGCAATCCTATAGGGCTGCCCTATAGAGTTTCCAAGGAACACCTGGAGGATTCGAACTGCCGACTTTTTGGTTAGCAGCCGTAGCACTTAACCACTACACCACCAGGGTTTCCATAGTAGTATTAGTTCCATGAAATTTAGTACTAAGTAACATCCCTGAACACTATCCATAAAAGATTTTTTATAGCAGATGCTAGTTCTGTTATTTGAGGGACATCAACACATCTGTTGAGAATACAAACTTAATACAATAATTAAAAAATATAAATTATAACTAATTATAACAACTAAACATTTTATAATTCACAAATTATTTTTATATTCATTTGTCTTAGGCTGCATTCTCTAGAGAAGCAAAACCAGTAAAGTGTATAAATATATATATATATATATATATATTATATCAAGGAAACAGCTCATGCTATTGTAGAGGCTAGAACGTCCCAAGTCCGTAGATCAGGGTAGAGGCCTCTCCCAACTCACACAGCTGCAGAAGCTGGCAAGCCCAAGATCGGAAGGTCAGACAGCAGGGCTCCTGCTCACAGGCTGTGCAGATCGACGAATCCCAGGTTTGGCAGATAAACTGAAAGCTCAAGTCCCAAGAACGGGAGATGAGACGACAGCAAGCAGCCGCAGGATCCAGAGGGAGCAAAAAGCCAGAACGTCTGCCTATATACAGATGCGGGCCACAACCCCATGGAGACTCCCTTTCATCTGATTGGCTACTCACAGTATATTCAGTCATGGGAGTGATTACATTAAAGCATGGAGAATCATGGACCATCGAAGTTGACACACAATCTTAACCATCACATCATTTCTTTATTTTTCTTCTCAAAATAACCTTGTAGGATGAGGAGGTCAGATATTATTCCCATTTTATAGGTGAAGAAACAGGCTTCAAAAAATTACAAGACTTGAACATGTTCACCCAATCTGTTGTTAGTTGCCATCAAGTCAATTCTGCCTCAAGGCAGCCCCGTATGTTACAGAGTAAAGCTAATCTATAGGGTTTTCTTGGTTGTAATCCTAATGAAATCAACTTGCCAAGCCTATCTTCCAGGATAGTGCTGGGTAGGTTCGAACCACCAACCTTTAGGTTAGCAGCTGAGTGCAAAGAGTTTGTACCACCTAGCGACCTTACCCGATCTATACCAAAACCAAAAAACAAACAAAAAAAAAACCCTGTGGCCATCAAATCGATTCTAACTCACAGTAACCTTATAAAAAAAGAAACAGAGCCTAGACATTCTAGTTTCTTTAAAAGGGTTCATTCTACTCCATTCCTGACAGACATTTCCCCTGCCTGGGAACCATCACTCTCCTCCTGTGGCCTTCCATTGCCCTCAGTACATACCATCAACGTAGTCTCTGATAAATGCTCCCCACAGTACTTATCTAGCCTTCTCTTTTCCCATGCCCTATTTGTTACTTTAAGGAGAAGCCATACTGAACAACTGCTTGTTGTTTCTGGAAAACATCAAACTTTTTCTCACTTCTGGCCCTTTGTACATGCTGGACTACCCTTCTCTCTCCCGAAAACCCAGCTAACTTCTCTTCATGAATCTTTTAAGACTCAACTCATGGGTTGCTATAGCTAGGAGAGCATTCTTGATACTCCATGTGAGGTGGCTTCCTCATCTTCTGTGACCTTGGGCACAGCCTTGTAACATATTTTAGTATGATTGTGTCTACCTCTGCCACTGGACTATGAGCTCCAACAGGGCAGGGAATGTGCCAAGCTTTTCACCTCGTTAGTGCCCAGACAGGACCTGGCACGGAGCAGGTGCTCAGGGGTACGTGATGATATGATGAAGTAATTAAGTTTCCTAGGTATCCTTGGCTCTGACCTAGAAGCAATATGCATAAAAGCAAAACAGAAAGTCATAGATCTCCTCAGGAAGGAGTCAGTTCAAATGATCTACATACATTAAGGCATGGGGAGCAAAGCGGAAAAACAAAAACAAAGATGTAGAAGTCAGCAATTACTAGAATTACTGCTCTTTGGGACACAACCCTGAACATGTCATTTTCCCAGCAGCAACTCTCTCACCACTTTATCTCCATATGCCATTTGCCAACCCAGACTGAGCTGGTTCTCTAGTATAAAACAGCCTTAGTGCTATTGAAAATAGTTCTGTCAGTGAAAAAGCTAGGTCATCCATGATGAAATGTGTTTTAGCTGGTCCATATGCAGCATTTAAACTCACAGGTTCTCTGAGCCTTGGTTTTTCTATCTGTGAGGTACAGATTATATCCTCTCCTGGCCTCTCCATTAGCAAGACTGATCATGACATGAAGCAACCGGTAAGAAAATGCCTTGTCCTGACACCCATGGAAAGAAGATTGGGAAAAAAGTTTGAGCTAGTATGCTCCTGGCTGATTATGATTCAGTAGCCATCAGCCAGCACCAGGGATATATTGCAAAAAACAGAAGGGGAGGGTCTGAGAGCTCTGTTAGAGGGCTTTGGAGGCAGGGGAGTCCCAGTGAGCCCATCACTGAGGAAGTCTCCTAAAGGGGTGATATTAAATAGGGGCCAGGGCTTAATCTTCTGCATTCCAGCACCAAATACAGAGTAAAAACCCATTGCTGTCGAGTCAATTGCAACTCATATAGGCATTTGATAATTCCTAGAAGGAAGGAAGGAAAGAAGGGAAGGGAAGAAGGGAGGAGGGAGAAAGAGACGAAAGAAAAGAAAAAAAGGACGAGGGGGAGGAAGAAGGCTTGCCTTTAAAAGAAGCCTGAATCTATCATTAAGCCCTTACCTTTTCTCACTTATATCCCATACTCTTGCTCAAAGGCCCAGCTCAATTCAGGGCAGTTCCATTCAGTTTACCTAATTCGCACACACCTGCTGAACCCTCAGACCTGTGTTGGGTGTTACAAATCCTTATATGAATGAGACACAGTCCTTGACCTCAAGGATTCAGCTGAAACAGACCCAAAAACAATGACAAGTCAGTGATAAATGCTATGAGAGAGGAATTCAGGAAGAAGAGTTACACATAGAGCAGGGATTGACTAACTCTGCCTGCACAGTCCTAGAAGACTTAGAGGGGAAGGCACTTAGGTTAGGCCCTGAAGGAAGAGTAAGAATATTCCAGGCAGAGCAATGATTCTAGGCTGTGATCACACTGAGAGCAAAGGCGGTGGTGGTGCCAGAACGAGGCATGTTTAGGAAGTCCCAGAGAGAGAAAGGCAGAGTTTGATGGCTGAAACAGAGGGTGGTTGGAACCAAGGCAAGAAAGACAGGATGGGGTCAGGCAAGTTTCATTCATCCAGGAGCAGGCAGCAAAGGTATTCAAGTTAAGGGAAACAATAGCAACAAAAGCAAGAGGAGGCTGGGGCTTGGCTAGAGGAAAGATTCTTCTGGAAAGTCATTGGTTGAAAAAGTTTGTTTCAGAAAACCATGAGTACTGTTAGAAGGGCAGGAAATAATAACATTTAAATTTCTGAGACAGGCAACTTCACCTAGCTTTTTATTTTTATTTTTTAGCCTGGTCTTTGATCCCTTCTCCATACTACCCTTGCAACCTCATCCCTTGATGCTGCTATATAAATTAAAAATCGTAAGATGGCCTGGTTTTAAATCTCAGCTCTACCCTATATCCATTCTTTAAGCTTGCAAAATGTCACGACATCTCTTAGCCTCAGTTTTATATCCATCAGTGGGGATAATGATAGCACCTTTAGGATTGTTGTGTGATTTAATAATAATAGGTTATTTATATTAAGAATTTACTGTGTGCCAGGCACTGTTCTAAGCATTTTTGTATATTAACTCATTTATTCCTATCTCTAGGTAGAATTTGTGTTCCTATTTTACAGACAAAGAAAACAAAGCTCAGAAAGGTTAAGAATTTGGCCTCAGATTAGTAGAAGAATCAGTATTTGAAACCGGTATTGTGATTCCATCTGGTTTTCGATCGTTAGTGTTTAATGTGTCCAATCTATTCTTGAGGTGGTCTCTAAATTCAGGTGGGATATACTCAAGGTTATACTTTCACTCTCATGGACTTGTTCTAATTTTCCTCAGCTTCAATATAAACTTGCATATGAGCAACTGGTCTGTTCCACAGTTGGCCCCTGGCCTTGTTCTGACTGATGATATTGAGCTTCTCCATCATCTCCTTCCATAGATGTAGTCAATTTGATTCCTGTGTATTCCATCTGGCGAGGTCCACGTGCACAGTCGCCACTTATGTTGTTGAAAAAAGGTATTTGCAATGAAGAAGTCGTTAGTTTTGCAAAATTCTATCATGCGATCTCCGGCATCATTTCTATCACCAAGGCCATATTTTCCAACTACTGATTCTTCTTTTTTGTTTCTAACTTCCGCATTCCAATTACTAGTAATTATCAATGTATCCTGATTGCGTGTTCGATCAATTTCAAACTGCAGAAGTTGGTAAAAATCTTCAATTTCTTCATCTTAGGCCTTAGTGGTTGTTTTGTAAATTTGAATAATAGTCATATTAACTGGTCTTCCTTATAGGTGTATGGATATTATCGTATCACTGATGGTGTTGTACTTCAGGATAGATCTTGAAATGTCTTTTTTTGATGATGAATGTAACACCATTCCTCTTCAATTTGTCATTCCTGGCATAGTAGACCATATGATTGTCTGATTCAAAATGGCCAATACCAGTCCATTTCAGCTCACTAATGCCTAGGATACCGATGTTTCATTTTTGACAATTTCCAATTTTCCTAGACTCATACTTTGTACATTCCACGTTCCGATTATTAATGGATGTTTGCAGCTGTTTCTTCTCATTTTGAGTCATGCCACATCAGCAAATGCAGGTCCTGATGTCACTGTAAGGACTAAGATGCGCCTGACCCAAGCCATGGTGTTTTCAGTTGCCTCAAATGCATGTGAAAACTGGACAATAAATAAGGAAGACCTAAGAAGAATTGACGCCTTTGAATCATGGTGTTGGAGAAGAATATTGAATATACCATGGACTGCCAGAAGAACAAACAAATACATGAGACTAAATGGGCAGCTCCTGTCTAGAGGCAAGATGAGAGGGCAGAGACAGAAGCTGGGTGAACGGACATAGGAAATCCAGGGTGGAAGGGAGAAGTGTGCTGTCACAGCCTAGGGAGAGCAACTAGGGTCACATAGCAATGTGTATATAAATCTTTGCATGAGAGACTAACTTGAGTTGTAAACTTTCACTCAAAGCACAATTTAAAAAAAAAGAACAAACAGATCTGTCTTGGAAAAAGTACAGCCAGACTGCTCCTTAGTAGCAAGGATGGCGAGACTTCATCTCACACATATTTTGACATGTTATCAGGAGGGATCAGTCCCTGGAGAAGGACATCATGCTTAGTAAAGTAGAGGATCAGCAAGAAACAGGAAGATCCTCAATGAAATGGATTGACACAATAGCTGCAACAATGGGCTCAAACATAACAACAATTGTGGGGATTGTGTAGGATCGGGCAGTGTTTCATCTGTTGTACATAGGGTAGCTATGAGTCTAAACCGACTCCACAGCACCTAACAACAACAGCATTGTGATTCCAGAGCCTATACACCTAATCACAATGGATAAGATCATCTCTGTAAAATGATTAGCATTGTAAGAGCTCACAAAAACTATGTATGTGGGTTCATTCCAGGAGTTCTATCAATTTAAATAAATGGATGAGTGTGGCTTAATGAGTGGCTAAGTAGGCAAATGAACAACTGCTGTTTGAAAGCGGAAGTACCTAGCTGAGAGGAGACACCTCCCTTTCCAGGTGTCTGGCCAGAGAAGTGAGTAGTTGATAACTAAGGTGGGATGGTGGTGGTGAGTGTCCCATCATCAGATATACCTGGCATGTGGCCATAATTATCCTGAACCCATAAACAGAGCACCCAGAAGCACCCCAGGCCCTCTCCAGGGAGCATGAGAGGGACTGCTTGGAAACTCCACTTTCCCCTGTGTGTCCCTGTGATTGGGCTGCAGAAGGCAGCCTTTTGCCATTCTTCTGCCTCATCCATCATCATTACAGCAAACCTAAAATTCTGATTACGAAAGCATAGCCTGGTGGCAGTGAGCAGCCAGGGAGCCCAGAGCTTCAGAGCCAGGAGGAAGAGGACTGGGGATGGAGAAGGTCACAATTCATCAGCTTCAGCAAGATCAGAGTGCTGAAGGCAGCACAAAGCTGAGGCTTCTGACCCAAAAGAGGAGCAGCAACGGCAAAGGCAAAGGCGCAGCCTCAGTGAGGGTGGGGATACAGGAGGCGGAGCAGGAGATGTGCTTCTGTCCATGAAGTTCTGCAGGGCAAGGGGCCTGGCAGGAAAATGTCTGCCAGTCTGAGTCATGCTGCATAGTGAATCCTGAAACACATGCCCCAAGACTCTGGGGATAGGACACAACTGCCTAAATTGTCTCTATTTAAAATATAATGGTATGGGGCTGAGAAAGTTTAAATGACTTGCCCCAGATCAGACAGCCAGAAGCAGAAAAGCAGGATTTAAGCTCAGATCTCTGTGATTCTGAAGTCTTTCTCTTTCTCTTATACCACACTGCACTTATCACTGTACCAGCATTCTAAAATGTGTGTGCTCAATGTGATGCTAGTGTTGCACACCAGACCAGGAAAAAGAACAGGTTAGCACGTTACCACTAGATCTCATTCACTCCTAATTCCCTATCTCTGCTCACATTTCATACATGAGAAGATCCAGGCCCACAGAGAGGCAGTAACCTGACCAAGGTCATACAGTGGCTTGCATCCAGGTCGCTGAATTTCCACAACACCTCATGAGAGAGAAAAAGAAGAGGGAAAGTACAGTGAAAACTGTACTCTCAAGGCCAGCCAATAGCTTGAAGGTCATTTACTAGGAGACTTCACATGCTTGTTTACTTAAAGAAAGAGAGAATGCTTAATTTTAGCCCACAGAGGAATAAAATGCTGAGGTACAAATGAAATTAGGAAAAACAAAAAATATGATGGCATGATTGGAAAGAGTGGAGAGCCTATAGGATTGAAGGAAGGAGAGAGAAGAGTGACAAAGTCCCTGCCCTGGTCTTGGGCTGGGAGAAAGTGATCTCAGGTCCTGCAGGCTGCCCCCAGCACCCTCCTGTGCACTGCCCTGAGTCTGTGTCTCAGGACGACCTCCTCTACATCCTCACAGGGCACTAGCAAACTAACTTAGAAAAAGCAGTAGGATGCAATGTGAACAGCCTGGGTTCCAAAATTATATTGGCCTGGCTTTGCCACTCATTAGCAGAGTTACACTGGGTGAATCACCTGCTTCACTGAGCCTTGGTTTCTTCATATCAGTAAAAGAAGACAATGCCTACTTTTAGGGTTATTGTAGGATTAGAGGTAACATACACATAAAGTACCCAGCATGGTTCCTGGAATATAGCAAATATTCAATAAATGTTAACCATTATACTTATTACCATTGTTACTATTTTCATTACTGTTATTATCTGTCCCACATAAAGCAAGGAACATGTTACTGGGATGTTTATATGATGATTTTTAGGAATTGGCTATTTTCTGACAAAAGAACATAGTTTTCTTTTAGGACAGTGGGGATTGCATATGTTTCTCTGAAGTACATGCACTCAGCTCCCACTCAATACCCAATGTGCCTGTTGTGGATACACTGCTGCGGGAAGGTAGGAATCATTTCTCTGGAGCTGGTCACTGAGCCAGAGCTGAAACTTCTAGATCCAGTAATGCCTTCAGACCCTGGCAAAAGGCTCTACCTCTGGTCTTGCATCTTAGGGGGTCCCGCACATTACAGTGCCTTTTTGAAAAATTTCTAAGTTCCCCTTTGATCCCTGGGGTTGGTTAGGCAGTCTGGACACGGTGTCTGGAGCCCAAACCTGGTTCCTCTGGGTCCTAGACACCAGAAAATTCTATTTTTAAACATTCTAAGTCCCCCTCTAGTGCCTGGGATCAACCAGGGTTTGCAGTGACAACCAGGCAGGGAGGCCCAGCCCCTGTTCTTCCCCTACCTCTGCTACCCACATGTGTGATGAAGAGATTCTCCACAGAGCTCTGGGACTCATGGCTATGGCCAGGTCCCAGTTCCAGGAGGGTGGCTGGGTGAGCAGATCACTTCTGTTAGCTGATATGGTATTTCTTTCACAGGATCATGTGAGATTGAGCCACCAGAATGGTGCTGACATGCTGATTTTGGGTGACTCTCACTCATGCTGGACACAGGAGTCCAGGGCTCTGGGCTACTGACGGTCCACCACTAACCTCTGGTCAGTGTGTAGGCTCATGCATTGGCTCTTGCCTGTCTATCTTCCAACCGTGGTGCTGTCTCTGGGTTTATAGCACTGAAGATAGCATGGGTGCCAGTAGCTACTTCTCCCTAGGCAGTTACCTCACTCCTTCTGCAGTGTCAGGCAGTCCTCCAGAAGTGGCTGTGCCTGTCTCATTCCTATCTTTTCTGAGGTCTTTTGAAGTATTCAAGTCCAACAGACCTTTCTGACTGATGTCCTCTCTGGCCTCTAATCCATGTATGAATGTTGTGCCCTCCTGGGTCCATCGTAAGCCATGCCAGATGAGGATAAACTTTACTTGAGTGAAAGAGATTATACCTCTCTCTCAACATATGGGCCCATTTCCTATTCTCCCCACTAATGGCAGTGTGTAGAAGGCAGTGAACATTGAAAGGGAGCATTTTCTAGGAATGCAGTGGTTATGACCTAAAGCTAATGAGCTCAGTAGAAGACATGGTTGGAAAATGTGTTGTTCTGTGTTTATGCTATATAATTATGAACAGTAAATTTAACTTGACCAGAAAATAAATTATTATTCACATTTTCCTGAATACTCAGGATGAGCCCTGCATTTGTGGTCATCATCAATAAAGCATCATAAAATTCCTTGAGAGAGTCATTAGAAAATAGTGTCTGTGGGGACCATCACAAATGATAAAGCATCATGGGTAATGATGTAACCAGCATTAAATACATAGTATCAGGGAACAGCAGCAAGCAGCAAGAAGACCTCAATTGTTTTGATGCAAACATGTTCCAAATAGCCATGCATTGTGAGCGATACCAGTGTTACTATCTTTCTCCAGTTGGGAGATACAAAATTAGCCAGGAATGGCATGTTTGACAATAAAGAACATAAAAAGAGGGTGCCTGGACACGTGAAGAATCTTTACATGCACTGGTTTGATCATAAACAAATACAAACGTAGTACTTCTCTAACCATTGTTCTAAATATTCATCTAAATTCATGAACTTCACAGGAACCCATGAATTTAGTAATACATTTTTTAATGAAACTGCTCATATAGACAGGGTCCAACAAAAAAATATTTGCCTGGGGCCCTGCACACATTAGGGGTGACCTTGGTCAGGGTGATATAAGATAGGTTTAGCTAGTGACATGCATGAAGTTTCCTAACTGGAGGGGTGATCAAGGAAAACATCTAAGGATCGGATCGCTTGGAGCATTGTTGCTCCTCTATTACAGCTGAAGGTCCACTACAGGTCTCACTTACAAACTACAGTCTCCTTAGCCATTAAAAGTGAAGCTTCAAAGCAGTCTTTCAAAACTTGTATATATACTTACAATATAATATTAAGAGCAAACTGCAGCATTTTACATGTATTCTGAGCTCTATGATGTAAAGGGGAAATACATTAAAAAAAAAAAAACTAAAAGGAAACAGGACAACATATTAAGAGGAAAAATCGAAGGTGATTTTCCTGCTTTATGTGTGTGTTTCACTAGGTCTAAATTTTCTGCAATAAGCATGTGTTATTTTCACTTTCATCTTTACTGAACTTCTTTCACTATACATCTCTCACTTCTCTGCACATAATACTTCCTCCGGCCTGTATGTTCATCCTCCCTAACAACTTACCTTCCTTTGGCTAAATCCTGCTTATCTTTGAGACCCCATCAGAAACATCACTTCCTCCAGGCACCCTTCTCTTAACCCTCCAGGCTGTATTATATGTTTCTGTTAAAAGCTACAACAGAAACGCTGCCTAGTCCTGTCCCATCCCCATGACCAGCTGCAGATTGGACTGTTGTGATCCACTGGGTTTTCACTGGCTGATTTTCAGAAGTAGATCGCCAGGCCTTTCTTCCTAGTCCATCTTAGTATGGAAGCTCTGCAACACCCAAGCCTCCACTGACAGGTGGCAGCTGGTGGCTCAGCATGAGATGCATTGGCTAGGAATAGAACCTGGGTCTCCCTCGTGGAAAATGAGAAGTCTACCACTGACCCACCACTGCCTCCTCTTTTAATGAGCTCCCACATTATCCTATAGATTCCTATCACTGTTCATGTAACTGAAAGTTTGATTACTTATTTCCCTACTAGTCCTGCACTCCAGCAATGCCTATCACTGTGTCTGGCAAATAGTAGATCCTCAGAAATATTTATTAATGGAATAAATGAATGAAAAGAAAAACTAAAGTTTAAAACCTGTTTTTAAAAAAAATATATATATATGTGTGTGTGTGTGTGTATATACACACACACACACACACACACACACACACACACACGAACAAAGCCTAGGAGCCCCAAGGAATTTCTTGTGTTTGTGTCGTTTAAATTTCTCATTGATAGGAAAAAAAAAAAAAGCAGTACATAAGTAAGTAAACAAAGTAAACAGAGAATCCATAAAACTGCACTGTGGTAGGGACCTAGAGAAGACAGTCTGGTAATTCTTTGGGGCAGTGTTGGGCAAATAAGTTCCTAAGAACACTAATTCTGTAAGATACTCTGGGAAACAGGGAGATGAAGGGTCTAAAGTCAAAGGACTTAGGGAAATGCTGTATGCTCTGGCCTCTTCTAAAGATTTACAATGTGTATTAGTATTCTCCAGATTTGTAAAAAGCCCTGCTGTAAAGAATCTGGTTAATTTATTTTTAATCCAGTGCTTCTCAAACTTATTTAAATATGAATCTTTCCTTTATGTAATACCTATTAACATCTATTTCCCAGCACACATGGGGAATGCTGGGCTTAAGGGATAAAACTTGGACTTCAGAGGAAGGAATCTTCTGGCTGATGGTGAAGGCAAGAAGTAGGAAAACTACAGGAGCTAGAGAGACCATAAGAATTAAAAAAATAAGAATACTAATAACTGTAACATTTATTGAGCACATACTATGCAGCCAATAGTCTACCGAGTATGTTCACACAGGAGATCGTTTAACTTTATAATAAATTTAAGAAGTAGGTACCATTAGCCCAACTTAATGAAAAATAAAGTTCAAAGAGGTTAAGTGTGCTGCAGACAGTGCCATGTCCATCTGGGTTACTTCAGACTCTTCCTCTTCACCACTATACTACCACCACTGAATGACACAAACGCTCCTTCCCTGAGTAAAATGATGAAATGGAAGCACTGCCTTCCTTATTCCCTTCTTTCTCTTTCTTTTTCTTCCCTTCCGCTCTCTTCTTTCCTCAAACATCCCACAAGTGTCCACTCTGTGTCATTCACTGTGCTGGGTGGATCCTGGGGTTTTGAGAGATGAATCAGAACTGATCGCTCTCCTCAAAGAGCCTCCAGTCTAGCCCACCAAGGTGGTCAGCTTCCAAACTCCAGGACAGATTAACAGGAGGGTTGGAAGGAAGACCCGTAGCCATTGCCGTGGAGTCGATTCCGACTCATAGTGACCCTAGAGGACAGAGTAGATCTGCCTCATAGGATTTCCAAGGAGCGCCTGGTGACTTTTTGGTTAGCAGCTGTAGCTCTTAATCACTATGCCACCAGGGTTTCCATGGAAGGAAGACAGCCCTATAGATTGCATCAAAAACATTTGAAAGGTTGCTGCTAATGCTCCTAATGAGGTGAGGATGGTCAGATCCTTAGAAATAGAGGCATTCGACAGCATGGGAGGAGAGGTAGAAAGTTGGTGGAAAGTTTCATGTACAAATCAGCAAATTAATGCTGTTTTTGTTAAGTAGATTTATTAGCGGGGCGGAGGGGTGGTGGTGGTGGTAAGCACACCTGTGCCTATTTCACTTATTCCCTGGAGCTGCAGGAGATGAACAATATACCAATCTGGCTATATGCCAAGAAGCTATCTGGGGAAATGAGTGTAAAATTTCACTCACATGGGGGTTACAAAATAAACGCAAAAAGAAAATTGATCCCTACCTTTAAGTGAAAAAGAAAGAAAAAAAAGCTCTCTGTACCTCCCTAATCATAGTGCCAACAAGCACGCTGTTCTATGAGTGTCTGCCTCACAATTAGGATTCAGGGGCATGGGAGAGAGCCCATCAAAAATTCTTGAGAACTACTTTTTTTATCCCAAAACGCCAAGCCTCTGGCATAGTGGCTGACACATTACAGATGCTCAATGAATGTTTGAGGTAGGAAATGTGGAAGGGCAGAGGTGGGGAGGAAGGGAAGGAGGAAATACAGATGAGACAATAGAGATACAGGAGATTAAGGGAAGCTCAGGGCTTCGAAACCGAGATCTTCTGATACAAGGTTCAGGTTTAAGGAGACACCCACCACTTCCTCACAACTGCCTCATGGTGCCCTCATCCTCAAAAGAATCCTGAGGTTATCTAAGGGAAGCACTTCTGATGTACCGTGTGGATAAGGAGTCTCAAGCCTGCCGTCCTCCCTTGCTGAAGACTGTCACTGAGGGGAGGAGAGGTGAAGGTAATGCTCTACTTGAAATTCTTCATCTAGTGCTGCATAAGGAACGACGCACATGAAAAATTGATCACTACACTGCACACAGGCAAATATTATTAATAATGTAGTACTTAAACACACAGTATGTCCCTCTTAATGATGAAAAGAAACCCAAGGTCATAGCAAATAAAAGTCATTCCAATGATACCAAAAAGAAGAGAGAGAATTCCTCTATGTGCATCACTCCACAATAGCTTCCCTTGTACCAGCATGCTGCGGACAGAGTAGCCTTTCTATCAAGAGAAGGAGCAAAGCCTTTCCATACAGGAGCATTTCAAGCCACCAAGCAGTCCCAGAAAAGAGGAGAATCCAGGAGTACTAGCCCTCCTTTTTTCAATCTCATTTGTAAAATGGCAGTAGTAATACCTAAACTATGGGATTGTTATATGGATAAAAATAGATAATTTATGTAATGTATCAAATTAAGTGCACAGTATTATCTCTATATAAAGTTTCCCCTTCCCTTCATCTATTGGATGGAAACTGAAGTTACACAGAGAGTTAATGAATTTTCAAAGCCTCAGGAGAGGTGTATATATGGATTAAGTGGACCTCTTACTAGATACCCTCAGCATATGTCCTGAGCACAGTTTCCCTACAGACCATTAACGTCTAACAGTAAACAAAGCCTCAGGTTTCTGCAGAGATGGTATGAAACCTATAAGAAAGTAAGAACAGGCAGTGGCAAGGGCACCTGACCAAGCGCACACTGGTCCCATGTCTGTTAGAAACTCATTCTCCCTCTTTGGGCTTTGGTTTCCCCATCTGCAAAACAAGGAGGTTTCACTAGATCTCCAAGTTGTCAAATTACAATTATAAATATTTATAGTCAGGTAGATATGACAAATTACTAAAAGCACAGGATTTGTAGTTTTCAAACACAGTTGCTCCACTTACTTGCAGCAGGACCTTGGTCAAGGTACTTAACCTCCCTAAACCACAGATTCCTGAGTGGTAAAGTGAGACAGTACCAGTCCCTACCTCAAAGATTTATTTGGAACATTAGATAAATTAACACTGCCAGTAAGAGACAGATGTGGAAATCAAACCCAGGTCTGTCTAACTTCAAAGAGCATGCTCTTTCCACTGCTGTAGTGGAGAAGACCAGCATGAACGAATGTCTGCAAAACCAGCTAGAGTGCAACTGAGGCACAGGTACCCTGCTGTTGAACGCTAGAGGCAGAAGGGATTGATGCTGTCTGCGGGTGAAGGCAGCAAGTTGCTACATCATGAAAAATCCTCTGGATCAGAGTTCACGGATTCAAAACACTTAATCTCTGAGTCTCATGTTTTTCTCCTATAAAACACGGACAATAACAGTACTTCCACAGAATTGTTCAAAGTATAAATGAGGCAACGTAGGTGGGCACTTAGCATAGGGCGGGGAAGCTTAAGTGATAGCTACTACTATTATTATAGTAGGTTCTTTTAATGATGTAAAATTAAACAAAACTAGTATAAATGATCAAAAACTCATAGAATGACCTCAATGGTCCACAAGATGCTGCTAATCCTAAAGGAATCACAAGTCCAGAATAGCATTTTCCATAGACTTTCCAACTTCTATCTCATGAAAGAAAGTCTGGAAACCACATGCTCTGACCTTCAACCAGGCTTTATTCTCAGAGGTATTATTTACATTTCAAATTTATTATTGTCTTCCATGGTGCTGACACGAAATAACCTTCCATTCTCTTCCATGTTAAAAGAGTACAGTGGTTCTTGGCTCAATAAACAATTCAGGGCTATATTAATATTTTAAGAAGAATAAGCAATATATTTTGGACGCTAGAAAAGCCGTGAGTACTGAAATTAGTTATTTGTAGCTGAAAACTTAATTGAGCCAACATATTGATTGTTTTTTCTTCCAGGTTTTATTGCCCACACAATGAAGAGGAGCGCCTGCTTTCACTCCAAATGCTGCATGCTTAATTATATCTGCTATATTTTGTTTTTATGAAAACTCATAAGCATCCAACCATAAACTTAAATGCTTTTGCCCATCTGATGCTAAACATAGGACCACTCCCCTTCCCTTAAAGCAGTGCACTCTTCTTCACATACATTTTTAAGGGTGAGGGATGCTACTTTTCATCAACATCAGATATCTGAGTTAGTACTTACAACCCGACAAAGGAGAAAAGAGCTATTATAATTTACTGTTCACCTCCTATGAGCCAGATCTTGTATATATATGATCTCGTTTAACCCTTAAAGTAATCCCACAGTGTAGGTAATAATATAGTCCCCTTTTACACATAAAGAAATTGGGGTTCAAAGAGATTGAATAACTACTTCAAGGCCACAGAGCCAAAAAGTGCATCCAATTCTAAAGCTCCAGCTCTTTCCTCTACAGCAGGCTGCCTCATGGTACTAATAGCTAAGGTATATTGAGCATTTACTATGTGCCAGTCACTGTTTTAAGATGTTTACATGTATTAATTTAATTATCACAACAATCCTTTGAGATAGGAGCTATTTTTATCCCATCCTACAGTTCAGGAAAATGAAGTTTAGAGAGTTGAAGTGACTTTCCCAAGTTACACTGATATTAAGTGGTGGAGTCAGGATTTGAAATCATGCAGTCTATTTCCATGGTCCACTCTCTTAACTATTACACACACTATACTCCTAGTCACCAAAATCCATCAGCAGGTAGGTGAAGACCACCAGGGGGGCATTTTCTCAGCCCACATAGGACACTAAACAGATTTCTGGTAAAGATAAGGTCACCATGACAGGGATCCCATACATAACGAGAGGCAGTGTTAATGTTCTTTCTGAATGCAGTCTGGGATCTTTGCTGCAAACATGATCTTCCTGGCTGGTCTGTCAAAACTTGGCCTGCCCAGAGAAGGGAGAGTCTGCCAGGGTCCTCTGTACTACACTGTAGTTATACCTACTTTCTCTCAAATCATACCCACACAGGAGATCACCTCTACTATCTGTGATGGCAGAGTTCCAGAAAGAGAGAGACTGTGCCCAGCGTCAGCTAAAAACGGTCACATCCCACACTGCTCTTCATTTGACAAGGTAGATCAGTTCCTAACTTCGTAAGTGGGCTAAATTTAAAAGAAAAGAATGGGAAGTAAATCTTATTTTTGGTAGAGATGCAGGCATGTAAGCGTACCTTACACACACACACACACACACACACACACACACACACACACACAATTCTTGGTCTTCTCACACCCACGGGCCACACATAAATACATGGCAGAGTTGTTGTAGTCTAGATCTGGAAATATACCCTTTACAGAGAGGCAAATCATCTGCATATAGCTTGGTGGGCTCAGCTCAAGTATAAAGAATTTAGATCAACAGATGTTTATTGAATATCTACTAAGTACCAGGCCTATGCTGAGTCTCTGACTCTTGTTTGCTGCCTTAGCAGCTTCCACATCCTGAAATAAGGCTTTTGGCTTCAGCTAGTCATAGGCTTCCAGATACCAGTTTCCTTTACTCAACGCTTCAGGGTAACAGTTTCACAATTCGACATTTGGATTCATCCTGATCCCAATCTCAGATTAGACAATAGGTAGGAAATCTCTAACCCCAGATGCCAATGCAAGACAAGAGTCAAAACTCTGAGAAAGGGCTATTGAATATAAATGTCAATTTTCCTTTGGCTGGTATAACCTATAGGGTGTTAGTTATATATTGCTGTGTGACAAATTACCACAAGACTTAGTGGCTTAAAACAGCAAATATTTGTCTTCTCTTAGTTTCTGGGGGCCAGGAATATGGGCACAGCTTAGCTGGATTATTCTAGCTCAGGGTCTCTCACGAGGTTTCAATCAACCTTTCAACCTGGGCTGCAGTAATCTGAAAGCCTGACTGAGGCTGGAGGATCCACTTCCAAGCTCACACATATGACTATTGGCAGGAGACTTCAGTCCTTCTCTACCTCATGACACGGTAGCTGGCTTCTCCAGAGCAAATAATCCAAGCAAAAGAGCAAGCAAGCGAGAGAGAAAATAAGACAGAAGCTGCAATGCCTTTTATAACCTTATTTCAGAAGTGATATCACTAATGTCACAGTTTATCATCACACTTACTAACCCTGGTACAATGTGGGAGAGGACTACATAGAGTATAGGTTGAGGATCATGAGGAGCCATCTTGATGACTGGCCACACCACATATAGTAAACAATACAATATAATCATTAGAAGGTAATTGGAAGATATTTCTCAATACTCAGCCTAGGGATCTTTGGAACACAGAAATAACTAAAAGAACTAGCTTTCATTTAGTTTAATTGGTTGTTGAATATAAATTTAGTTCAAGACATGGCTAAGTATACTCCTTATTTTCAAAGGCTCTTGAGGCTGGCTTAGGTTTGGAAGATCAGACCCTTAGGATTCCCATAGATAAGGCAATCAGAGAACCAAGCCTCAGAGATTACAAGGGGCCAGATTTAGTACTTAGTATATAGGAAATAAATATATTTCCTTCTAGTTTCCACTAGCAGTTGTTGAATATTCACTGTGCACCCAGTACTTGGCACACACTATTTCTAATTGTTACAACCACCTGGAAATAGGGCTTTTAGGCCATGTTTTGCAGATGAAGAAACTGAGGCTCAGAGATATAAGGTGACTTACCTAGCAAAGTTTCAAACCCAAATTTGAGGATTCCCAAGAGAGGAATTCTAAAACAATTATATTTAAACAAGTCCATGGTGCCTCCAAGAAAATGAGATAAAAAAATATTAATTTTTGGTTTCCCAGATGGCATTGTAAATTGTAGTTTCTGTTTGCTTCAAATCATTCTTTTTGGCCAATGTTATATGATGTGGTGTGAAGACAAAGAAATGAGACTTTTAAAGTTATATCTTAGTCATATGAAATTTTTTTTATGTCCTTGCTCTATCCTAGTGCATCCCAGCTATTCACAATAAGCATTCAGTAATCTGCTGGTTGTCTTGTCCCTCAGAACTATATGAAACATTCTGGCTTTAGAGTATTAAATAGTTTGAGCTGTTGAATGCTTAGGGCCTGATGCAACAAATGAACCAATTTTGATATAGTGTAGCACTCCCTGAGAAAGAGAGAGAGCCTTCCCCTAGAGTTGGCAACCTGAATTTGGATTTCTAGCCTCCTAAAGTAGCCCTGCTGAAGCAGTGGTTAACGTGCTTGGCTGCTAACTGAAAGGTAGGCAGTTCAAACTCACCAACTGCTCCACAGAAGGAAGAAAGGTGTGGCAGTCTGCTTCCATAAAGGTTACAGCCTTGGAAACCCTATAGGGCACTTCCACTCTGTCTTATAGGGTCACTATGAGTCAGAATCGACTCGACAGCAACAAGTTTGGTTTTGGTTTTTTCGAGTAGCACTCCCTCGCTCCCATGAGGCACCTGGCATTCTCACGGAGAAACCAGGCTACATATATGGCTATCTTCAGCCAGAGGATCTTAGACTGACATCTCTGTTTCCCAACCTTCTATGCCCACCACCCATGCAAGATCACTGGCTTCTTCTATGAGGGATGCCCTGTACTTCTTTTTCCACATTGCTCTTTCCAGCCCCATTAGCAGTTGATTCTATCACCTAAAATACCTCTCTCCAATTCTTTTGCCATAACCCTGATCCAAGCCACTATCATCTCTCTCCTGGACTACTAAATGATCCTTTTGCTTCTAGTTGTGCATTATCTGATCTATTATCCACTGAAGCAACAAGAATCATCTTTTTACAATAAATCCAATCATGTTACTCTCTTGCTTAAAACACTCTAATGGCTTCCTTACTTAGTATAAAATCTGAACTCCTTATCATGGCCTTCTAGGCTCTGTATGATCTGGATTCTACCTACCTCTTCAAGTTAATCTGTTGCCATTTTCTCTTTTTCTTGTATGTTGTACTCTAGTTTATAGCTATATTGATCTGTTTCAATTACTCAAATAGTCTGTGTTCTTTCCCATCTCAGAGCCTTTGCAAATTCTGTCTTCTCTGCCCATAATGCTCTTCTAACTCTGTATGACAGGTTTCTTCTCATCTTTCAGGTCTTAGCTAAAATGTCCTATTCCTCAGAGAGGCATCCCCCAACCACCTTTTTCTTCTCAACTTTGGCATCTTGTTACCATAATTTTTATTTATTTATAGAGAAATAGAACAGAGTGGTAATAATTATAGAGTCTGAAATCAGAGTGCCTGGATCAATTGCTAATTCTACCATTTATTAACTGTTACTTCATCTTCATTCCTGAGTTTCCTCATCTGTCCTGGTACCTACTTCACAAGGCTGTTTTGAGGATTAAACATAAAGTGCTTAAGATGGTGTCTAGCACATAGTAAGCACTCAATTATTGTTATCTAATATATTTTATTTATTTTCTGGGTTTTTTTTCCCCCACCATAATACATGTTCCTTGAGAGTAGGGATCATTTCTGGTCTTGTTCACTCTCATATCTTAGTGCCTGACAATTGCAGGCACTCAGTGGATTCTTACTGAGGATGGGATGGAGTTTGCTCCCAGTATCATCATGAAACAAGGCATTTTGACAGTCAGACTTTACTGGATTCAAGTCCTATTTCTGCAATGCTCTGTACTGGCTTAGTACAATTAGGTAATACTCCTCTCTTCACCATGCCCAAGACCACAGGCACTGTAAAAAGCTCCTACACTAGGCCTCTTACTGGCACAGTACTTTTTCTAGGATCTGCCTCTAACTTTTGTTGTCATATGGCAATAATATTTAATGGTTGTAAAAATGGGTAGGGTCTGGAATCAGACTAAGTGTGAATCCTGATTCCATCACTGATTCACTTAACAAGTTACTTAGCCTCTCTTGTGCTGGAGAGATAAAAATAGTAGTTACAGCATAGGGTTGTTATGGTAATTCAATGAATTAATACATGTAAAGTTCTTAGAATAGTTCCTAATATGTAGTAAATTCAGTATGTTTCAACTCCTTGCTCTTCAGAGTGGAATCCACAGACCAGCAGCATTGGCAGTATCTTGGAACATGTTGAAAATACAGCATCTTGAGCCCCACCACCAAATTACTGAATCAGAATCTGCATTTTAATAGGATTTCCCTGGTGATTTGTATGTACATTAAATGTTAAAAAGCGGTGATTTAGCTGATATCATCATCATGACTACAACCAGCTCCTGACTTCCTAATCTCTGTGCCTAAAATTTCACACCTGGGCACTGCCTCTGTGCCTAGCCCTGCCTGGCCTTTCTGATTGGCAGTTCCTTTGGCTGGTGTAGTTGTCGTTTTGATTCCATATCTTGCCCAAGGCTCTATCTCTCTATTTTTTCTTTTGGTTTTCCACACTGCAGTCTGCCCATGGAAGTGACATACTGGACGGCTCCTATCACAGCTTCTGAGATATTGCTGCCCAGAGTTTAGTAATCCCTCCCAGGACCCTGCTTCTTGGTAAATAAAGAACCATCTGAAAACCACCTACTACTGGTATGGCCTTGAGCAAATTTCATATTTTTCCCCCATGAGCCTCATTTTCCTATCAGCAAAATGAAGTTAAAATTATTCAGCCAGTCAACAAACAATAGTGAACATCTACTATGTGGCAGGCATTGGTGGGCACTAAATAAATGGTTATAGAACAATGAGATTAACAGCATGGGTTCTGAAATCAGGCAGACCAGAGTTTGAATCCTGCTCTATATCTTACTAGTTGTTTGATCCTGAGAAGTTATTTTAACATATTTGAGCCTCATTTTTCCTCACCTGGGAGATAGTAAGAATAGTACCTCTCTAAGAGAGCTGTGAAGATTAAGTGAGATAGTATACGTTAAGTACTTAGCATGATGACCAGTAATCAAAAAACATTAGCTATTATATTGAGTATCACAACATACTATGATTACCATTATTATTACAACATGTCTCATTTTTCTATAATCTCCCAGAAAATCACTCTGTCCAGCATGGGATATACCCCACACTTCTGCCCCATATTTATTTTAAAATGAATATCACATACTTGCAGGTATAAATTTCAAATATGTATGAGTCATATGACATTATAGTCATGCTCAGTAAATGTTTGATAAATGAGTAAATGAACAAATAAATGAATTCTTTATCTTTGCCAAGAATCAGGGACAATATTTACTTGCTCTTGCCTGTGAGAACAAAAATAAACCCTTCAGCTTAGCATTCACATTTTGACTCAACTGGGCTTCCCTCAATAGACCTGCCATTCCAACCAAACCAGTGTAATAAGCTTATACTTTGAACTGTGTATAGTAGTAAGCAGAGTTTGGGCTTTGGAATGTTTGACATGAATTTGATTCATGACTACCCCACTTACTACCTGTGTGATCTAAGACAGGTCCCTTAACCTATCTCAGTTTTGGTTTTCTCCTCTGTAAAATAAAAATAATAATTAGTCCTTGTCATGGTTTGAATTATGCCCCCCCAAAAATCTATCAATTTGGCTGGGCCATGATTCCCAGAATTGTATGGTTGGCCTCCATTTTGTGATTGTAATTTTATGTTAAAGAGGATTAGGTGGGATTGTAACATCACCTTTACCCAGGTCACATCCCTGATCCAAAGTAAAGGGAGTTTCCCTGGGGTGTGGCCTGCATCACCTTTTATCTCTCAACAGATAAAAGGAAAGGGAAGCAAGCAGAGAGTGGGGGACCTCATACCATCAAGAAAGCAGTGCCAGGAGCAGAGTGTGTCCTTTGGACCGGGGTCCCTGCGCAGAGAAGCTCCTAGTCCGGGGGAACACCAAAGAGAAGAAGGCTGACAGAGAGAAAAAGCCTTCCCCTGGAGCTGATGCCCTGAATTTGGGCTTTTAGCCTACTTTAACTGTGAGGAAATAAACTTCTCTTTGTTAAAACCATCCATTTGTGGTGTTTCTGTTATAGCAGCACTAGATAACTAAGACAGTCCTCAATACTGTGAGATTTCAGTGAGGCCATATCTATAACAATTGACAGCACAGAAACTCACACATAGAAGCTAATCAATTACAATGAGTTCCTTTGTTCTCTAGCTTGATACAGTCCTTTGAAAACCAATTCATTAATATGTATTAATTCTCAAACTTCTCCTATCTAGGAATTTCGCATCTGGGAATTTTCCTCAGGATATGACCCAAATTAAGACAAATATTTTTGTATAACTATATATTATCTTGAATTGACTCAATGGCAACGTGTTTGGTTTTTGGTATATATTATCTAAGCCTGAACTTTCAATGTTGCCCCTCAGAATCTGGTACATTGACCCTCACACGGTAGGCATTCATTCAGGGTAACTCACTAAACTACCTTTGTGTGTGCCTCATCATCAGGCAAGCTTTTAGAGCAAATATTCTTTCCCATGTTTTCATTTACTCGTTCAGCCAGCTATTCATTTGAGCACTGGCTATGTGCAAGGCAGAATGCAGAGAATAAAGAGATGAATAAGGCACTTTCTCCTCTCAATGACCTTATAATGTAGTAAAAATCCACTTCACTGAGTCACCATTCTTCCTTGTTTTTGGAAAACCCTTAGTTATCAGTTGGTCACAGTTCAAACATCACTTAATCTTTGATAGATTATTTGACTTGGCTAATAAACGAGGTTCTTGATTCTTTCCTCTTTGCTTCCACAGGTTTCTATTCATACCTAGTTTTAGGGCTTAACCATCGTATTGTTAATTTATGTTCACAAATGTCTTGTCTCTCCCACTGGACTATAAGCGTCTCAATGGCAAGGACTCTCCAATCTTGCTCAATTTATAGAGGGCCTGGCAAAAGAAGTAGGTACTGTTGTTCAATAAATGTATGTTGAGTGAATGAATGAATGAATGAACAAATGAAAATCACACATTATAACTCAATTCAATTCAAAATGCAGGGTGTTTTCTAACAAGGGGATAAAGTCTTAAAGGGGGTTGAAGGATACAGAGCCTATCAAGTTTTGGAAATCAGGAAAGGTTTAATGGAGAAGTTAATACTCAACTGGGGCCTCGAAAGATGAAAAGGATTATAATAAAACGCAAGCAAGCATAGGAAATTCTGGGTCTATGGATCAGCCTGAGCAAAAGCGCAGAGCTGGGCAAGTGGGAGGGGGTGGTTTATATACATTTGGGGTTTAGCATATAGCCCAATTTGTAGAGTGGTAGGACATAAAGATGAGGAGGTAGGTTAAACTATTTTTTGGAGGACCTTGAAAGCTAGAGTGAAGGGGTTATACTTAATTTTATAGCTTTTATGGGTGCCGAGGAATATAGTTTAGGAGAATAAAAGTTACTCAGGAAAATAATTGTCATAATGTATTGATTAGATTTGGGTTTGGGAGTGGTGTGAGAGTGAGAATACAGGTATCCAGGTAGTGAGACAATAGGAGGCTAGAAGAAGGGAATTTAGGCTAGGGAAGTGAGGTGAGAGCCCTGGACACAGATGCGGAAACCACGAGGTCAGATGCCTCAATTGGAGGCACCAAGTACTACATGGAGGCATACCTCCCAAATGTGCTCAGAGGGAATCCATTGAAGCCCTTCTTACCCAGTGGCCCAAAACCAGGATCCCAGTGCTGCCGTGGTGTAAAAGGAATGACACCTAGACCCCGCTTTCAGAGAGCTTTTTAGCACAAGGAGACAAAAAGGCACAAAAGCAACAATAATCTTAGATAGGCTATGGTAAGTGCCAAGATAGATACATACCCAAAGTGCTAAGGGAGTCTGGGGTACAGTGCTCTGGTTCTGGGAACCTCCTTTGTAATCTTATCTTCCTAGGACTGCTTTGCTCTGTATTCATAGCAAACTCTGTTACTTAGTAAAGGTACAACCTCAGGAATGTCATCTAACCTTCCTGGGATTCATTTTGTCACCTGCTGCCCACTAAAGTTCAACCCAAATCTTGTCTGCTTGCTTCAATTTTGAAATATCTTCTACCTTTGATATCCAATCACTGTGCCCCACTTGCCTGTGGGACATTCCACAAGTTTCATCTTCCCTCTGCTGAGTGACTATTCAACTGGTTGTAACCAAGAATTCTATAAATTTTTAACAACTAGGGATCTTCTTAGTATCAGAGTGAAGTCTAGTGCCAGCTCTAAACTCTCCCTACTTCTCCTGCATTCTTGTAAATAATCGGTGGGGAGATACTTCAAAATAGCCCCTAAATGGATCAATGCATAATTTATATCCCTAAAACATTTCAGACAATGACATGTACATCTGATTGGAAGTGTTAAAGGAGTTTAGTGAGGGTTAGATAAATGTGGCAGGTGGATAGATGATACTTAGAGGATCTAGACAGGGGAAGGAATTTCTGGAGGGATACTAAGAGAAACAAAAGCATAAAAGAAGAAATTGATATGGTGTGTGGGTAAGACATAAGAAGACCTTCTAGCTACAGAAAGAAAGGTGTGGTAACAGTAACAAAGGAGAGACTATGAGCAGTGAATCATTCATTTAATGGGAAGCACAAGAAGACAAATTTGAACTTACTTTAGGAAAGCTATCTCTGAGAGGTAGATTTGTTCAAAGAGAAACTGGGTTTTCTTGGAAGATGATGAGTGACTTATGGCTGAAAGATATGAGTGAAGCCTGGATGTCAACTTTGGGGAGCTGTTGTAGAGGATATTCCTACCTCAATTAGGGAACTGTCATTAAATCATGAATTGCAAAATTGAAAGGGAATCTAATGAACAGTATAGTCTAGAGAATATTATAAGAAGAGAGGGAGCAAGTGGCAGATGGGAGGAACAGACAAGAAAGGGAAAAAGGGAAGGAAGGACAGGAGGAAGGGGGGAGGGAAGGAAGAAAAAAGGAAAGAAAGGAGAGAGGAAGAGAGAGAGGAAGAAGTGAGGGAGGGAGGGAGGGATGGAGGGAAGAAACAGAAATGGGTACATGGTTGAGTCATGTCCACTATTGGTACACTGAGCGTGGATCCTCTCAACTCAATTATTGCTAATAATAATAAACTCCTGGGGTCTACACCTGGGAATTTCTAATTATATGACCAACAATGAATAGGATATGGATGCTTATAGCCATGGGAAATAAAGAAGGAGGGCCCAGCTTTCGGTTCTGGACCCTTGAAAGAAGAGAAACAACAGCTAGCTAACAAGGCATCCTGATTGACTGCATCTTGTGGACTTTAAAAGTGTCAGGGCAATTCAGCCTTAAAAGAACTACATAAAATATTTTATCACATCCCTTCCTTGGTAACTTTAATAAACTGTGGTGCCTTCAGGGACCCAGCTTCATATAAATTAACTGCTTTCAACTTGGAGCATCAGGATCTTTATCTCCTATCAGCTTAATTATGTGTTTAATTTTATTTTTAACATATTTTAAAATGACCCACACTAAGAGCAGCCTCGATTGTTTAATTAAACAAATGAATATTGTTATATCTGGCATGATCAAAACTAATTTGTCATGCTAATGTTTTATAGGGAGCCAAGAGCTCCATGGTAGCACTCAGGCAAGTAATATACTCCGAAGTCTATCTGTCCACCTCTCCAGAGTAATTTGGTAGTTTAACTTGGTTCTGTAGCTCTCTTGATACTAATTTGTGCCTGATTCCCCCAGAGTTCTAATATGTTATTAAGTATTTATCTAACTTCTCTCTGTAGGAAACTTTACATGGTGTAAGTCAGAAATTTGAGATGGATAAAGTGATATATCAAAAACAATTTAAGCTCCCAAAGCTTAACATCAGCCCATGGCCACTAGTCTTCTTTACAGTCTTTTTATCCATTGTGCTCACTTCCAAACAGGCCTCCCTCATACAGTTTCCACCCTGGCCCTTATGTTCCACTTTTAGGCGTGGTGCGCTACTTCACAATCACACAAAAGCAGGAATCTTACATCTTTGCTATACTCAGAATCATAGCCTTGATCTTTTCCCCTGACTTGCTTACCACTCTGAGTCCTGGCTTACTGACAATCCTCATGGCCTTCGACCTCATGACTCTTTTCATTTTTTATTTTCCTCTTCCCCAGTTTGGACCTGGCCTCATTTCTTGTTTCAGAATCATACTCTCTCTAGTTAACCTATCTCTATCTACTCTGGGTCACCAAGCCGTACTCTCCCTTCTTGCTGAGAGCCTGATATATATCTCCCTTCCAATCTTTTCTACACAGTACTGTCAAAATAGCTTTCCTAAAAGGAGCTTGGATTATGTCCTTCCTTCCTAAAGCCATCCAATGATTTCACATGGTAACAGTATAAACTATAGGTTCCTTAACAAGATACTCAAGACCTTTCAAGCTTTAGCTCCAGCTGTACATGTTGGACTTATCAGCCTCTAGCTTCCTACTACTATACTTACGTATTTACAGAAAATGGACCTCTCATTCTCCTGGGAGTGTAACTTATGCTTTTTCTCTTTCATACCTTTGCTTATACTTTCTCCAGATGCCTGGTCACATTTATTTCTATTTCTCTGCCTAACAAAACATGTGCCTCTACTAGGAACCCCATCATAATTTCCAGGACTCTATTTTATCTATGACATGAGTGAGGATATCAGCTGACCTCTGCTGGGTCAATGACCACATTACCATATTATTACTCATAGACGGCTGGCCTCATGAAGAGACAAACTAGGTACCTGCCTACATCTCAGAGTTCTAGAAATGCTGTTGCTCCCGCCCAAAGAGAAGATATTTACTTAGGTTGAGGCCTAGAGAATGGGAAGGAGCTAGCGACGGGAAAAGCAACGCAATGATCACAGCAAGCCAAAGGAACATTATGAACAAAGGTGGGAAATAACTGTATTCTAGGAGTTTCAAGTACTCTATGTTGTAGTGTAACTGAGATTCAGAATAGGGAGAAAAAAATTATTTGTTTTAAAAAATGCTGGGTACACAGAATTGAATTAATCATAATCTATGGTTCATGAGATACTGTCATCTGTCCGTGCATGGCTGTATTTTATTTTGTTCTATTTGTTTTTAAAATAAATTCTACATTTTTACCATAATGGTCAGGGCTGTTACGATCAATCTTGTATCCCGGTGCCCATTTTAGTAGTTTCTTTAGGAAACTTACTTAGGAGGAGAATTACTGGATCTTGTTGTTGTTAATTGCCATTGAGTCAGCTCTGACTCAGGAGGACCCTATGTACAATGTAACGAAACATGGCCTGGTCCTGTGCCATCTTCATAATCTTTGGCATGTTTGAATCCATTGTTGCAGCCATTGTATTGTGCCTTCCAACCTAGGGGGCTCATATTATAACACTACGTTTTACATTTTTCTGTTGTGATCCATAGGGTTTTCTTGGCTAATTTTCTGAAGTAGATTGCCAGGCCTTTCTTCTAAGTCTGTCTTAGTCTGGAAGTGCCACTGAAACCTGTCCACCATGGGTGACCCTGCCAGTATTTGAAATACTGGTGGGATAGCTTCCAGCACTGTGGTATCATAGAGCCACCAAAGTATGATAAAATGACAGGCAGGGTGGTACTGAGTTTTAGGGTACGTAAATGATCAATGATAGAAGATAATGCCCAATTGCTCTGAACTGGAGGACAGCAATTAGAGAAAGAGTACAGACGAGAATACCCAAACAAGCTTTTCACCTCCCAGATTTGCTCAGCCATGGTTTTATCTTGACCTATAGGACCCTATAAGAAGGTCACCTGCACCAGCCATGCTCTTGTTAGTTACAGAAGAAAGAAGTAAGGCTTACTGAGCTCTTTCGCCACATTCCCAGTGAGGGCCATATTGCCTTGGCACCCTGCCTGGTTATCCAGCTAGGCTCACTGTGGTTGCAACTTTAGATTTTTATGTTGCAGGAGTGACCCAAGAGAGTCTCACATCATGTTTTGCATCATGTACCTATTGCCTCCTACACATGGGGCTTCCCTGCTGAGGCTGAGGTACAGGACACAACGGCAGCTGCTTGGTGCCCACATACTCGTACTGGCTCATCTACCTGGGCCCAGGAGGCTGCAAGCTATAGGTGTGCCAGCATGGAGTACTGCTGGCTTACATATCACCCACCTCCTTAGTGACTCATTCTGCACTCTGTGACTCACCCTGCTGATGCCTCTGCTGCTTCTGTCTTGTGACTTGTTTCCCAAGCAGCTTCTGGGGGCTAGATGGCACAACTAGAAAATGGGGGAGCTGGTGCTCAGTAGGGCAAATTTTCACTAACGGGAGATGAGAAAGGCTGAGAAACCAGGTATGTTTGTTGCAAAGCTGTGGCCAGGAGAGTAACATACCTGCATGCATTTATTCTACCTCCTCTTTTTCTCACATTCTTGGTTCCTTGAGATTGCCCTTCATCCAAATTAAAAATTAGCATTAGGATATAAGCTTTTGCTCACAGGAAGTAAGGTAGCATTCTAGACTAGATAAACGATGTAGGAGAAAATACTGAGGTAGCAGTCAGTGTCATATTTGCAGCGGAGAAAGAAACTCAACCCAGTAGCAGCAGAGCATATAGCCTCTGCTTTAACTCACAAATTGCCTGGCCAGACAAATAGCTGGTTATATCCTGGCCCACGACCCCTTGAATCCATACGGCAGCTGAATTATTCTTTGATGAACTGACTACACCAGCTCCTTTCTATTCCCTGTAGGGTCTTGCATTTTTCTATTATACTTTTCATGGCTTCATCAGTTCTAACCCAGATCATCCCCTCATATACTCTTTTCATTACTGAGGTGAAATTCCCATAATATAACATTAACCATTTTAAAGTGAACAATTGAGTGGCACAATGTTCTAAAACCACTACCTCTATCTAGTTCCAAAATATTTTCATCATCTCCCAAATAAAGAAACTCCATTCCCCTAGTTACACACTTTTTAATTATCCCTTTTATTTGTCATCTGGAATATTCATCTAATAAATTCAGGAAAATAAATATCTATCTAAATCAATCTCACTCTCTCTCTGTCGACTTATCTCCTCCTGAATCCTTGTTTGATGAATAAACAAATATGTAAATCAATGTCGGTAAATTTAATCTTATGTATTTTTCTAGTGATACAAATATACCAAAGAAGATAGAAATCTTCTAAAGTAAAATCAAAAAAGAAGAAAGATTCAGTTAAATTCCACATTTATTCATGATGCACCTATTATATATATGTAAGGCACTATGCTGAAGGAGGATAGCGGTTTAACTCTTTTTATGTATATTGGTAGATATACCTATCACTCACATATTCTGCCCCTGGAGGTTTATTGGCAGGCATTTGAGCCAGTTCAGTACGTTCTGGCATCATGGTGGGTGGATACTTGTGAAACTGTCTAAAAAACAAGGAAGTTGGTGTGTGCCACATTTGAGTGTTGAGAGCCATTCAAATTAGGGGATGCTTCCCAGAGGAGTGATTGTGTGAAACTTTGGTGTCTTTTGGCTTCTGAACAAAGAAATAAGGATTGCAAGTATGTTTACTATTTCCTTTGTGTTACTGTGAAGGTACAGTTATCAGCATTCAGAAATATTCAAGTAAATGAGTTATTGGAGGTGAAAACAGTTTGTGAAGCACTTCTTGGGCTATGGGACCAATATGTATCATGTTTGTGATGTACTTCATGGAACATGGGACCAATATGGCCTGCGTGCATTAGTCACCTCCCTGATGACATCTTTTATAAAGTGGTTGCTGCCCTGAAAACAGTTTATGATGCACTTCCTGGGCCGTGGGACTGAGAGGTATCATGTTTGTGATGTACTTCATGGAACATGGGACCGATATTGAATGCTTGCAGTTGACATCCTATTTTTTCAAATTATAAAAAAAACCAACAAACAATGATTCAATATCTATTCAATTAGTGAAAAAACATGGCATCACCAAAAAAATTATTTTTTAAATCGTTTAAGCTCACATTTATTGAGTGATTCCATATGCCTTCCTACTTTTAGATCATTCAGTTCTTAATAATCTCAACTAAGCATAGAAAGTTAGAATTTTTTCTCCTGTTTTCCAGAAGAGAAAACTGAGGCTAGCTAAGATATCCAGATAACCAGAACACAAATTTGCAAAAAGGTAAGACCCATGCCCTTTCCACTAAACCATGCTACCTTAAAACTGAATATTTTGGGAACATTTAAGAATTATCTTTGGATATATCACATTGTTGTTGTTGTTAGGTGCCCTGGAGTCAGTTCCAACTCACAGGAACCCTGTGTACAACAGAAAGAAACACTGCCCAATCCTGAGCCGTCCTCACAATCGTTGCTGTGTTTGAGCCCATTGTTGCAACCACTGTGTCAGTCTATCTTGTTGAGGGTCTTCGTCTTTGTCATTGATCCTCTATCTTACCAATCATGATGTCCTTCTTCAGGGATTGGTTCCTCCTTGAATATGTTCAAAGTATTTGAGAACAAGTCTCGCCATCCTGCCTCCAAGGGGCACTTCTTCCAAGACAGATTTGTCCGTTCTTTAGGCAGTTCATGGTGTATTGAATATTCTTTGCCAACACCATAATTCAAAGGCATCGATTCTTCTTCGGTCTTCCTTATTCATTGTCCAGCTTTTGTAAGCATATGAGGAGATTGAAAATATCATGGCTTAGGTCAGGCACATCTTCATCCTCAAAGTGACATTTTTGCTTTCTTACACTTTAAAGAGGTCTTCTGCAGCAGACCGGCCCAGTGCAACATACATCATTTGATTCCTTGACTCCTGCTACCATAGGCATTGACTGCAGATCCAGGTAAAATGAAATGTTTGCCAACTTCAATCTTTTCTCTGTTTATCATGATATTGCTTATTGGTCCAGTTGCCAGGACTTTCGTTTTCATTATGTTGAGGGGTATTCCATACTGAAGGCTGTAGTCTTTGATTTTCATCAGTAAGTGCTTCAAGTCCTCTTTGCTTTCAGCAAGCAAGGTTGTGTCATCTGTATATCACAGGTTGTTAATGAGTCTTCCTCCAATCCTGATGTCCCATTCTTCTTCACGTAGTCTGGCTTCTAGGATTATTTGCTCAGCGTACAGACTGAATTAAGTATGGTGAAAGGATACAACCCTGACGCACACCTTTCCTGATTTTAAACCACACAGTATCCCCTTGTTCTGTTAGAACGACTGCCTCTTGGTCTATGTACAGGTTCCTCATGAGCACAATTAAGTGTTCTGGAATTTCTATTCTTCACAGTGTTATCCATAATTCGTTACGATCCACACACTCAAATGCCTTTGCATAGTCAAAAAAAAAAAAAACAGTTAAACATCTTTCCGGTATTCTCTGCTGTCAGCCAAGATCCATCTAACATCAGCAATGATATCCCTTGTTTCATGTCCTCTTCTGAATCCAGCTTGAATTTCTGGCAGTTTCCTGTCAATGTACTGCTGTAACAATTTTTGAATGCTCTTCAGCAAAATTTTACTTGTGTGTGATACATAATACATGGCGGTTGGCCATGTAGCTGTTTTCCAAATTTCTTGGCATAGACAAGTGAGCACCTCCAGCACTGCATCCATTTGTTGAAACATCTCAATTGGTATTCTACCAATTCCTGATGCCTTGTTTTTCTCCTATGCCTTCAGGGCAGCTTGGACTTCTTCCTTCAGTATCATCAGTTCTTGATCATATGCTACCTTCTGAAATAGTTGAACATTGACCAATTCTTTTTGGTACAGTGACTCTATGTAATCATTCCATCTTTTGATGCTTTCCATGTTGTTTAATATTTTGTCCATAAAACCCACTGCCATTGAGTCAATTTTGACCCTATAGAATCCTTCAAAATTGCAACTCAAGGCTTGAATATTTTCTTCAGTTCTTTCAGCTTGAGAAATGCTGAGTGTGTTCTTCCCTTTTGGTTTTCCAACTCCAGGTCTTTGTACATTTCATTATAATACTTTACTTTGTCTTCTCAAGCCAATCTTTGAAATCTTTTGTTTGGCTTCTTTACTTAATCATTTCTTCCATTTGACTTAGCTACTCTACATTCATGAGCAAGTTTCAGAGTCTCTTCTGACATCCATTTTGGTCTTTTCTTTCTTTCCTGTCTTTCCTCATGTATGACGTCCTTGATGTCATTCCACAACTTGTCTGGTCTTCGGTCATTAGTGCTCAGTGTGTTAAATCTATTCTTGAGATGGTCTCTAAATTCAGGTGGGATATACGCAAGGTCATATTTGGTTCTCATGGACTTGTTTTAATTTTCTTCAGCTTCAACTTGAACCTGCATACGAGCAATTGATAGTCTGTTCCAAAGTTGGCCCCTGGCTTTTCTGACTGATGATATTTAGCTTCTCCATTGTCTCCTTCCACAGATGTAGTTGACTTGATTCTTCTGTTTTCCATCCGGTGAGGTCCACGTGTACAGTCACCAGTTATGTTGTTGAAAATAGGTGTTTGCAATGAAGAAGTCATTGGTCTTGCAAAATTCTGTCATGTGATCTCATGCATCATTTCTATTAGCAAGGCCATATTTGCCAACTACAGATCTTTCTTCTTCGTTTCCAACTTTCACATTCCAATCACCAGTAATTATCAATGCATCTTGACTGCATGTTCGATCAATTTCAAACTGCAGAAGTTGGTAAAAATCTTCAATTTTCTCAGCTTTGGCATTAGTGGTTGGTTTGTGAATTTGAATAATAGTTGTATTAACTGGTCTTCCTTGTAGGTGTATGGATATTATCCTATCAATGACAGCACTGAACTTCAGGATAGATCTCGAAATGTTCTTGTTGACAATGAATGGGACCTCTTTTCTCTCCAATGTGTCATTCCCAACATAGTAGACCATATGATTGTGTGATTCAAAATCACCAATACCAGTCCATTTCAGTTCACTAAGGCCTAGCATATCGATCTTCATCTGTTCCATTATTAAAATTTAAACTGTCAATCTTATAGTATGTCATTTATATATTGATAAATAATAATTATCCCAAAATTTCGGTAAGAAGAATAGAGGAATCGTTCAGAGTCATTGTTCTAGTTTCTAGAGTGGGTGTAGGGGGTTTGAATATGTCTGTTTCTATGTGCATTGGTTATATACCACCTATATTTGCCAGCATACTCCAGTACAGGACTTGATCACACAGCCCATATTTCATTTAATTTGGGAATCCAACAAAATCACTCTAGTTCTAAATGGGTTTAGAGTGGAAACAGATGAACATTTTAAAAAGATTATAAAAGACTTTTTTTTCCTGCATGAATATGTCTAGAAATAAACTCTGGAAACAAGTGATGTGGGAGCAGAACTCACATATGTTTCTAACTATTAGAAGTGTAGCAGCTATAATCTGATAGTCATTCTACTGGCTATCATCCTTGCCTGGGTGCTTTGCTTCTTCTTTACATACCAATTAAGCAAGTATGATAAACAGCTGTGATGTGGCTGGCTGTAGCTCTAAGGGATCTCTCTCTTTCTTCAGCACCTCTGTGCATCCCCCAAGGAGATAATCACTTTTCCTCTGTGGCCCGCCTCTACAAACTACAAAATGTATACGATACAACATATTATCCACCTGTTTTCCCATGGTAGCCATGAGAATATACCTTGCAAACTTTCACCTGTGGGAAGCATAATTGACCTAGGGCCCCAATTGCTGCACTCTAAAATCTATTGCTGCATTTGCACCAAAGCTATGCTTCTCATGAGCTGGTTCCAGCCAATGGCTGAGCATGGCAGAGCTAGTAAGGCAGGCTGATTCTTGGGAGACATGACATTTCTCTGATAAATGACTTTGGCTCAAGAACTCCCCGATAGCCCTGGAGAACTTTCCATACAACCTTCCTTTCTTCTGTCCTTTGCTTCAGGTCAAGACTTAAATTGTAGTCTGAAAGTTCTCCAAGCCTCCTCAGCTTTCTCCTCATTTACTCTCATAGACACTTCCCCTAATAAAATCTTTGCATGTTTAATCCCATCTAGGCGTCTGCTTATCAGGAGATCTAGACTAGCGCATTATTCTGCAACTAGACTGTGAGCTCACTGAGGGTTTAGGATATGTTATATAGATTTCTCTTTTCACTTACAGTATAATCCTGATGTACAATAAGAGTCTGCTGCGTGAGTAAATGCCAGACACATGGGGTCATCATGACTTGGAATCGACTCATGACAATTAACAACATCATAGGGTATATACTCTGGGAAAAGTTGGAGCTGGAGAAGATATATATTTAAGAATCACAAGTATTTAGATGATACTTCAAGTCATGGGACTGGATGAAATCACTTAGAGAGTGAATGTAAATAGGGAAGACTCCAACATTTACATGTTAAGAGGAGGGTACACATTAACGATCGAGAAGGAGTGGTCAGGAGGTAAGGAGGAAAAGACTGTGGAGTTTCAAACCAAGCAAACAAAGTGTTTAAGAAGTATGGACTGATCAATTGCTGCTGGGCAGTCAAGACAGAAAATTGACCATATAGTGTGGCAACATGGAAGTATTAGTGAATAATTTAGCAGAATGATGAGAACAAAAGTCTTGGATTTGATTTGTATATCATTTTTGGTGAAATGTCTATTCAAGCCCTTTGCCAATTTTTGATTGTGTTGTTTGTCTTTTTCTTTTTAAGTTGTAGGAGTTGTTTATATATTCTAGATATTAAACCCTTATCAATTATATCTTTGGCATTAGTGGTTGGTGCATAAATTTGAATAATAGTTGTATTAACTGGACTTCCTTGTAGGCATATGAATATTATCCTATCACTGGTAGTGTTGTACTTCAGGATAGATCTTGAAGTGTTCTTTTTGATGAGGAATGTGATGCCATCCCTTTTCAATGTGTCATTCACAGCATAGTAGACCATATGATTGTTCTATTCAAAATGCCCAATACCAGTCCATTTCAGCTCACTAATGCCTAGGACACCGTGATTTGTGAAGCTGTTTCTTCTCATTTTGAGTCGTGCCACATAAGCAAATGAAGGTCACGAAAGCTTTACTCCCCATCCATGTCATTTATGTCGATTCTACTTTGAGGAGGCACCTCTTCCCCAGTTGTATTTTGAGTGCCTTCAAACCTGAGGCGCTCATCTTCCAGCACTATATCAGACAATGTTACGCTGATATTCATAAGGTTTTTACTGGCCAAGTCCTTCTTTCAAGTCTGTCTTAGTCTGGACATTCCCCTGAAACCTGTCCACCATGGGTGACACTGCTGGTATTTGAAATACTGGTGGTATAGCTTCCAGCATTACAGCAAGACACAAGCCACTACAGTAAGACAGAATGACAGACAACCAATCACTAATGCCAAAAATGAAGAAATTGAAGATTTTTACCAATGTCTGCAGTCAGAAATTGATCAAACAAGCAATCAATATGCATTGATTGATAATTACAGGTGATTGGAATGTGAAAGTTGGAAACAAAGAAGAAGGATCAGTAGAAATGATGCCTTGGTGATAGAAATGATGCTGGAGGCTACATGAAAGAATTTTGCAATACTAATGACTTATTCATTGTAAATACCTTTTTCCAACAACATAAACGGTGACTACACATTTGGACCTCACCGAATAATACACAAGAATCAAATCAACTACAACTGTGGACAGAGATGATGGAAAAGCTCAATATCATCCATCAGAACAAAAGCCAGGTTCGACTGTGGAACAGACCATCAAATGCTCATACGTAAGTTCATGTTGAAGCTGAATAAAATTAGAACAAGTCCACGAGAGCCGAAGTAGGACCTTGAGTATATCCCACCTGAATTTAGAGACCATCTCAAGAATAGATTTGACACATTGTGAACACCAGTGACCGAAGACCAGAGGAGTTGTGGGATGACATCAAGGATATCATACATGAAGAAAGCAAGAGGTCATTAAAAATACAGGAAAGAAAGAAAAGACCAAAATAGATGTCAGAAGACACTCTGAAAGTTGCTCTTGAATGCAGAGTAGCTAAGGCAAATGGAAGAAATGATGAAGTAAAAGAGTTGAACAGAAGATTTCAAAGGGTGGCTCCAGAAGGAAGAGTAAAATACTATAATGAAATGTGCAAAGATTTGGAGATAGGAAACCAAAAGGGAAGAACATGTTCAGCATTTCTCAAGGTGAAAGAACTGAAGAAAAAATTGAGGCCTCGAGTTGCAATATTGAAGGATTCTATGGCAAAATACTGAAGGACACAAGAAGGAAAGATGGCATGGAGTAGGTGCTGGCATAACTGGATATCCATCTGCAGACATCTGAAACAAGACCCATTCCTCACACCATGCACAAAAACTAATTCAAAATGGATCAAAGACCTAAATATAAAGTCTAAAATGATAAAGATCATGGAAGAAAAAATAGGGACAATGCTAGGAGCCCTAAT
>NW_004443951.1:6720794-6753434 GCF_000243295.1 Trichechus manatus latirostris | reverse complement strand
ACAGTATAGGGAGAACAATTAGGGTCACATAACAATGTATGTATAAATTTTTGTATGAGAGACTGACTTGAATTGTAAACTTTCACTTAAAGTACAAGAAAATAAAGAAAAAAAAAAAAAAGGAAGGAAAGATGGAAAAATACACAGAGTCATTCTACCAAAAAGAATCTGTTGATGTTCAACTATTTCTGGAGGTAGCATATGATCAAGAATCGATGACATTGAAGGAAGAATTCCAAGCTGCACTGAAGGCATTGGAGAAAAACAAGGCTCAGGAATTGACAGAATACCAACTGAGCTGTTTCAAACAAAGGATGCAACACTGAAAGCATTCACTCATCTATGCTAAGAAATCTGGAAGACAGCTACATGGCCAACCGACTGGCAGAGATCCATATTTGTGCCCATTCCAAAGAAAGGTAATCCAACAGCATGCAGAAATTATTGAAAAATATCATTAATATCACACACAGGTAAAATTTTGCTGAAGAGCATTCAAGAATGGTTGCAGCAGTATATCGACAGGGAACTGCCAGACATTCAAGCCAGATTCAAAAGAGGACATGAAACAAGGGATATCACTGCTGATGTCAGACGGCTCTTGGCTGAAAGCAGAGAATACGAGAAAGATGTTTAACTGTTTTTTCTTGGCTATGCAAAGGTACTTGACTGTGTAGATCATAATAAATTATGGATAACACTGTGAAGAAAGGGAATTCCAGAATACTTAATTGTGCTCATGTGGAATCTGTACATAGACCAAAAGACAGTCATTCTAACAAGGGGATACAGTGTGGTTTAGATCAGAAATGATGTGTGTCAGGGTTGTATCTTTTCACCATTCTTATTCAATCTGTATGCTGAGCAAATAATCCAAGACGCTAGACTATACGAAGAATACAGCATCAGGATTGGAGGAAGACTCTTTAAGAACCTGTGATATGCAGATGACACAATCTTGATTGCTGAAAGCAAAGAGGACTTGAAGCACTTACTGATTAAGAACAAAGATTACAGCCTTCAGTATGGATTACACCTCTATGTAAAGAAAACAAAAATCCTCACAACTGGATCAATAAGCAACATCATAATAAACAGAAAAACTACTGATCTTGTCAAGAATTTCATTTTACTTAGATCCACAGTCAATGCCCACAGAGGCAGCAGTCAAGAAAATCAAATGATGAAAGACCACTTTAACGTGTTAAAAAGCACAGATGTCATTTTGAGGACTAACGTGCGCCCGACCCAAGCCACGGTATTTTCAATTGCCTCATATGCATGCGAAAACTAGAAAATGAATAAGGGAGACCAAAGAAGAATTGATGCCTCTGAATTGTGTTGGCGAAGAATACTGAACATAACATGGCTGCCAGAAGAATGAACAAACCTGTTTTGGAAGAAATTCAGCCAGAATGCTCCTTGGAAGCCAGGCTGGCGAGAATTCATCTCATGTACTTTGGACATGTTATCAGGAGGGACCAGTCCCTGCAGAAGGACATCATGCTTGGTAAAGCAGAGGGTCAGGGAAAGAGAGAAAGACCCTCAACGTGATGAATTGACCCAGTGGCTGCAACAATGGGCTCAAACATAGTAATGATTGTGAAGTTTTTGCAGGACCAGGTAGTGTTTCGTTCTGTTGTACATAGCATTCCTGAGTCAGAACTGACTGAAGGCACCTAACAACAACAACAACAACAACATCCATTATATGGTTCCCCAATATTTTTTCCCAGTCCGTAGGATGTTTCTTCAATTTGATAAAGTCGTTTGATGTGCAAAGGTTTTCATTTTCATGAGATACCATTTATCTATTTTTTCTTTTGTTGTTTCTGCTCTCTGTGTCATACCTAAAAATCCATTGTTGAAGACCAAGTCCCAAAGCATTAACCCTATCTTTTCTTCTAAGAGTTTTATGGTAGTACCTCTTAGATTTAGGTTTTTGATTCATCTTGAGTTTGTTTTTTCATATATGAGTGAGGTATAGATCCCACTCCTAAGTATATACCCGAAAGACATGAAAGCAGCAATGCAAATAGACACATATACACTAATGCTCATTGTAGCACTATCCACAACAGCCAAAAGGTACAAACAACCTAAATATCCATCCATAAATGACTAGATAAACAAAATGTGGTGTATACATACAATGGAATATTGCTCATCCATAAAGAGAAATGAAGTTTTGATACATGCTAAAACATGGACGGACCTTGAAAACATGATACTGAGTGAAGGGAGTCAGCCACAAAAGGACAAATATAGTATGACCTCACTTACATGAAATACCTAGAATAGGCAAATATATAGAGACCAGTTTATTAATGGTTGATTGCCAAAGGTTGGAGGGAGGGGGAGAGAGGAAAGCATGGTTTAGGAAGCATTGAATTCCTGTTTATGGTGATGGATAATGTGGCAATGAATATTGGTGATGATTGCACAGCATGATTCATCTAACTGATGTCACTGAATTATACACATAAAAAATGTTGAATTGGCAAATGTGCTATATATATATTTTTTTTACAATGAAATATAAGGAAGGAAAAGTTGCAGTAAATAGATTTTCTGGTTAGAGCGTTCTCTAGGGACTAATTCTATATTTTCAATGAAATATAAAGAAAAGTCATTTTGGAAGGTAAGTTCCTTCACTCTGGCTTCATATTTACTACTCATGGCCTCACTTGGAGTATCCATTTACTCCTCCTTAGATGTAGAGGAAGGTCATTTTTGATTGATGAATTGTGGAGAAGGAAATAAGCATGTTTGATAATATAGAGGGTATATATTCTACTCTGCCCCTCCATACTATGAATACTCTGTCTCTTGGCAGGATGTATGCCTGAAGCTTTCTAGGGCTACCTGCGACTGAAGCCCAATGATCTGAGAATAAAAGCAATATTTTCCTTCTCAGCTATGAAGATGATATCATTTATCTCCAGGTGGTGACTCCTGTGTCTTTTCTCTTCAGAGTTCTGAACTTAGGTGGGAAGAAAGGGTGACATTTATTTGGATCCCTTAAGCCACTATAGTCATCAATTAAGGAAGAGGAGGGCAGTAGAAATGTTAGAAGTTTGAAGAGAGAGGAAATGGTATAAAATTATCCTCTCAATGAATGAAAGAGTAAATTGGATTGGCAAATATAGTATGGGCTCACTTGAGGTCTGAGGTCACTTAAAGAGAAATCAAAAATCATGGCTCTGTGTTTTTCTCCAGGCACATTCATCTACTCAGGTACAACTGAAAAATTTTATCCGGATATTGTTGGATTTATCCAGAGCTGGTATTTTTCTAAGAAGTATGACACAGGGAGAAAAGGGTAAGGTAGCTGAAGGTGTATACCGGGGAAGGAATATAAAAATAAACCATGGACTATACTCTGGATAAGGCAGGAAATGATGATATAAGGAGGGTGAGGGGCATTTAAAAATTATTAGGGCCAATGGTTCGAGTGTGTGCATGCAGGGGATGTACTGAAAATACAGGAGAAAGTGGCCAGAGAATGACATACTTTAAATTGAGATGTTTGGAAGTTATTGTATTTTTTTCATATTTTATCATTTCTGAAAAATAAAATGCAACTTACTATTAATGGCATATTGGATTCAATGAAACACGTAATAATTGATAAGATCTAAGGTATGACAATGGATAGAGTTGCTGAGGTGGGTGGAAATCAAAGAACTGTGAGGTCAGGATATTAGAATATTGAATGTTGAAATCATTACGAGTGATGACAGGAGTTGTGACAAGGACACTGGAATAGGCGTTCTCTAAGGTGCTTTCCAGCTCTCATATGCTATGACTGTATCACTAAAACTAGTGATAGGAAAACCTTACTTAATTGATCTACTATATAAAGTGAGACTAAAGTATATCCATCAACTGGACAGGGTCCACAGGGAATTATCAGAGTTGAACTGAAAAGTCACCGGGCTGTCTTAAATTCAAAAATCAGGATCAAAAACAAAAAAAAAAGACAGACCTTTACTCATGGATCTGTCAGGATACTAAATAAGTGGTTGCAGAGGAAGCGCTCCAAGCTACCTGAGAGAAAGATGAGATGTTACCTAAATAGATGGCACAGTGATGACTGAGAAGTCATGGATGTTATGTCTAGTTTCAATCCTGATCTAAATCACTTGGGTAAGAGTCATTAACTTTTCTTTAGCAGAAGATTTTTCCTACATATACAAATGTGTACATCATCACTCTATGAGGGCATAGTGTAATGAAGGAGAAAAACAGATCATGGACTTGGTTTCCCATACTTCCTTTTTTTTTTTTATTGTACTTTAGATGAAGGTTTATAGAACAAACTAGGTTCTCATTAAACAGTTACTACACATACTGTTTTACTACATTGGTTAACAACCCCATGACATGTCAATACTCCCTTCTTGACCTTGGGTTCCGTGTTACCAGCTTTCCTGTCCCCTCCTGCCTTCTGGTTTTTTGCACCTAGGCTGGTGTGCCCCTTTAGTCTTGTTTTGTTTTATGGGACTACTGAATGAAGTGTGAACCTCAGGAGAGACGTCATTACTGAGCTAAAAGGGTATCTGGGGGCCATACTCTCAGGTTTCTCCAGTCTCTGTCAGGCCAGTAAGCCTAGTCTTTTTTTGTGAGTTAGCATTTCATTCTACATTTTTCTCCAGCCCCGTCCAGGACTCTCTATTATGATCCCTGTCAGAGCAGTCAGTGGTGGTAGCTGGGCACCATCTAGTTGTGCTGGACTCAGTCTGGTGGAGGCTATAGTAGTTGTGGTCCATTAGTCCTTTGGACTAATCTTTCCCTTGTGTCTTTAGTTTTCTTCATTCTACCTTGCTCCAGACAGGGTGAGACCAGTGGAGTATCTTAGATGGCCACTCACAAGCTTTTAAGACCCCAGATGCTACTCACCAAAGTAGAATGTAGAACATTTTCTTTATAAACTATGTTATGCCAGTTGAGCTAGATGTTCCCCGAGACCATGGTCCCCACAGCCCTCAGCCCAGTAATTCGGTCCCTCAGGGAGTTTGGAAGTGTCTATGGAGTTCCATGACCTTGGCTTCTACAAGTTGTGCTGGCTTCCCCAGTATCTATACTGTCTTATCCTTTACCACTTATCTATTGTCTATTTACTGTTTTTCCATCCCCACTCCTCCCCTCCCTGGTAACCATCAAAGATTGTTTCTTTTTGTGTGTAAACCTTTTCATGAGTTTTTATAGTGGTCTCACACAATATTTGTCCTTTTGTGATTGACTTACTTCACTCAGCAAAATGCCTTCCAGATTCACCCATGTTGTGAGATGCTTCGCAGGATTATCATTGCTCTTTATCATTGCGTAGTACTCCATTGTGTGTATGTGCATAGTTTGTTTATCCATTCATCTGTTGATGGGCATCTAGGTTGTTTCCATCTTTTTGTTATTGCGAACAATGCTGCAATGAACATGGGTGTGCATTTGTCTATTCGTGTAATGGCTCTTATTTCTCTGGGATATATTCCTATGAGTCGGATTGCTGGATCATATGGTATTTTTATTTCTAGCTTTCTAAGGAAGTGCCATATTGCTTTCCAAAATGGTTGTACCATTTTGTATTCCCACCAGCAGTGCATAAGAGTTTCGATCTCCTCACAGCCTCTCCAACATTTGCTATTTTCTGTTTTTTTGATTATTGCCAGTAATGCTGGGGTGAGATGGTATCTCATTGTGGTTTTGATTTGCATTTCCCTAATGGCTAGTGGTCGCGAGCATTTCCTCATATGTCTGTTAGTGCTTGAATGTCTTCTTTGGTGAAGTGTCCATTCATTTCCTTTGCCCATTTCTTAATTGGATTATTTATCTTTTTTTTTTTTTTTGGTAGAAGTGTTGGACTTTCCTGTAGATTTTAGAGATTAGACCTTTGTTAGATTTGTAATAGCCGAAATTTTTTCCCAGTCTATAGGTTCTCTCTTTACTCTTTTGGTGAAGTCTTTTGATGAGCATAAGTGTTTAATTTTTAGAAGATTCCAGTTATCTAGCTTATCTTCTGGAGTTTGTGAGTTGTTAGTTATGGTTTGTATCTTGTTAATTCCATGTATTAGGGCCTCTAGCATTAATCCTATTTTTTCTTCTATGATTTTTTACAGTTTTTGGTTTTAAATTTAGGTCTTTGATCCATTTTGAATTAGTTTTTGTATATGGTGTGAGGTGTGGGTCCTGTTTCATGTTTTTGCAGATGGACATCCAGTTTTGCCAGCACTATTTGTTAAAAAGTCTGTCTTTTCTACGTTTGATGGACTTTGGGGCTTTGTCAAAGATCAGGTGACTATAGGTGGATGGATATACATCTGGGTTCTCAATTCTGTTCCATTGGTTAATGTATCTGTCATTGTACCAGTACCAGACTGTTTTGACTACTGTAGCTGTATAGTAGGTTCTGAGGTCAGGTAGTGTGAGTCCTCCTACTTTATTCTTCTTCTTCAGTAGTGCCTTACTTATTCAGAGCATCCTCCCTTTCTATACAAAGTTAGTGATTAGTTTTTCCATCTCTTTAAAGAATAGTGTTGGTATTTGGATTGCGATTGCATTGTATTTGTAAATTGCTTTGGGTAGAATTGTCATTTTCACAATGTTGAGTCTACCTATCCATGAGCATGGTATGTTTTCCATTTATGTAGATCTCTTTTGATTTCTTGAAGTAGTGTTTTGTAGTTTTCTTTGTATAGGTCTTTTACATCCCTGGTTGGATTTATTCCTAAGTATTTTATTTTTTTAGGGGCTATTATAAATGGTATTGTTTTCCTGATTTCCTTTTCATCCTTCTTATTGGTGTATAGGAATCCGACTGATTTTTGTATGTTTATCTTGTATCCTGCTGCTCTGCTAAATCTTTCTATTAGTTCCAGTAGTCTTCTCGTGGAGTCTTTTGGGTTTTCTATGTATAGTATCATACCATCTGCAAGTAGGGACAGTTTTACTTCTTCATTACCAATTTGGATGCCCTTTATTTCTTTTTCTTGCCTTACTGATCTAGCTAGGACTTCCAGCACAATGTTAAATAGGAGTGGTGATAAAGGGCATCCTTGTCTTGTTCCTGTTCTCAAGAGGAATGTTTTCAGCCTCTCTCTGTTAAGAATGATGTTGGCCATTGGTTTTGTATCGATGCCGTTTATTATGTTGAGAAATTTTCCTCCTATACCTATTTTACTGAGAGTTTTTATCAGGAATGGGTGTTGGACTTCGTTGAATGCCTTTTCTGTGCGATTGAGATGATCATGTGATTCTTTTCTTTTCGTCATTTATGTGGTGGATTACGCTGATTGATTGTCTAATGTTGAATCATCCTTGCATACCTGGTATGAATCATACTTGGTCATGGTATACTATTTTTTTGATATGATACAGAATTCTATTGGCTAGAATTTTGTTGAGAATTTTTGCATCCATATTCATAAGAGTTATTAGTCTGTAATTTTCTTTTTTTGTGGTGTCTTTGCCTGGTTTTGGTATCAGGGTTATGCTGGCTTCATAGAATGAATTTGGAGGTATCACCTCCTTTCTGTGTTCTGAAACAGTTTGAGAAGTACTGGTGTAAGTTCTTCTGTGAATGTTTGGTAGCTCTCCAGTGAAGATATCTGGGCCAGGGTTTTTTTGCAGGGGGAGTTTTTTTTTTTTAATTACCTTTTCAGTCTCTTCTCTTGTTATGGGTCTGTTCAGATTTTCAATGTCATTTTGTGTTAGTTTGGGTAGGTAGTGTGTTTCTAGAAATTTATACATTTCCTCTAAGTTTACAAGTTTGTCAGAGTATAGTTTTTCATAATATTCTGTTATGATCTTTTTTATTTCAGTTGGGTCTTTTGTAATGTCGCCCATTTCATTTCTTATTTGGGTTATTTACGTCCTCTCCTGTTTTTCTTTTGTCAGTTTGGCCACTGGTTTGTCAATTTTGTTGACCCTTTCAAAGAACCAACTTTTGGGTTTGTTGATTCTATTGTTTTTCTATTCTCTATTTCATTTATTTCTACTCTGATCTTTATTATTTTCTTTCTTCTGGTGGCTGTGAGCTTCTTTTGCTGTTCTCTTTGTATTTGTTCAAGTTGTGTAGATAATGTTTTGATTTTGTCCCTTTCTTCTTTTTTGATACGTGCGTTTATTGCTATAAATTGACATCTGAGCCCTGCCTTTGCTGTGTCCCATAGGTTTTGGTATCATGTGTTTTCAATCTCATTGGATTCTATGAATTTGACTTCGTCTTTGACTTCTTCTATTACCCAGTGGTTTGTAAGCAGGTTCTTACTCAGTTCCCTTGCTCTTCCTGTTGTTAATTTCTACTTTGATGGTGTTGTGGTCAGAGAAGATACTTTGTATTATCTCAACGTTTTGGATCTTGTTGAGATTGCTTTGTGGCCTAAGATGTGGTGTATCCTAGAGAATATTCCATGTGTTTTGGAAAAGAATGTGTACTTTGTAGCTGCTGGGTGGAGTGTTCTATATATGTCTATGAGTTCAAGTTGGCTGATTGTGTCCTTTAGATCTTCTGAATCTTTGTTGAGTTACTTTCTAGATGTTCTGTCCTTTACTGAGAGTGGTGTGTTGAAGTCTCCTACTATTAATGTGGAACTGTCAATTTCTCTTTTTAGTGCTGTTAGAGTTTGTTTTATGTATTTTAGAGCCCTGTCATTTGGGTCCATAGATATTTATTATGGTTATGTCTTCATGATGGATCATCCCTTTAATCATTATATAGTGCCCTTCTTTGTCTTTTATGGTGGATTTTAATGTCTACTTTATCTGAGATTAGTATTGCCACTCCTGCTTTTATTTGGTAGCTGTTTGCTTGATGTATTTTTTTCCATCCTTTGATTTCTAATAAATTTATTTATTTGTTCCTAAGGTGTGTCTCTTGTAGACAGCATATTGATGGATCCTGTTTTTTAATCCATTCTTTCACTCTCTGTCTCTTTATGGGTGCATTTAGCCCATTTACATTCTGTGTAATTATTGATAGGTATGCATTTACTGCTGTCATTTTGTAGGTTTTTTGTTGTGCTGATGTTTTCTTTGTTCCTCTTACTCTCCTGTGCTGAATTCCTTTTGTTTGTGGGGTTTTTCCATTTCTTTTGTTTTTACTGAGAATGTATGTTTTTCTTCTTTGTTTTGATTTAGTAAGCTTTTTAACTTTCTTTGTGGTTACCTTGAAACTTACCCTTATCTTCCAAGGTTTGAACTAATGTATTATTTATTATTACTTGGTATTGCCTTGCCCTCCTCTCCATTAGAAAGGTCTATACCTACACCGTTTATTCCCTCTTTTATTGTTCTGATGTTGTTTCCATTTACAGATTAACTTCTCTTGTTTCCTGTTGTAAATATTTTGGTTTTGAATAGTCCTTGAGAGTTCATTTCCTAGGTTGGTATTTGGCTGATGCTATCTTGCATCCTAGATTCAGGCTGTTGTCTGATGTTGTTTGTTCTTAAGCCGAAGGACTCTCTTTAATAAGTCTTCTAAGTTTGGTTTGGTTTTTCCATATTCCCTTAATTTCTGTTTATCTGGAAATGTCTTAATTTCATCATCATATTTGAATGAGAGTTTTGCAGGATATATTATTCTTGGTTGGCATTTTTTTTTTTTCTTTCAAGGTTTCATATACATCATCCCATTTCCTTCTTGCCTGCATGGTTTCTGCTGAGTAATCAGAGCTTTAGTCTTATTGTTTCCCCTCTGTATGTGACTTTTCATTTTTCTCGAGCTGCTCTCAGGATTCTTTCTTTGTCTGTGGTTTTAGCAAGTGTGATTATGCTATTCCTTGGTGATTTTCTTTTGGGGTCTATCCTATATGGGGTTGGTTGAGCTTCTTGGATGGTCAGCTTTTCACTCTCCATGATATTAAGGAAGTTTTCTGTCAGCAATTCTTCAATGATCCTCTCTGTTTTCTGTTTTCTCTTCCTCTTCTGGAACTCTGATCACTTAAAAATTTTTGCTTTTGATTGTATCCCACATAAGCCTCAGTGTCTCTTCATTTTTCTTTGTTCTTTTTTCTGATTTTTCCTCAAACAAAGTGATATCCAAGACTTTGTCTTTAATTTCATTGATCCTGTCTTCCATTGTTTCAAACCTCCTCCTCAGACCTTCTATGACACTGTCCATTTCTGAAATCTTGTTGTTTATCTTTTCGATATCTAATTTTTTAAAAAATGATTTCTAGTTGTGAATTTATTTTGGCATTTTGTTCCTGTATTATTTTCCTGAATTTTCCCATTGTTTTGTCTGTATTTCCATGAATTTGTCTATTTTTTCCTCATTTTTGTCTGCTTTTTGCTTCAACTCTTAGACAACTCTGAATATTAGAGAGGAAAATTTCATATCAGGTAATTCCAGTCCCCTTTCTTCTAATGTAAAGTCATCTGGGGTTTTATTTTGGATGCCTACTGGAACCATCCTGTACTTTTCTTTATATGTTTTATTTTTGTCTCCTAACTTCGGGACATTCAGTAGTTATTTTCTTTGTTTATTGATTATAGACTTGTTTGTTTTGTCCTGCTTTTCTGTTTTATTTGGTTACGTCTGAGCAAGCAGGCTGTGCATTCTTTGTTGTTTGCTTGTCTGTGGGCATGATACTTTTCATCTCCTTGCCAAATGGGCAGGGCCAGTTGCTCAGCTATGGTGCCACGGAGCAGGCCTAGCTGAAGGAGAGAGGCTGGGATGGGTTGTTTGTGGCATGTACTGGGGCCAACAGGCCGGGCTGGTGGTCAGTGAAGGGCAGGTTCCAGTAGGCCGTGCCTGTGCTGCTCGGGGGTGCGATGCTCAGTGCAAAGTGCTGGCAGGCGGGGGGTGGGGGGAGGTAGTGATGTTTGAAGCTACGATGGGTATGGGAAAAGAAGAGAGAGAGAAGAGAGAAACAGGAGCCTTCCCCCCTAAAAAAAAAAGTGCTGAAGGAGCCTGCCTTTGGAGTGGAGAGATAAGAAGCTGAGAAATGAAGAAAAACGAAAAGGAAAAGAGAAAATAAATAATTATTTTTTTTAAAGAAATGCCCCCAGGGATCCCATTAGTGAGGCTACGCACACTGGGGAAGTGGCTCCCAGGCCTCGGGGCACAGCCCATCTAGAAGGGGTGGAGATGGCACACAGTTCCAGGTATTCAGGAGACAGGAAAAGACAGAAAGTAGAGAGAAATGAGAAACTGAGAAATGAAAAACAGTAAGGAAAAAAGAAATAGGGTAAATAAAATACAAATTAATTAATTAAGAAGAAAAAAAGAAATTAACTCCCCCAGGGATTCCACCAGTGCAGCTGCAGAGAGGAGGGGAGTAGCTCCCAAGCTGAGCAATACAGCCCATCTAGAAGGGGCGGAGATGGCACATAGCATAAGGCATTCAGGAGACAGGAAAAGAAGGTAAGTAGAGAGAGATGAGTAACTGAGAAGTAAAGAAAAATCAAAAAGGAAAAAAGAGAAGGAAACAAAAAAAGGCCCCAGGGATCCCACCAGCATGGTGGCGTGGATCAGAGAAGCAGTTTCCCAGCTGAGTGGCACTTCACAGCCTTTCAAGAAGAAGCAAAGATGGCACACGGAGCTAGGTGTTTGAGAGAGAGGAGGGGGACGAGGTTAAAGGTGGGCAAGAAACCAAAAGAAGCCCAAAAAAGCAACACTATTAACAAAGAAATGGCACTGAAGGATCTGGCCAGTGTAGGCAGGATGAATCCACGTGGCACGGAGCCAGCGCCTCCTGGGCTGCAGTCACTGAGCCCTCTGGGAAGCAGTGAAGGCTGAGCAGGGGTAAGAAGGGTGGACGGTGGGAAAGCATGTATCACTGGTTACCGGGTGCTGTCTCCTGCTGGGAGCTCTGTGAAGCTGTTTTCCCGTATTCCCTGTCGGCTGATCTTTGACAGGAGTCCAAGATGTTGAATCCGTGCTGCATTAGCTGATAGGGGACCTCCACTCGTATCTCTCCTCGTTCTCTGTCAGTTTCTTATTCCATTTGATGCTTGGTTGAGTTATCTCTTCATTTGACACTTAGGGTTCCAGGATTGATGTTTGTCTCTGTTTTACTTAGTTTTTCGGGTCTTTGCTGTAGAGGGATGGTGTAGTGCTTCTGACTATAGTGTCATGTTGGCTCTGCCTGGTTTCCCATACTTTCTAGACACGTACTCATTGCTGTCAAGTCCATTCCAACTCATAGAGACCCGATAGAACAAAGCAGAACTGCCTCATTGTATTTATAAAGCTGTAATCTTTATGGAAGCAGACTGCCACATCTTTCTCACATGAAGCAGCTATAGGGTTCGAACCACTGACCTCTATATTAGCATCCGAGTGCTTAACCACTGCACCACCAGGGCTCCTTTTCTAGGACATATAGTAGTTATTTATTGCATAAATGTTTGTTGATGATGATGTGAATGAAACGGCCAGATTCTCCACAGTTGGAAACTATGTACTTTGTTGGCCAATTATTAGTAAGCAGGCATGTGTTGAGCATCAACTCTATACAGAGTCTTAGAATAAGGCCCAATTTGTGATGAGGTAGGTGAAAAGAAATGCAATCTCCAAAAATAAAACTTAGGTAAAGAGCCCAGACATATGTATATATTTTCTCACACACACACACACACACACACACACACACACACACACACACAATCTAGAAGCATGTGAATATGCAGACTCAGTCATAGGCACCAACATGCACACCACACCCCACAAAAAGCAACTGAACATATAGAACACTCCAATCCCATTAGTATAGCTATCCTTGTGAAGGGAAGGGACAACCCTTCCCAGACGAAATAACATCTGAATTCCTCTTGGTCATACTAATCAACCAAATGAGCTTGAAATAATCATTTGGCTTCCTATGGAGCTTGATGATAAAAGATAATGTACAGCTGAGACAGCACATGGACTTTCTCAAAATAAATTGTTATACTGATGCCCACTTAAGTCTCCTACAGAAAATTGTACCTTGTGTAGGTCTACATTTTAGGGCCTTATGGCTACTGAGTACTATGAAAGAGAGTCTCTTAACTCTCTCTCTTGCTTATCAAAGCCAGCTCTCTCTCTTACATACACACCCGCCACACACACACTGTCTAAATTCTATAATGTATATAGAGGAATTTGGAATGGGGCTACCAGAATACAAAAGTGACATCATGATATGCTCCCATATCAAATTCAACAGCAAAAGAAAAGGCTGATTAGTCAGGGAACCAGGCTGGTCCTAGGCCAGGTAAGAGTAACAAGTGGAAACTCCTTGACAAAACTCTAGTCTGATGTTAAAGGGTCATTCCTATCAAAACAAACTGGCCTGGCATCATGATTCCATTTAGAATCAATTTTATGGGGACTACATGGTACAGAGGAAAAAGTACAGAAATAGTCAAAGCCCTAGGTTCTAGTTCAGGCTATACCATTGATTTGACACATCCTTAGTCATGTTATTTTGCCCCATAATCTAGTATATAAGCACATGTATACAAATAATGTCTTTAAAATATAGCATGCTGGGGCATACTTTGTTGTGCAAACACAGATAAGGGCTTAACTAACTTTGTCTGGCCTTAGGCAACCACTGAAATACTGTTTTCATTATCATATAAACTTTCTTATGTGCTCTTTTAACCAATCAGATAATAATCATACTAAGGAACATGTATGATATGAATAACAATTTTTCAGATATTAAAGAACTTTCATATCCATTATATCAGATAATTCTACACCAATTAGGACCATGCCCATTCTAAAGATGAGGAAACTGAGGCTCACAGTAACAAAGCAACTTACTGATCAGATTGAAACAGGAACCCTGATTCCCATATGGTGAATTTCTTCTAATTTCCTATGTTGTCTAGCATGATGCTCTCTTGTTGTTGTTAGGTGCCGTTGAGTCAGTTCCAACTCATAGCGACCCTATGTACAACCGAAAGAAACACTGCTCCATCTTGTGTATTCCTCACAATCTTAGCTCTGTTTGAGCCCATTGTTGCAGCCACTGTGTCAGTCCATCTCATTGAAGGTCTCCCTCCACTTTGTTGACCCTCTACCAAGCATGATATCCTTTTCCAGGGACTGGTTCCTCCTGATAACATGTCCAACGTAAGGGAGACAAAGTCTCCCGTTCTTGTTTCTAAGGAGCATTCTGGCTGTACTTGTTCGAAGACAGATTTGCTCATTCTTCTGGCAGTTTATGGCATATTCAATATTATTTGCCAACACCATAACTCAAAGGCATTGATTCTTCTTCGATCTTTCTTGTTGATTGTTTAGGTTTCACATGCATATGAGGTGACTGAATATACCATGGCTTGGGTCAGGCGCACCTTAGTCCTCAAAGTGATTTTTTTTTTTTTTTTAACACTTTTAAGGGTCTTTTGCAGCAGATTTGCCCAATTCGATGCATCATTTGATTTCTTGACTGCTGCTTCCATGGGTGTTAATGGTGGATCCACATAAAATGAAATCCTTGATAATTACAATATTTTCTATGTTTAGCATGATATTGCTTATTCCACTTGTGAGGATTTTTGTTTTCTTTATGTTGAGGTGTAATCCATACTGAAGGCTGTAGTCTTTGATCTGCTGCAGCAGTAAGTGCTCAAGTCCTCTTCAATTTCAGCTAGCAAAGTTGTGTCATCTGCATATCACAAGTTGTTAATGAGTCTTCCTCCAATCCTAATGCCACATTCTTCTTCATATAGTCCAGTTTCTCAGATTATTTGCTCAGCATACAGACTGAATAAGCGTGGTGAAAGGATACAACCCTGAGCACACCTTTCCTGATTTTAAATCACGCAGTATTCCTTTGTTCTGTTTGAATGACTGTCTCTTGGTGTATGTGCAGGTTCTTCATGAGCACAATTAAGTGTTCTGGAATTCCAATTCTTTGCAAAGTTATCCATAATTTGTTATGATCCCCCAAGTCAAATGCCTTTGCAGAGTCGATAAAACGTAAACATCTTTTTGGTATTCTCAGCTTCCAGCCAAGATCCATCTGACATCAGCGATGATACACCTCATTCCACAATCCTCTTCTGAATCTGGCTTGAATTGCTGGCAGTTCCCTGTTGATGTACTTCTGCAACTGCTTTTGAATTATCTTCAGTAAAATTTTACTTGTGTGTGACATTAATTATATTGTTCTATAATTTTCTGCATTCTTTTGGATCACCTTTCTTTGGAATGGGCACAACTATAGATCTTTTCCAGTCAGTTGGGAGGTAGCTGTCTTCCAAATTTCTTGGCATAGATGAATGAGTGCTTCCAGCATTGTATCTGTTTATTGAAACGTCTCAGTTGGTATTCTGTCAATTTCTGAAGCCTTATTTTTCACCAACGCTTTCAGTGAAGCTTGAACGTCTTTCTTTAGTACCATTGGTCCTTGATTGTATGCTACTTCTAAAATTCTTTTTGGTACAGTGACTCTGTGTATTCCTTCCGTCTTCTTTTGATGCTTCCTGTGTCATTTAGTATTTTCCCCATAGAATCCTTCAATATTGCAACTCGAGGCTTGAATTTTTTCTTCAGTTTTTTCAGCTTGAGAAATCCTGAACATGTTCTTTCCTTTTGGCTATCTCCAGGTCTTTGCACGTTTCATTATAACACTTTACTTTGTCTTCTTGAGCCGTCCTTTGAAATCTTCTATTCAGCTCTTTGACTTCATCATTTCTTCCTTTCGCTTTAGCTACTTTACGTTCAAAAGCAACTTTCATAGTCTCTTCTGACATCCATTTTGGTCTTTTTTTTCTTTCCTGTCTTATTAACGATCTTTTGCTTTCTTCATGTTTGATGTTCTTGTTGTCATCCCATAACTAATCTGGTCTTTGGTTGTTAATTTCAGTGTGTCAAATCTGTTATTGAGGTGGTTTCTAAATTCAGGTGGGATATAGTCAAGGTCATACTTTGGCTGTTTTGAACTCTTTTAATTTTCTTCAGCTTCAACTTAAATTTACATATGAAAAATTGATGGCTGGTTACACAGTTGGCCCCTGGCCTTGTTCTGAATGGTGATATTGAGCTTTTCCATAGTCTCTTTTCACAGATGTAGTCAATTTGATTCCTGTGTATTCCATCCAGTGAGGTCCATGTGTACAGTCACCCTTTATGTTGTTGAGAAAAGGTATTTGCAATGAATATGTCATTGGTCTTACAAAATTCTATCATGACATCTCCAGCATCATTTCTATCATCAAGGCCACATTTTCCAACTACAGATCAACCTTTTTTGTTTCCAAGTTTTGCACTCTAATCACCAGTAATTACCAATCGATACATCTTGATTGTATGTTTTATCAATTTCAGACTCGAGAAGTTGGTGAAAATCTTCAATTTCTTCATCTTTGGCAATAGTGGTTGGTGTGTAAATTTGAATAATAGTCATGTTAACTGGTCTTCCTTGTAGGCATATGGATATCGTCCTATCACTGACAGCGTTGTACTTCAGGATAGATCTCAAAATGTTGTTTTTGAGGATGAATTCGACACCACTGCTCTTTAATTCGTTATTCCCAGGATAGTACGCCATACGATTGTCTGATTCAAAATGGCCCATATCAGTCCATTTCAGTTCACTAATGATCTTTATGCATTTGATTTCATTTTTGATGACTTCCAATTTTTCTAGATTCATACTTCATACATTTCTTGTTCTGATTATTAATGGATGTTTGCAGCTGTTTCTTCTCATTTCGAGTCATGCCGTATAAGCAAATGAAAGTCCCCAAAACTTTATTCCAACCACATCATTAAGGTCATCTCTACTTTGAGGAGGCAGCTCTTCCTCAGTTGTATTAGTGCCTTCCAATCTGAGGAGCTCATCTTCTGTCACTATTATCAGACAGAGTTCCAGTGTTTTTCATAAGGTTTTTTACTGGCCAATTTTTTTAGAAGTACATTGCCAGGTCTTTCTTCCTAGTCTGTCTTGGTCTGGAAGCTCCTCTGAAACCTGACCACCATGGTTGACCTTGCTGGTATTTGAAATACCAGTAGCATTGCTTCTAGCATCTCAGCAACACACAAGTATCCACAGCACAACAAACTGATAGTTGAGTGGTGGATGATGCTCTGTACTTGGTGGAAATGAGTGCCACATCTTCTGCCTGGCTTTGCTCTTTAACAGAGGTCTACTAAGGCCAATCCATTTATTTCACTATGGATTTCTGAAGGGGGAATCAAATAGCAGGGACAATTTCTACTTTACTAAAGGGTGAAGAGGGGAGAACACCTGCTGCTTAGAAAGAGGGTCTGAGATTTACCAGGAAAATTTAGTTATCACTGAGATGGGTGGGAGCCCAGTAAACAAGATGGGAATTAATGTCAGACGGAATAGTAATTTTCCTGAACTGACAAATCCCTTTTCCAGAACTCTGCCCCAGAGCAGGCCTGCATTGGTTTTCACACTGAGAACCTCAAACTGAACGTGACAGTTAGAAGGCTGTGATGAACAGGAAATATAAATAAAATTATGATATGTCCTGAAAGCCCAAATGAAAGAATCTAGAAAAAGTCAGTGCATTTAGCAAGGTGGAGTGAGAAGAGCAAAGGCTTTGGAGCCATACAGATTTGGGATGGAATCCTGATTCTGTCACTCACCAGCTTTGTGACTTTGGGCAAATCCCTTTATTTCCCTGAACCTCAGTTTCCTTATCAATATAATGCAGAGTTATAAATATTAGAGATAATATTATACTTAAAAGAGCAAAGCCTGGCAGAAATATCAAGTATGATATTTTACTAAATTTGGTGCTCATTATACACATGTCATCCTACATATTCTTAAAGGTCTAATTCTAGTAGTCACTTCCAATAAAAAGTCTTCCCTGGTCCTGCATGCAGAATTCAACGTTCTCTCTTCTGGGTTCCTACAGCTCCTTGACCAAAATTCTGACCATGCACTTATCACTCCATGCAGTTATGACATCTCTGTCTGTTTTATTCAACACTACATCTCCAGGGTCTGGCACATAGTAGTTATCAGTAAATGTTGAGTAAAGAAATGAACAAAGTCTTCCCTTGTAAATCAACAGCTTCTCAAGAACAGGAACTAGGTTTCATTCTAAAATTAATCTCTATGAGAGCAGGGATCGTGTCTGCTCTGTGCATGTTAATCACTGATGAAATACAAGTAACTTGAACAGTTTGTATCTCTAGCGCGCATCCAAAGAACTGAAACAGAATGGACGCTAAATGAATGTTTATAGAATGAATAAACAAATAAAAGTGTTTCTTAATTGGTCCTGTCACTAAAGTAGGTAATGATTCATCTGGTAGGGGTAACTGAAGAATGGTCTGTAATTAATGGGTAAGTCTCGGTTAGAGGTGGTGCCAGGATTGTAAATTTCCATCAAGGTAAAGTCAAATCCTGGATGTCAAAGCTACAAGGATCTTTAAAGACTATCCAATCATTTTATTTTGATATAACTTTTCATGTTTTTTTCTTTCTTAAAAATGGGGGCTTTTAGTATTGTTTCTATAATTCTAAGAGCAATGGGAAGTCATTAAAATATTTTAAGCAGGTTTACATTTTTAAAGATCAGTCTGTTTGGAGACAGACCCAGACTGGATACAAGAAACCAGTGAGGAGGTTATTCCAGTGGCAACAGAGATAATGAGTAACGTACAGATTCAAGAGATATTTAGGAGGCAAAATCAATAGCACATGATGATAAATTACATAAGAAGGTAAAAGTAAGGAATGTCAGTGTAGGGAATGACAAAGAAGGGATGTCAGTGGCATTTTTCTGTTTTTGTTTGTCTCCCCAACTAGAACTGGTGCTCCTTTAAAACAGTTGTTGTTATTGTTAGCTGCCATGGAGCTGGCTCCAACTTATGGCTACTTTATGTATAACAGAATAAAACATTGCCCAGTTCTGCACCATACTCAAAATTGTTGCTATTTTTGAGCCCATTGTTGCAGCTATAGTGTCAAATCATCGAATGAAGTGTTACCCTCATTTTTGCTGACCCTCCACTTAACCAAACATGATGTCTTTTTATAACAATTGGTCTTTCTTGATGATTTGTCCAAAGTAAGGAAGATAAAGTCTCACCAGCCTCACGTCTAAGGAATATTCTGGTTATACTTCCTCCAAGATGGATTTGTTCATTCTTCTGGAAGTCCACAGTATATTCAATATTCTTTGCCAACTCCACAATCTAAATGCATCAATTGTTCTATCTTCCATTTTCAGTGTCCAGCTTTCACATGCATACAAAGTGACTGAAAATACCATGGCTTGGGTCAGGCCCAGCTTAGTCATCAAATTGACATCTTGATTTTTTAACACTTTAAAGATGTCTTTTGCAGCAGCTTTTCCCAATATGATAACACTGTTTGATATCGTGACTACTGCTTCCACAGGCATTGATTATTGATCCAAGTAGAATGAAATCCTTGGCAACATCAATTTCTTCATCATGTCATAATGTTGTTTATCAGTCCAGTTGTAAAAATTTTCATTTTCTGTACATGCAAGTGTAATCCATAATGAATGCTATAGTCTTTTAGCCTTGTCTAATTCAGATGGAATACACAGGAATCAAATTGACTACAGCTGTGGAAGGAGACAATGGAAAAGCTCAATATCTGATGATATCTTGTCAGAACAAGGCCAGGGGCCGACTATGGAACAGACCATAGATTGCTCATATGCAAGTTAAAGTTGAAGTTGAAGAAAATTAGAACAAGTCCAGAGAGCCAAAGTATGAACTTGAGTATATCCCACCTGCATTTAAAAACCATCTCAAGAATAGATTTGATGCACTGAACACTAATTACTGAAGAGCAGACAAGTTGTGGAATGACATCAAGGACATCATACATGAAGAAAACAAGAGGTAATTAATAAGGCAGGAAAGAAAAAAAGACCAAAATGGATGTCAGAAGAGACTCTGAAAGTTGCTCTGGAATGTAGAGTAGCTAAACTGAAAGGAAGAAATGATGAAGTCAAAGAGCTGAACAGAAGGTTTCAAAGGGATGCTGGAGAAGACAAAGTAATGTATTAAAATAAAATGTGCAAAGACCTGGAGATAGAAAGCCAAAAGGGAAGAACATGTTCAGCATTTCTCAGGCTGAAAGAACTGAAGAAAAAACTCAAACCTCAAGTTGCAATACTGAAAATACTGAATGACACAGAAAGCATCAAAAGAAGATGGAAAGAATACACAGAGTCACTGTACCAAAGAGTTGGTCAATGTTCAACCATTTCAGGAGGTAGCATATAATCAAGAACTAATGGTACTGAAGGAAGAAGTCCAACCTGCACTGAAGGCACTGTAGGAAAACAAGGCTCAGGAATTGACAGATTACCAATTGAGATGTTTCAACAAACAGATACAGCTCTGGAGGTGCTCACTTGTCTATGCCAAGAAATTTGGAAGACAGCTACCTGGCCAATCGACTAGAAGAGATCCATATTTGTACCCATTCCAAAGAAAGGTGATCCAACAGAATGCAGAAATTATCAAACAATATCATTAATATTACACACAAGTAAAATTTTGCTGAAGATCATTCAACAGCAGCTGCAGAAGTACATTGACAGGGAACTGCCAAAAATTCAAGCTGGATTCAGAAGAGGACATGAAACAAGGAATATCATTGCTGATGTCAGATGGATACTGGCTGAAAGCAGATAACAGCGAAAGACGTTTCCTGTGTTTTATTGACTATGCAAAGCATTGACTATGTGGATCATAACAAACTATGGATAACATTGCGAAGAATGGGAATTCCAGAACACTTAATTGTGCTCATGTGGAACCTGTACACAGACCAAGAAGCAGTTGTTCAAACATAGCAAGCAGATACTGCATGGTTTAAAGTCAAGAATGGTGTGTGTCAGGGTTGTATCCTTTCACCATACTTATTTAATCTGTATGCTGAGCAAACAATTCGAAAAGCTGAACTATATAAAGAAGAATGCAGCATCAGGATTGGAGGAATACTCATTAACAGCCTTTGATATGCAGATGACACAACCTTGCTAGCTGAAAGTGAAGAGGACTCAAAGCACTTACTGATGAAGATCAAAGACTACAGCCTTCAGTATGGATTACACCTCAACATAAAGAAACAGAAATCCTCACAGCTGCACCAATAACCAACATTATGATAAACAGAGAAAAGACTGAAGTTGTCAAGGATTTCATTTTACTTGGATCCACAATCGAAAACCATGGAAGCAGCAGTCAAGAAATCAATGACACATTGCATTGGGCAAATCTGCTGCAAAAGGCCTCTTTCAATTGTTGAAAATCAAAGATGTCACCTTGAGGACTAACGTGCTTCTGATCCAAGCCATGGTGTTTCCAGTCGCCTCATATGTATGTGAAAACTGGACAACGAATAAGGAAGACGAAAGAAGAACTGATGCCTTTGAATTATGGTATTGGCGAAGAATACTGAATATACCATGGACTGCCTGAAGAATGAACACATCTGTCTTGGAAGAAGTACAGCCAGAATGCTCATTAGTAGCAAGGATGGTGAGACTTTGTCTCACGTACTTCAGACATGTTATCAGCAGGGACTAGTACCTAGAGAAGGACATCATGCTTGGTAAACTAGAGGGTCAGTGAAAAAGAGGAAGACCCTCAACGAGATGGACTGACATAGTGGTTGCAATGATGGGCTTAAGCATGACAATGATTGTGAGGATGGCACAGGACCAGGCAGTGTTTCATTCTGTTGTACACAGAGTCGCTATGAGTCAGAACCGACTTGATGGCACCTAACAGCAACATTTCATTTTTGTTTTCCCAGTGCCTCACATTGGGCCTGGAACACAGTAAATATTTGGTGAAAGTTTGCTGAAAGAATGAACAAATCATTGTATAGCATAGGACAGAAGAAGCAATATTCAGAGATCAATACAGGAAAGGAAAGCTCATTGTTTATGTAGCTACTGGGCTGAAGTTTACGGAAGGACTGGTAGGAGTACGGCAGTACACGATAGGCTATCAGGGAAAGAGACAAGGCACAGAGAAATAGCCAGACTTGGGGGTTAGGTGGTGTCTGTGTCCTAGCAACAGGAAAGGTGAAGCAGTCATGAGATATGATAACATCAATGAAGTAGTTATAAATTCAAGCTCTAGGCCAAACTGCATGAGTTCTAGCCCTAACTCTGCCCCTTCTAGTTGTATAACCTTCTTTGGGAAGTTAATGCCTTTAAATATTAGTTTCTTTATCTGTAAATGAGGATAATAGTAGTACCTATATTATACAATGGTTATGAGAATTAAATGATAAAATGTATATCAAAGTACTTATCAATGGCTAGCATGTTATCCTGATCATCAGTTAAAATTAGCTATCAACCAACATATAAAGTCCAGAAAAGAAGGAAAATGGTAACAATAATAATAATTGTCATTTACTTAGCACCTACTATATAGTAAGCTCTTTACAACAACCATTTTACAGATGGGGATACTGAGGCTTATGGAGGTTAAATAACATGCAGATAGTAAGAAGAAAATTCAAAACCAGGTCAGTCTGACTTCAAGGCCCATGCTATGTTGCTAAATTTATCCAACTATTGAATTTGGGCTCTTTTTAGCCCCTAACCAACCATGCCCTTGCTATGGCTGGTGCTGAAGGCACTGACCCAAAAGATGGGGATCAAATTACCCAGGTGAGTCACAGAGGCTTGGGAAGGAAAGTTGACATCAGGGAGTCATGATAGAACCTGGTACCCTCTACAGAGGCAACCCACTCCACATATGCCATGAACCAACAGCCGCATGAGCCATATACGTGGGACATGTACTCCATAATTCATTAAGGAAAATGGATAATTATAGGAGGTTGTCAGATTCAATAGGCAAATGCTGGGGAAATAAAAACAACAAATTATGTCAGAGCTGATATTTGTTCAGGCAGACATCTGTCTTCTGTTAGAGGATTTAGGGATGTTTTTCAACACAAGGTTTTAAATATGGCTTGAAAAAACCTCATCTCAGCATGGGCTGCAGGATAGAGCCAAATTCCTACTTTCAGTGGGTCTTCTCATGCTAACAGAGGGCTGGTACTCACAGCCACTGGATGGAGAAAGAGGGGCATATTTAGGGTGACAGCCCCCCTACCAGACAAACCAAACTCTCCTCCTTCTCAGAATACAGTTTCAGCTCCTGCGAGGCCACAATCCTCACCACCTCTACTTTTGCCCCACTCATTCCCACCTCCGGTCCCTTGCACACTCTGTACTCACGATATCCTCCTCCTTCTCCCTGCCTCTCCAAATTCATCCTTAAACACCCAGGTTCTTCAGGAAATCTTTCCAAAATGCTTGATCCCACACTACTCCTCAGCCTACCTCCAGTCCAGGCTCCAACAATACTTGGCATCTGAACTGCATGATCTTTAACTTGATCATCTACTGTAACATTGGAGCAAGAGAAAAGAACACTGCATTCAGTCAGAGGAAAGGATCCTCAATCACAACTCTGCGACTTCCTGGCTGTGGGGACTCGTGCAAGGCCCAAATATCTCTCTGAACCTCAGTTATCTCATCCATAAAAGGAAAATATTAATAACTACTCACAAGAGCATTGCATAGGTTAAGCGAGATAACGTATTTAAAGCAGCACTCAAGATGCATTTTTCAAGTTGAGTCTAGTGCTGTCTACTGAACTCATATAAGTGGGCGTTATTTTCTTGGGAGCAGGAATTACGCTCTTTTCCTCCCTTCATGAATAACAATCTGCTTAGTTACATTCTCTTCCTTTCCTCTATATTCCTACATATAAGATAAGCCCATCAGAAGCTCTCGGACCAATGAAGGCCCTGGGTCAGTGCCATAATGATTAGTCTTGCCAGTTACGCTCTATGGGATTTATATGGGGCTGGGTGGGGAGAAGACTGCACAAAAGATGAGGAATAACAGAAGACGGGAGATGTGGCTTCCCCTAGGGAATCCAGAAATGCAAATCACAAAGTGGGCTGGGAGGACCTGGATGATGGTAGTTGGTTTCCAGGTAGTGATAGTGGCTCCCAGAGCCTGAGATGCAGGGTTACCTTGTCCAGATGGCTGCATTAAGCAAGGATGAGACTAGGTCAAAGACCTCAGTAGTGCCTAAGACCTTACTGGAATCTCACCCTAAATGGGACAGGGGCAGAACACAGGCACACAATGACCACCTTCAGAAGTTATCCTAAAGGACAGCAGGAAAGGGCACTAGAATGCAGAGTTCCAGGCAGAATGAAGGTTCCCTTAATTCTTTCTTTCTACTACAAAACTATAAACTATAAATCCTACTACACAGGCTAGGATTTATTTCATATAGTACCTTGTGCCTACCACATTGTGAGTACTTGACACTCTGTACTGAATTGAATTGTAATGGAAAGACCCATAATCTGGTGACAGGTAGACCTGCCTTACCGCAACCAACAATCTGGTCTTGTTTAGTCACTTAACCTCTCTGAATGTCAGTTTCCTCATCTGTTAAATGGCACTAATAACATGCCTTGCCCTGGTTACTTAAATTGATATTGGAAGCTTGATGTGAAATAGTGGATGTGAAAGTGATTTGTAAACTGTGAAGCCTTAGAGAGATTATTTTTATTCATTGTATCTCATCTTTCTAATAAGGCTATATATCCCAGAGGATACAAGCTGTTCTTTAGTCATCATTTGATCCTTAGAACCTAGCGACATAAAGAAAGAGACCATTTTAATTAAGCTTCCCTTATGCCAGGTACTATGCTAGGCAACTTACATTGCCCATATAATTTTATTTAATTCTCCTAACAACTCTGTCCTTTTCTCCTCTAGGCCTGGCTTCCTCCAAAGAAATAACAGATACTCAGTAAATACTTTTGGATGGAAATAACATAGTTCCACCTTTCACAATTTGGGGTTAGAATGATAGCGTTAGAGAATAAAAGTGGTGTAAGGTATATAATTCTGCTAATGAGTGACAAAATGGCAGTGACCACCAAGCAAGCAGGAGGAACTGTTTCTCTTCCTAAATAGAATCTCTGCATCTATTTTACTGAAAAGCATCATGCTCTTGGCCTTTGTTGTTGTTGTTGTTGTTAGGTGCCACCAAGTCGGTTCCAACTCATAGCAACGCTATGTACAACAAAATGAAATACCTGGCCCCGTGCCATTCTTACAATTGTTGTTAAACTTAAGTCCATTGTTGCAGCCACTGTGTCAATCTATCTCATTGAAGAGTCTTCCTCTACTTTATTAAGCATGATGTCCTTCTTCAGGGACTGGTCCATTCTGGTAACATGTCCAAAGTATGTGAGACAACGTCTCGGGATCCTTGCTTCTAATGAGCATTCTGGCTGTACTTCTTCCAAGACAGATTTGTCCCTTTTCTGGCAGTCTATGGTATATTCAATATTCTTCGCCAACACCATAATTCAAAGGCATCAATTCTTCTTTGTTCTTCCTTATTCATTGTCCACCTTTCACATGCACACGAGGGGACGGAAAACACCACAGCTTGGATCAGGCACACCTTAGACCTTAAAGTGGCATCTTTGCTTTTTAAGATTTTAAAGAGGTATTTTGCAAAAGATTTGCCCAATGAAATATGTTGTTTGATTTCTTGACTGCTGCTTCCATGGGTATTGATTGTGGATACAAGTTAAATGGAATCCTTGACAACTTCAGTCTTTTCTCCATTTAACATGATGTTGCTTATTGGACTGCAACTTGAGGCTTGAATTTTTTCTTCAGTTCTCTCAGTTGAGAAATGCCAATTGTGTTCTTCCCTTTTGGTTTTTTAACTTCAGGTCTTTGAACATTTCATTATAATACTTTACTTTGCTTCTCGAGCTGCCCTTTGAAATCTTCTGTTCTGCTTTTTTATTTGATCATTTTTTCCTTAACTTTAGCTATTCTAAGTTCAAGAGTAAGTTTCAGAGTCTCTTCTGACATCCATTTTGGCCTTTTCTTTCTTTCCTGTCTTTTACATTACCTTTTGCTTTCTTCATGTATGATGTCCTTGATGTCATTCCACAACTGGTCTGGTCTTCATTCATTAGTGTTCAGTGTGTTATATCTATTCTTGAGATGGTCTCTAAATTCAGGTGGGATATACTCAAGGTCATACTTCAGCTCTGGTGGACTTGTTTTAATTTTCTTCAGCTTCAACTTGAACTTGCATATGAGCAGTTGATGGTCTGTTCCTCAGTTGGCCCCTGGCCTTGTTCTGACTGATGATATTGAGCTTCTCCATCATCTCTTTCCACAGACATAGTTGATTTGATTTCTGTGTATTCCATCCAGCGAGGTCCATGCGTATAATCGCCATTTATGTTGTTGAAAAAAGGTATTTGCAGTGAAGAAGTCATTGATCTTGCAAATTCTATCATGTGATCTCCAGCATCATTTCCATCATCAAGACCATATTTTCCAACTACAGATCCTTCTTCCTTGTTTCCAACTTTCACATTCCAATCACCAGTAATTATCAATGCATCTTGACTGCATGTTTGATCTATTTCTGACTGCAGTAGTTGGTCAGAATCTTCAAGTTCTTCATTTTTGATATTAGCCGTTAGTTTGTAAATTTGAATAATAGTCATATTAACTGGTCTTTCTTGTAGGTGTATGGATATTATCCTATCACTGAAAGCACTGTACTTCAGGATAGATGATGAAATGTTCTTTTTGACTATGAATGTGACACCATTCCTCTTCAATTTGTCCTTCCCCGCATAGTAGACCATATGATTGTCTGATTAAAAATAGTCAGTATCTGCAACGATAAAGACCAATGATGAATCCATGAAACATAACATGGAGGAGTCTGGAAAGCATTATGCTGAGTGAATTTAGTCAGTTGCAAAAGGACAAATTGCATAAGACCACTATTATAAGAACTCAAGAAAAGGTTTAAACACAGAAGAAAACATTCTTTGATGGTTACAAGGGTGGGGAGGGAAGGAAAGGGGTATTCACTAACTAGATAATAGACAAGAATTATCTTACGTGAAGGGAAGGACAGCACACACTACAGGGGAAGTTAGCACAACTGGACTAAACTAAAGCTAAGAAGTTTCTTGAATACAACCAAACACTTCAAGGGACAGAGTAGAAGAGGCAGGGGTCTGGGGACCATGGTTTCAGGGGACATCTAGGTCAAGTGGCATAACAAAGTTTATTAAGAAAATTTTCTGCATCCCACTTTGATGAGTGGCATTTGGGGTCTTAAAAGCTAGCAAGTGACCATCTCAGATGCATCAATAGGTCCCAACCCACCTGGAGTAAAGAAGAATGAAGAATACCATGGACACAGGAAGGTATTAGCCCAAGAGACAGAAAGGGCCACATAAACCAGAGACTCCATCAACATGAGACCAGAAGAACTAGATGGTGCCCAGCTACCACCAATGACCACCCTGACAGGGAATACAACAGAGAGTCCCTGATGGAGCAGGAGAAAAGTGGGGTGCAGAACTCAAATTCTAGTAAAAAGATCAGACTTGGTGGTTTGAGACTGGAAGGACCCTGGAAGACATGGCCCTTGGACTCCCTGTTACCCCAGAACTGAAACCATTCCTGAGGCCAACTCTTCAGACAAAGATCAGACTGGACTATTGGATACAAAATGATACTTGTGAAGAGTGTGCTTCTTAGCTCAAGGAGATACACGAGACTAAATGGGCAGCTCCTGTCCAGAGGCAAGATGGAAAGGCAGAGAGGGTCAGGAGCTGGTTGAATGGACACGGGAAATCTGGTGTGCTATCACAGTGTAGGGAGAGCAACTAGGGTCACATAACAATGTATGTATAAATTTTTGTATGAGAGATTAACTTGAATTGTAAACTTTCACTTAAAGCACAACAATAATAAAAAAAGTCAGTATCAGTCCATTTCAGCTCACTTATGCCTAGAATATTGATATTCATGTTTTCCATTTCATTTTTGATGACTTCCAATTTTCCTAGATTCATACTGAGTACATTTCATGTTCTGATTATTAATGAATGTTTGAAGCTGTTTCTTCTCTTTTGAGTCATGCCACATCAGCAAATGAAGGTCCCCAAAACTTGACTCCATCTACATCATTAAGGTTGACTCAACTTTTAGGAGGCAGCTCTTCCCCAGCTGTATTTTGAGTGACTTCCAACCTGAGGGGCTCATCTTCAGGCACTATATCAGACAATGTTCCACTGCTATTCATAAGGTTTTTACTGGCTGATTTTTTAAGAAGTAGATTGCCAGGTCCTTCTTCCTAGTCTATCTTAGTCTGGAAGCTCCTCTGAAACCTGTCCACCATAGGTGACCCTGGTGGTATCTCATATAACGGTGGTATAGCTTCCAGCATCACAGCAACACACAAGCCACCACAGTAAGACAAACTGACAAATGAGTGGTGGTTGATCATATGTAGCAGGTGATTATTCTGCTCCAGGTAATGTTTTACTAATATTCACATTTAATCCTCAGGATTACACAGAAATTCAGAAATCCATCTGTATCTCAGAGAGGATTTCAGGAAGACTGTAATTTGTTTAGGGAGCCCTGGTGGTGCAATGGTTAAGCACTTAGATGCTAATCAAAAGGCTGTTGGTTCGAACCCACCAGCCACTTCATAGGATAATGATGTGGCAGTCTGCTTTCCTAAAGATTAAAACCTTGGAAACCCTATGGGGCAGTTCTACTTTGGCCTACAGGGTCACTATAAGTTGGAACTGACTGGACAGCAATGGGTTTGTAATTTATTTAGCATAAGTGTATATGTAAAACTGACCTCTATTTGTAATTTCATACAAATCAGAGAATCAGAAAAAGTTCTGCCTCCTGGTAGTTCTGTTCTAGAGTCTCTGATGTTGACATCACTGGCCTGGCCTCTCTTGATTCTCCCTCTGTCTTAGCACATAATCATAGTTACTGCAGCAGCTTGTCCCTGCAATACCCTACAAATATGTCATGCTCATACACGAGGCAACTGCAATTGTCAAAAGATCTGTTTGCTTCTCTTTGCTTTTCACCATCCATTCTCCTTACAGTCACAAAAGTGTTACTTCTAGTAGTCAAAACTAATCATGTCCTCTCTCCCCTTCAATGATCCCCATCATCCATTCCAAAAACTCTAAACTCCTTAGTGCTTTAAGCTCTCCTTCCTCTTTCCTACCCGTCCCCACCCTTACAACACATACACGCATACCTACATAAATGTGTCCCGTACTCTATTTGAAAAACTTGCTGTTTTCTGAACTTTTGTTGCTTTCTTTCACCTTTGTGCTTTGCATTAACTGCTAAAATATGCCCTTTCTCCCTGTGCTTAGATAGCTTTTATACTTCTCCAAGACTTCCTCCCTGGGAAGACTCCCCTGCTTTCTTGCTCTGTAGCCCCCAACTAATCTTTCCCAAGGTTGAGTTAGTTCTCCTCCTCAGTATTCTCAGAGCCTCTATCACGCCCTCACAGCACTTACCACTCCATGTGGTAGACCTTGAATTTTCACAAGTCTGGGACCTGCATAAAACTGCAAGGTTGAAAATCAAGCTGAAATGCTTCAGTACAGATAAAGAAACTGAGGACTAGTGAAGTAAAGTGACTTGTTCAAGGTTTCTCACAGAGCTGGTGGCAGAGATGAGACTAGAACTCAAACCTGTAGATTCTTAGCAATTACTCCAAACACCAAAGATAAAGAAAAGAAAGAAGTAAACTAACATTTACAAGGCATAGAGCTGACTTTCACACACATTGACCCACGATATACTTCTCTCAACCATTTTGCTCTTGCCACTATTCTATAGAAAGAGGTTGAGTCTCTGTGGGTTCAAGGTCCTCAAGTTAAGTGAGTGCAGACCTGGGATTCCATGCACATCTCTTCCTCCAAGAACAGTTTTTCCCCATCACTCAGTGCAAGTTTCGCCCTCCCTCAATTCACTCAAGATGGTTTTAATTGCTATAGGAAGAACAATGCAAGAAAGAGGGAAAAAATAGATTTCCACCAAATATAGTGTATATAGGCATAATGATTCGGCATCCAGCCCAGTGAATGTGCATCACCAAATGGAGGACTGGGCAGAAATGAAGAAAAGTAGCATCGGCAGATGAAAACTGTATTTTCAAAAGCACTATCACCCCAGTTTCCACACACGTGCATGCAAATGTCATGATATACAAGTTGCTGGGGATCGTGATGCTAATTAGGGCAAAGATGACTTTTCCTAGTCAAAGCCAGGTGTCATTGCTGTCTTTTAAATATGACTTTTGACCCTCTATGATAGGTTTCTGTAAAAGCTTACGTTTAAATGTCCGTATTTTAATAAAATTACCTCACATTTGTGCAGTGTAGAGGAAAGAACATGGGCTTTTGCAAAGTCGGACAGAAGAGGTTCTGCCACTTTTGGCTTGCCACTTACTAAATGTATTACCTTCGTTTCTATGAGCCTCAGTTTCCTCACTTGAAAGATGGAGACAATGATAATGCCCTTTAAAACTGTCATGAGATTTAAACATGATGTTGGATGTAAAGCACCTGGCACAGGACACAATATGTGAAAGATCTTTCCCTTTATCTCGTCCTGTTAATCACATTGTTCCTCAAGGCGTTTTCCAGGTATTTAAACTTCATATGACTCTTATGATCCTCACAAGAATCCTGTGAGTTAAACAGGACAGAGGCTGTCTTCCCATTTTAGAGAGACTCAGAGACTCTACAACAAGTCTTGCTTAGAATCACTCAGTTAATAATTACGTGACACAAGTGAGAATTAAATCCAGCTCTTCCTAGTCCATGTTGTGCTCCATTTATTCATTCAACAAATAAACATGCAGATTCAAGATTCTGTGGATACTACAGTAAGACAGAACATGTCCCTGTCCTCATACAGATTCCTCCTAAGGTAGTAATAGATTCTACAGAAAGGGCATTGAAAATATCTATAGAAGAAAGAGATGACTTGCTACAGACACTACAAGCAAGCTAGCTACAAGAATCACAGCTCTTGTGTCATTCCCTGACTGCTAAAGAGGGATCTCCAAAAGTCTGGCTGGCAGTGATGCCATTTGTCCAAAGTTAATGACGTGCCAAAGGGCCAGTTAACTATCCATGTCACCACAAAAATACAACAAGCCTTCTTCCCTTCCCCCTTCACCACCCTCAGAATAGGCTATGCTATTACTTTAGAAATGTTTCAATGTGTCTATAGAGCTATTTTAGCATTCTCTTAGTTATACCAATCAACACTTCAAAACAAGAGAAACTTGGACATATGTTCTTCCTGATCATGCCTCACATTGAACTAAAACAGTCTCAACACATTAGAAACACGAAGCAAGTTCTTGCTATTTCCCCCTTACACCTCCCTGCCTCATGACCCAGTTCAGGGACTGATTTTTACTTGGCTTATGCAATGCCCTGCCTAGTTCCCTGCTCTCAACATTTCTTCCTTACCTAAAACTGGGGCTTCATGGCCCAATCCTATTCTTGAAAGTATTTAAGGATCCCTTCTTTAGTAGTTCATAAAAATCTACATCAGATCAGACTGTCTCAATCTGGGCACAATTTACTCTTCCAGTCTTATGCATCCCTACTTGATAAAGATATTTGCACTGGCCAACTTGATGAGTCAATGCTGTTCAACACCCTCTTTTCCCCCATACATACATATTTCTTTATTCCTACACTCGTACTCCCTTCTACCTGGAATACTCCCTACCTAACCTTTGCCTTCAGAATGCCTAATCCAATCATTCTTCAAGGCTAATCTCAGATATGCCATCCCCTGATGACTCCAACTACATCCCCCAACACCGGGCAAATAAGCAAGGAAAACTATCCAATGTGGGTAAAAGCATATGAGCTTTTAGTTGGGTAGTTCTACTTGCCCTCAGCTCTGTGGCATTTGGGCAACTCAATGAACTTTTCTGAATCTCAGTTTCCTCCACTATAAAATGGTGGTAATAATACCACCTTCATATGGTGATAATAATACCAAGCCTGGCACATTGCCGGTGTTCAATAAATGCCAGCTATTGTAATTATAAGAGCGTATTTATACAAACAACTGTCAAAGGACTTAGAACGTAATGGGAACCACAGATTTCAGCAGGAGGAGAACTCACATCTACTTATAGGGTTCATGGAAGGGTTCTTCTAGGGCAAAACATGTGAACTGGGTTTTGGAAAACTGTTAGAATGTCAACACTTGAAGACAATAGGAAAAGGCATTTCAAGAAGAAGCAATGGCATAAAGCAAAAGCATGCAAGTGGAAAAACACAGGATGTAATTGGATGGCCAAATCACGCAGGTTGACTGAAGCAGAGGGGAGGTAAGGGTGGTCAAGAGATAAATGGTTGGAAATTATTTTTCTGGAGATTTAAACTAGGTCATCTACATGGACAAATGACTGAAGTGAATTTTTGTAAAAATGCTTAACATCATCAGAAAATGTAGAAGAGATACCAAGGTTTCCCTAGCATAAATCCATGAGAAAGCTTTGGTGAGAACAATTGGGCTTTTTTTTTTCAGCAATACATTTTTTTTTTTAATTACACTTCAAGTGAAGGCTTACAGAACAAATAGTTTCTCATGAAACAGTAGTACACATATTGTTTTATGACATTGGTTAACAACCCCACAAAATGTCAACCCTCTCCCTTCTCGACCTTTTATTTTTTTTTGGTGAAAATATACATAGCCAAAGATACACCATTTCAAAAATTTCTACATGCACAGTTCAGTGACATCGTCTAC
>NW_004443951.1:6715273-6716610 GCF_000243295.1 Trichechus manatus latirostris | reverse complement strand
AGAACGTTCCATGTGCATTGGAAAAGAATGTGTACTTTGCAGCAGTTGGATGGAGTGTTCTATATCTGTCTAGAGGTCAAGTTGACTGACTGTGCCCTTTAGGTCTTCTGTATATTTGCTGAGTTTCTTCTTAGTTGTTCTGTCCTTTACTGAGAGTGGTGTGTTGAAGTCTCCTACTATTATTGTGGAACTCTGAATTTCTCTTTTCAGTGTTGTTAGAGTTTGTTTTACGTATTTTGGAGCCCTGTCATTGGGTGAGTACATGTTTATTATGCTTATGTCTTCATGATGGATCATCTCCTTAATCATTATATAGTGTCCTTCTTTGTCTTTTATGGTGGATTCTGTTTTACAGTCTATTTTATCTGAGATCAGTATTGCCACTCCTGCTGTTTTATGGTAGTTGTTAGCTTTCTATTTTTTTTCCCAACCTTTGACTTTTAATAAATTCACATCTCTGTTTCTAAGGTGTGTCTCTTGTAGACAGCATATTGATGGATCCTGTTTTCTTATCCATTCTGTCACTCTCCGTCGCTTTATGGGTGCATTTATTGATGGATGTGAGTTTGTTGCTGTCGTTCTGTAGTGCTTGTTTCTGCGGTGCTGACATTTTCTTTGTTCTTATTACTCTCCTGTGCTGAGTTACTTTTGTTTGTGGATTCTTTTTTCATTTCTTTTGTTTTTGCTGATACTTTATGTTTTTCCTCTTTATTTTTATGAGTATGTTTATTAACTTTCTTTGTGGTTACCATGAATTTGACCATTATCTTTCTAAGTTTGAAGCAGTTTACCATTACTTGGTATCGCCTTGCCTTCCTCTCCATTAGAAGGTTATATACCTATGCCGTTTGTTCCCTCTTTTATTGTTTTGATGTTGTTGTCATTTACTGATTAACTGATCTGATTCCCTGTTGTATTTCTTTTGGTTTTGCAAAGTCCTTGAGAGTTCATTTCCTAGATTGGTGTCTGGCTGGTATGATCCTACATCCTAGATTCTCCCTGTAAGCTGAAGTTGTTTATTCTCTGATCAAAGAACTCCCTTTAATAATTCTCCTAAGTTTGGTTTGGCTTTTACATATTTTCTTAATTTCTGTTTATCTGGAAATGACCTAATTTCACTATCATATTTGAACTAGAGTTTTGCAGGATATATTATTCGTGGCTAGCAATTTTTTTCTTTCAAGATTTTATATATGTCATCCCATTGCCTTCTTGCTTGCATGGTTTCTGCCGAATAACCTGAGCTTAGTCTTATTGTTTCTCCTCTGTATGTGACTTCTTGTTTTTCACGAGCTGCTCTCAGGATTCTTTGTTTGTCTTTGGTTTTGGCGAGTGTG
>NW_004443951.1:6688129-6713241 GCF_000243295.1 Trichechus manatus latirostris | reverse complement strand
TCCGTTCTCTGTCAGTTTTCTCACTCCATTTGGTGCTTGGCTGAGTTCTTTATCTCTTCATTTGATGTTTTAGGGTTTCAGGATTGTTGTTTTCTCTGTTCGGCTTAGTTTTTCAGACCTTGCTGCGGAGGGACGGCGTGGTGCTTCTGCCTAGAGCACCATTTTGCTGAAGTCTCCAATTTGGCTTTTGCTAGCATTCATAAACATGAATAAGATTCAGAACTTTTTAGTACAATGGAAAAGCTCAAAACACCCTTTTTTGAAGACACAGCAGCCTTTTTGGGGTTTTATTAGAAAATTCTCGTGCCAGCTGTCTCTTTTCTCTGACTCACATTCACACAATATGCCTCTCTCTTGTTTCTTGTCAGGACTGCACTTGGATACTAATGAGTTTTCAGGAATAGAAAACCCAAAGGAATATTAAAATTGGAAAGAGGAGCTCATTGATTTAATTTTGCTGAAGTGCATCACAACACACTGCAATGTTGTAAGAATGAATATTCAAATAGGAATTCAGTCACGGGAAAATTAATTAAGGAAAATTTTATTGCTAATATTGCTTTTTATACATATACATATGCAAAGACACACAATCATCTATTGACTCCAGTGTGACAATAATAAAATTTAAACATTTATGAGAGTCAAATATTCAAGACCTCTTGCTGGGTTGGTGTTAATTTTTTTTTTAATATATATTTTTTAAACCATGATTCTAGCAAGCTCTTTCTAAAAGGTAAATCTCATCATATCACTCCTTTGCTTAAAATTTTTCAGTGAATCCAAACCATCCTTCAGAATAAAGTCAAAGTCCTCAGGGAATTCAAGGTCCTTCACTATGTGGCTTATGCATGCCTGCCTCATGCCATTTCACCTACTAGCATTCTCCCAAATGTGTAGTGCTTTTCCAATTCTCCTTGTCTTGAAGCATGCTGTTCACCCTGTGTAGAACACTCTTTGACCCCTGTCTTAGTCATCTAGTGTTGCTGTAACAGAAAGACCACAAGTGGATGGTTTTAACGAACAGAAGTTTATTCCCTCACAGTTAAAGTAGGCTAAAAGTCCAAATTTAGGGTGTCAGCTCCAGGGGAAGGCTTTCTCTTTCTCGGCCTTCCCATCAGTGTTTCCCCAGACTAGGAGCTTCTCGGAGCAGGGACCCTGGTCCAAAGGACACGCTCTGCTCCCGGCACTGCTTTTTTGATGGTATGAGGTCCCCCTGTCTCTCTGCTCACTTCTGTCTTTTATATCTCAAGAGATTGCCTCAGGACACAATCCAGTCCTGCAGATCCAGTCCTGCCTTACTAACACAACTGCCACCCATTAACATCATAGAGGCAGGATTTACAATATATAGGAAAATCCCACAGTACCAGGAATCATGGCCTAGCCAAATTGATACACACATTTTTGGGGGGATATAATTCAAACCATGACAACACCCTTCATCAATTCAACCTTGCAGATGCAGTTCAGTGTCACCTCCTCCACCCTCTGCTAGATAGAGAAAGGGACCCTCCTGGTGTTCTCATAGCACACTGGACTTAGAGCTAGTTAACAGCAAACACTGCACACCTACAGATGCTAAAGACCACGCCTGGGAATTGCATATTTTATTGTCATAGCCTGTTTACTTGGCTGCTTACCCACTAGATGATACACTGACTGATTAAACAAAGACCATGCATGTAACAGGCACTGTGCTCAGCACTGGGGTTTGATGGTGAACAAAACTACAGTCCCTGCACTCATAGTCTAATTATATAGAAAATTATCACATGCCCTCTTAGGGCAAGGAATTATTCTCTATATCCCCTAGCACTTGAATAATTTTTGAATGAAAAGATGAACAAATGAATGATTAGGTGGACGGATATGATGTTTTATAATACGAAACTTTAGCAGAGTAGCACACATCAGAGAGCATAAAACTAAAAAGCAATTTAGTGTATCAGTAAGAAAAGTCAATTTGGAATCAAAATACTGACATTTAAATCCCAATCCCTGGATTTACTAAATGTGTGACTTTGAGCAAGCCTCTTAAGTTCTCTGAGCTTCAATTTTATAATCTATAAAAGACTAATAATTCCGTTGATTCAGAAGGAGCTCACAATTTTCACTCCTCTCTTCATACTCAAGGAGGACAATCACAAAGAACACAGTGGGGATACAATCCTAGGGTATCTTTCTAAGGTAGCCTTTAGGCCCAACTCTAACCAATTGGCAGTTGTATTTTGGAACATTATATTGAGAATGGTTTTGAGACTGAATTCATATTCAGCTGGAAGAAGTTCTGTGATCAAGTTAGCAATGTCTGCGTTAGGGCAGAAAGAGAATGGCTGGGTGGCACAAATGGTTAAGCACTCGACTATTAGCCTAAAGTTTGGAGGTTCAAGCCCACCCAGAAGCACTTAAAAAGACAGGACTGGCGATCTGTTTCTAAAAGGTCACAGCCTTGAAAACTTTATGGAGCAGTTCTACTCTGCACACCTGTGGCTGCCATGAGTTGGGATCAACTCGATGATGACTAACATGCATATAGCCAGGTATTTGCTACCCCATAGGCAGTGGGTAGGCATAGAAAGCGCCTAAATAGATAAGTGGCATAAATCTGGTAGCGGTATGGTATGGAATGGAATAGAGTGGAAAGCAGAGATGCATAGACTGGCTAACTGGACTATCAGAGAGAATCTCCCTTCTCATTTAGCCTTCTTAAAACTACTTACAGTAATTTGCCTTCTCTTGTAGTTGCTCAGGCACCTTCTCTTTCTCTTCTAGGCAATGAATGCCTTGTTACTGGTATGTAGGCTTGATAAAATGAGTGAATGAATGAATGAACGAATGTACAGTTTTCTGCTTCCTCTCTGTGTGACCTTGGTCAGGTCAGTAATGTAACATATCCAACTATAATTTGAATATATACAGTACTAAACAGTTTACTGAAAACATTTACTTTCATTAGATCATTTGACCTTTACTACAATAAGTGAGGTGGGTAATGATGTGACTATTTTACAAATGAGGAAGGTGGGCCTCAGAGATGAAGTGGTCTGTACTGTATTTATCCTATTTGGTTATCAGTTCCTTATCTGTGAAAAAAGAGGAAAACAAATCTTGGTTTGCTTAGGTCATCGGTTTGTAGTAAGGCTCAAACCACTGTAAACTAAAAAGTACTGTTTGAAAGCAAGGCAAAATCTTTTTTTTTATTCTGCTTTAAGTGAAAGTTTACAGTTCAAGTTAGTTTCTCATACAAAAATTTATACACACATTGTTAAGTTACCCTAATTGCTATCCCTATAATGTGACCACACACTCCTCCTTTCCACCCCAGATTTCCCGTGTCCTTTCAACCACTCCTGTCCCTTTCTGCCTTCTCATCTCACCTCCGGACAGGAGCTGCCCATTTAGTCTCATGTAGCTATTTGAGCTAAGAAGCACTCTCTTCACGAGTATCATTTTACATCTTATAGTCCAGCCTAATCTATGTCTGAAGAGTTGGCTTTGGGAATGGTTTCAGTTCTGGTCTAACAGAGAGTACGGGGGCTATGTCTTCCGGGGTCCCTCCAGTCTCAGACCATTAAGTCTGATCTTTTTACTAGAATTTGAGTTCTGCACCCCACTCTTACGCTCCGTCAGGGACTCTCTGTTGTATTCCCTGTCAGGGTGGTCACTTGTGGTAGCCAGGCACCATCTAGTTCTTCTGGTCTCAGGCTGATGGAGTCTCTGGTTTATGTGGCCCTTTCTGTCTCTTGGGCTAATATTTTCCTTGTGTCTTTGGTGTTCTTCATTCTCCTTCACTCCAGGTGGGTTGGGACCAATCGATGCATCTTAGATGGCTGCTTGCTAGCTTTTAAGACCCCAGACTCTCCTTTGTAGATAATTTTTTGTTTATCCCTAGCCACTCTTGAAATTCTCTTTATCTTTGGTTTTGGTAAGTTTGATTATAATATGTCTTGGTGACTTTCTTTTGGGATCTACCTTGTGTGAGGTGCGATGAGCATCTTGGATAGATATCGTCTCATCATTCATGATATCAGGGAAGTTTTCTGCCAACAAATCTTCAACAATTCTCTCTGTATTTTCTGTTATCCCTCGTTTTGGTACTCCAATCACTCGTAGGTTATTTCTCTTGATAGAGTCCCACATGACTCTTAGAGTTTTGTCATTCTTTTTAATTCTTTTATCTGATTTTTCCTCAAATAAGTTGGTGTCAAGTGCTTTATATTCAGTCTCACTAATTCTGACTTCCATCGCCTCAATTCTGCTCATATGACTTTCTACTGAATCGTCTAATTCTGAAATTTTATTGTTAATCTTCTGGATTTCTGTTTGCTGTCTCTCTGTGGATTCTTGCAGCCTGTTAAATTTGTCATTATGCTCTTCCCTAATCTTCTTAAGTTCTTCTATTGCTTTGTCTGTATGTTCCTTGGATTTTTCTGTGTTTTGCCTGATCTCCTTCCTGATCTCTTGAAGAATTTTGTATATTAATCTTTTGTATTCTACCTCAGGTAATTCCAAGAAGTTCTTTTCCTCTGGAAGATTTCTTGATTCTTTGTTTTGCGAGCTTGCTGAAGCCTTCATGATCTGCCTCTTTATGTGATTTGATATTTACTGTTGTCTCTGAGTCATCAATAAGTTATTATATTTATTTATTTTATGTTGGCTTACTGTGTCCTAGCTTCTTGTTTTGTTTTGTTTTGATATGCCCAAATAGGCTGCTCTTGTGAGGTGATTATTGGTGCCTTTGAAGCTCTAACATCCTGTCACCAGGTGGTTAGATCTGTTACTAAGTATGTGAGCCCAGTAGTCCATTTACTTTTCTTGTATGGATTCAGCTCAGGTGTCTAGGTAGTTGGTCACCAAGTGTGTTGTGCAGGCTCTTACTTATAGTCCTAGACCAGCAAGGGTGATTGGAGTTGGCACAGGTATCTGGCTGCAGTAGGGGGTCACGTTCTGAGCAAGGCAGGGGGCTGATGGCTGCCTGAGTATCTGGGAGGAAAGCGTGTCCCTGTTCCCTAGAGTGGGTAAGTGAGTGGGTTTTGAAGCCAGACTATGAGCACCCAATGCTGTTGGCTGTAAGGACTGGGAGGCACCACTTACTCTTGGACTGCTGTTGCAGGTGGCTAGGTGGTGTGGGTGTTGCCATGTGTCCTCAGGCTCCTCATGTGGGTAGGTGTGGACCCTGATTAATGGGCAGAGTGGTGTCAAATGTCCCAAACTTGCCACTCCACCATATAGCTGGTACAGCTGAAGGTAGGCTTCAGGTATATACCCTGTCGTATTGTGTTAATGAGGGCCTACTCTGCTGAAATGGGCCCACACAGGTGTATGCAAGGGTGAAAGGCATTCAGAGTCCGTGGACCCCTTATGCCTGTGCCTACGCAAAGGAGTTATGCCTGCCCTGAGTTCCTGGCTTATGGGAACTGGCAGATTATCTTTTCCTGTTTGTTAATTTGTGCCCTCTCCAAGGTCAGGAGAATGGCTCAGGGCTTGTGATGGATCCTACTTCTGGACTACGGGATGTGGCAGTCACTGAAGCCAGCCCGGGACTCGGTGCAGAGCAGGGAGGAGGCAGGTAAATGGGAGACAGGTTCTTCCCAAACAGGGTGTTTTTTGATCTGTGTGGTGGGTTAGACGCGTGTACTTATCTTTTGCCGATTGAGTGCCACTTTTCACTGGTTCTGGAGGCTTGAGTAGACTCTCTGCCACTTGGTATCTCCTGATGTGGAAAATGTGTCCTGAATGCCACTGCTTGTCTCACCTCGCACTCCAGCCAATCCAGCCTGCAGGGTGCCAGTTCCCACTGGGTCAGGTATGGCACTCCTTTCTGCTTCCAAACTGTCTCTCCCACCCTCTGCCATTCAGTCTGATTCCTCAACTTTGTCTTTGATGTTAAGGGCTCCTAGATTGTCACATATAATTGATTTACTTATTTTTTGGGGTCTTTGTGGTAAGAGGGACCACAGGAAGCATCTGACTACTCCGCCGTCTTGGTCCTACCTCTACAAGGCAAAATCTTGATAATCGTTTGCTTGCTGGGAACTTTGCATATTTTAGCTTATTTCATTCTCACCAAAACCTGAAAAAGTGGGTTTTGGTATCAAATTTTATTGACAGGAAAACTAAGGCTCCTGGCCAAAGGTCACTAAGCTAGTAAGGGATAAAACCACTGTGTCCCAAAAGCCCATACTCTTCTCACTATACTATGTGGCATTTGCTTCAACAGCACACCCCTGTTACAATAATACATTCTTTCTTTATATGTTCCTCCAAAGACTGGAGAAATTATCTGTGGCATATGGCATGTACAAACAAAATTTGCTTCAAGACAGACAGGCTGCTAGCATACATGTGATTCTTCACAGAACTAAACAAAGCTGTAGGGCAGGGGTGGCCAGAGGCTAAAGAGCATGTCTTCCATGGGTCAGGCAGATGGGTTCCCCTGGAACAACCTGGCTTAGGTGGGGCCTGCCAATGGCTCTAAAGTTGCACACACAGCTGCTCCAACAAGGAGGGGGTAAAAAAGGTCTGGGAAATGCTCCCTATTGAAATGCAGGTCTCACAAAATAATCCATAGCTCCCTTGTCTCCTGTGGGCCTTGTGTAGCTCTGGGCTTTGTTCCTGGGCCCACAGACAAGCCGTTTATTCTATTGTCTAAACAGGAAAATCATGGTTCTCTGAGGGGAAAAGCCTTGGTCTGAGCTTGACTTTTTATCAATCATGTTAATTTGGAAATAAGCTATTGGTTTGACTTTGCATTCATCAGATTCAAGGGTGGATTGTATTCCCTTTGGTGCCTTTTGTCCTTAATTAACAGCCATTGAATACCCATATTAATTAGTGGGGCTGAGAGATATTTTGCCTCACCCTTCACCATGGTGGATAATTAAAAGTACCATTAATAAAATAGCTGCATTCATAATTTCTATAAACCTATTATGAAACAATAAACATGATTATAGGATAGCTTTTCTTCCTCTCTCAGCCTCCCTTCACTGCCCTTGTATTTCTATAAAGGTCTTAGAACTGTACAGGGAAGGACAAACTAGCAAAGGTTGCATGTGCTGACTTTGGAGCTGATCACTCAGGGCATGTAATTAACAGGATAAATCAGACAAAAGTGTTCTTGAGAAGAGAGGAAGAGACCCATCCAAACTGGAAATGTGATATGGTTTTATAGGCATGAAACTGCTGTCTACTTTGGATTTTAATTTCAAAAAAAATTAAAAGTTTTGTTCTTAATTGGACTAGAAATAGCCATCGTGGGTTTCATTCTGGATGTGCTGACATTTGGCTCAACTCAATTTAGCAAATATTGCTAAGTATGTTGTTGTTTTTGTGTGCTGACGATTTGAGTCCTCGAACTCTCCAGCTGCTGCTTGAAGACAGCTTCCTGCTTCTGCCTTTACTCCACAGATTTCCTTTGCTCTTACTGGATGCATGGTAGCCTTCATGAATGCTTAGTGTGAATTTTTTCATGAATTCTGGGCCAGTTACTCCTCAGGGTTTCAAGTCTTACACCTTCTTGTCTCCCCCACAGGGTGTGGCACATAGTAGATGCTCAGTAATTATGGATTACCATTCTTTTGCAATGTCCTACCTGAAAAATCCTTCCTTGTAGAAATTCTACCCTTTTGGGAGTCTACACTTACTATCTCCCCCTCCTCACTATTCATTTGCTTTTTAACTTCCGGCAATAGGGCTTGTACCACTGAAATTGCTCTTTCTGAATTCTCCTGATTGCCTAATTCAAGGGTTCTTCCCTGTCCTTGTTTATTTAATCTCTCTGTAGCATTCCAAATGGTTGACCAATCTCCATCTTAAAATAAAACCCATTGCCGTCAAGTCGATTTAGACTCATAGCGACCCTACAGGACAAAGTAGAACTGCCCCATAGGGTTTCCAAGGCTGTGATATTTGCTTCAGCAGACTATCACATCTTTCTCCTGGGGAGCAGGCAGGGCTCCTTCCATCTTAAAATATTCTAATCAAAAGTCAGTTGGCAGGAGTTGCTAGGGACTAGGCCAGAAGAGCAGGGGGATCAGAGAGGGTAGAATATGTTCATTATCTCAATTATGATGATGGTTTCATAGGTGTATACTTATACTCAAATTTATCAAATTGCATATTTTAAATACGTGCAGTTGATTATATGTCAGTTATACCTCAATAAAAGTGTTTTTGAAAAGGTCTTAAAAAGTTAGTTGGGAGAGTAGTCTCTCTTGGTCTTCTTTCTAGTTATCTGACCATTTCTTCTAAATTTTCTGCTCTTAGAGGAGGTGATCTAGTTCTAGACCTTCAGCCTTGTCTGCTTATTTTTTCCTACTATAAGAAATGTGTATCTACTCTTTCTGAGGTGGCAGCCAGACAACTAATCAGAGATGAACTGCAACTTGCACACATGTGCTTGGTATACGTTTGCAAAGTTAACTCAGCTTATATGCATACAGAAGAAAATTGCTGTTACTGTCAACATCATCAACATCATTTTTGTCTTCCACCTCAGCATCCTTCTTCCCTTTATCATTGTTATTACTACCAGCGCTAACATTTATTAAGTGCTTACTACATGCCAGGACCTCTGCTAAAAACTTGATATATCACTTAATCTATACTACCAAAGGTACTATTACTATACCATTATTGTATACATTTTACACGAGTAAACTGATGCACAGAGAGATTATGCAACTTACAAGAGCTAAAAATGACACAACCTGGAGGTGAATCCATAGTTGTTTAACTTCAAAGTTCAAGATTTTAACCACAATGTTATATTATCAGGAGCAGAAGCAGGACTACTTTCATTCTTCTGATTTTCTTCTTCATATAAAATATCTGAAAATCACAAACTAAGAGGGTCTGTGAAAGCAGGAGAGCAGGATGCATCTCTCCAGCTACTAGAAAGCCTCAGAATTACTGAAAGAGGCATCAGAAGGCTCTTCAGTTGCCTTTCGCCTTAATGCAGAAATCCCCTGCAGACACACTGTAGTGACAGGAAGCTCATATTACTTGTTGAGTCAGCCTCCTCTATCTTAGGACAGCTCCAATTTTGGTCTCAATAAAAGATCAAAAGATGACTTCCCATACTCATACTTACCAGTTTCTAGTTCTGTTCTCTTGAAACACCCGAAACACATAGTCTCCTGGCAACATGACAGGCTTTTAGAATTTTTAAGACTCTCCCCTGAACCTTCTCTCCAGACTAACTAGTCCACTTCTCCTTGGTTGGTTAACATTTAACACACAATAACTGTGCCCTATCTGAGCTAGACCCTGCACCAGAAACTCCCACATCCAGTATTCTAGTCAGGCAATTAGTCTTTACCGTGATTCTGGTCCCCTCTTATTCTTTGTCTCTGTCTGCTGTCCTGCCCCTTCTCAGATCTGCACCCTTGTCTTATAGCCATGATATGGAGACATACGTGACTACTTGATGTCAGAGGACAGATGTGATAGGCTCTGGTGAAACTCTAAGAAAGCAGTCCTCCTGGAAGAGTTCAGTGGGGCTACCTGGTCACCAGCATTCACTACAGCTCTGTGTACTCAGGATTCTTTTACTCTGGTTTTGGCACCGGAACATGGTGGACAAGGTGCTGCCTTCTGCTTATTCACCATTTAATTTCTGAGGGTCCTGTCTTCCCAGGGCCCTGCTCTCCTCTTCTAAAAATATCCTCCCACTTCAACCCCTACCCTAAGCTTATTTCAGACACATTCCCTTAGACAACGGGGCTTTATGCTGGATGTGTTTGACAGACCTACTACCTCTAGTCTCACTTTTGAACCTTTATCCCTTTCCCATTACCCCTGGATCTGGAAGCACACTGGATCAGCCACTCTTCTTCTTGAACTTGGACCTGCTTCTGCATAATCTGTTAACTTCCTTCTCATTCCATCTTCTCCTAAACGTGGCCTTCCAAGCCTACTACCCAATGCTGGAATTCATTTTAATCCTATCCTGGGCCATATACTGACATAATCTTCAGGCCATATACTGACATAATCTTCAGAACCAAAAACCAAAACCCACTCCCACTGAAGTCAATTCCAACTCATAGTGACCCTATAGGACAAAGCAGAACTGCCCAATAGGGTTTCCAAGGCTGAAATCTTTACAGAAGCAGACTGCTACATCTTTCTTCCACAGAGCAGCTGATGGTTTCAAACCACTAACCTTTTGGTTAGCAGCCAAGGGCTTAATCACCGTACCACCAGGGCTCCCTATTATCTTCAGAGTACCTTATAAATTAGCCTAACCTATAAACTAAAAAATTTACAGGTCATAAAGGTTAAATGAGTTGCCCAAGGTCACATAGCTTAAAAGTGACAGTTGAACTTTTAACTTGTCTTTAAGATATTTTGATATTCTGGGCATGCTCCGGTCGTCAAGTTCCTTTTAACATGCAGTAGCCAGAACTAAATAAAGATTAACTATAACTTTTTAGATCCACAATCAACACCCACGGAAGCAGTGGTCAAGAAATCAAATGACATATTGCATTGGGCAAATGTGCTGCAAAAGACCTCTTTAAAGTGTTAAAAAGCAAAGATAACACTTTGACGATTCAGGTGTGCCTGGCCCAAGCCATGGTATTTTCAATCTCCTCATATGCCTGCAAAAGCTGGACAATGAATAAGGAAGACCTAAGAAGAATTGATGCCTTTTAATTACGGTGTTGGAGAAGATTATTTAATATACCATGGACTTGCAGTAGAACAAACAAATCTGTCTTGGAAGAAGTACAGTCAGAATGCTCCTTAGAAGCGAGGATAGCGAGACTTCGTCTCACGTACTTTGGACATGTTATCAGGAAGAACCAGTCCGTGGAGAAGGACATCATGCTTGGTAAAGCAGAGAGTCAGCAAAAAACAGGAAGACCCACAACAAGATGGACTGACACAGTGGCTACAATGGTGGTCTCAAACATAGCAATGATTGTGAGGATGGTGCAGGACTGGGCAGTGTTTTGTTCTATTGTACATAGGGTCACTGTAAGTTGGAAGCAACTCGATGGCACCTAACAAAAACAACAACTAACCATATGAGTGTACTGAAGTGCAAAAACATCTGTCCTAAACAAATAAGAGATTACTTCTTCAGTTTTACTCAAAATGCAATGCCATTTCATGCCAGGTTTTTAAAAAATGAAAACAGAATGACATTCAAGAAGTCATTACAGTTTCCTCATCAAGGAAATTCATTTGAAATTTCAGGTATAAAGTTGAATCTAATTCTAAAACCCTATTTAATTAAGTAACCCTCAGCACTTTTCACTGAGGATTTGCTCTCCCTCCTGTCTTCCCAAAGGGCTGGTTAGAATTGGTGAATTTAATTTTTATAACAGTTTCCTATCTCCTGATTTTTTTCCTGTATTTCCATCCAGAAAGGATACATGTGTGTAGGGGTTGGGGGTGGAGAGAAGTGGAATATCCTATTTGCTATTAAAAACCAATGAGTGAAAAAAAAAAAAAAAAAAAAAGAGCAAGTATTCATTCCAGTGACAACAAAGAGAAGAGCACAGTAACACCTCAATTGCCCCAAGGGATGCTATCCACCAGCCAAACCCACTGCCTTGGAGTTGATTCCAATTCCTAGCGACCCTATAGAGTAGAACTGCCCCATAGGGTTGCCAAGGAGCAGCTGGTGGATTCGAACTGCCGACCTTTTGGTTAGCAGCCGAGCTCTTAACCACTGGGCCACCAGGGCTCCATCCACCAATGGGCTCTCTCAATATTAAAAGTCAAGAGGTTCAGCAGAATGACTGTTATTCCACAGCTATAACATTTGTATAAATGAAACAACAGTGTGAGTTGTATTTAAGAAGATTCATTGCTAGAATATAAAAGGCAGATAAGATATTCAACTGCTATATAATAATTTAGATGGAATCAACAATCTCATTCATTCATTCATTATTCCAAAAGCATTTTATAAAGGTATATACCATTCATGATGCTTGGCACTGGGGCCAGAGTATGAACAAAGTGGGTGAGAGATCATGCAGGGAGGGAAGGGAGGCAGGGTGGGCAGAGATATAAGGGCAGAAAGCAGTGGCAGGTGTGAGTATAGAGGTCATTTCAAATAGAACAGTTTTAACACAGGTACTGTGTAGGAGACAGCCTAGGATATTTATTCTACTGTTTGTAGGGCATAAACTAAAGAACCAAGTCTTGTGGGTGCTGTGTAGGTTTCCTTAAGGAGTATGGTCTTTATTCCATGGATAACTGGGAACCATTGATCAGTTTAAGTGGGGAAGTGTCTGTCATAAACAGATATATGTTTTAGAGAGATTCTATAGGAAATAGATACGAGAACAAGACTAAAGATAGATCAGTTTGGTGACTGTTTCAACATCCAGGTGAGACATAATAAGAGACCTGGTTTTGAGGTAGTATGATTAAAGAGGACGGACTAGGTAAGAAATATTTGGAAGACAAATTTGGCAGACTTCATGAGAGTTCAGTTAAATAACAAGCTGAAGGCACCTTTTTTTTAGCTTGGGTAATTGGTAGACAGTGATGAAAAAAACACAAAGAACACTGAGGTGATGGAGATGTAGGAGGAAAGCCAAAAGAATGTATTGTAAAGAAGTCAGACAGAATAAAAAATATTGAGAGGGAAGTGATGAAAAGTATCACATTCTAGAGTTCCTACAAGACAAGAACTGAAAATGTCCCTTATATTTGGTAATTAACAAGAGAAAATTCAGTATAGAGGTGGGAGTAATGACCAGAATTCAATGGACTGAGGACTGAATGAAAGATAAAGCAAGATCCATACATATTTTCAGTGGTTTCCAAGGGGTGAGGGCTGGAGGAAAAGTGACCCCTCGGAAGGAGCATATCTGAGATTTTGGGAACTTTTTCAAACACCACAAGATCTTTTCCCCTAGATATAATGATCTAACAGCCTCTCCCAACTCCTATTCACCACCAAATCCACTGTCATAGTCAGTAATATACTGCTAACCCATTCCTCTTAGAAGCAAGGATGGCGAGACTACATCTCACATACTTTGGACACGTTATCAGGAGGGAACAGTCCCTAGGGACGAACATCATGCTAGGTAAAGTAGAGGGTCAGCGAAAAAGAGGAAGACCCTCAACAAGATGGACTGACACAGTGGCTGCAACAATGGGCTCAAGCATAGCAATGATTGTGAGGATGGCGCAAGACTGGGCAGTGTTTCGTTCTGTTGTACATAGGGTTGCTATGAGTCGGAACTGATTAGACAGCACCTAACAACAACAATAACCCATCTGTTGGCTGTGTCAGGGCAGAATGGAAGACTGAAAATCTCTGACAAATCAAGTTCTTAACCTCTTTTTGATCATCGACCCCCTTGAAACTCGGATATGATCGCGTTCAACACTTTAGATACAATTTCAGGAGGTTCAAGGACTCTGTAAAACAGGGACTGCCTTCACATGCTGTCAAGAATCTGTTCTCTGAATAACATTGTCCCAAGACTGGGCAAATTATGAGAATAGTAATTATAAGAATATACTAACAATAAGCTTTTATATTTGATATTTTATACTTTACAATAGACTTTCACATTTTTTCTTATTTGATCCTCTCTAAACACCACATTTATGGATAAGGACATTGATGTTACTCACTCACTCATAGCTAGTGACAGAGACAGAATGTGATTCCAGGCTGCCTGACTCCAAATCCCCTGCACATTCAGGAGCATGTCACAGTATTTGGTAAGCTAAGAGTGCTATTCAGATGTGAGTGCTCATCACACTGGGACTCACCAACTGTACAACTTTTCTAATGGAATTAAAGCGGAAAAATGATTGTCCAGGGTTGTACAGCTAGCAAGTGGCAGAGCTCTTCCCTCCTGACACTTTAATAAGTGATCTTTTCTTCTTCCTAGCACAACTACTCAGAGAGGATACTGTATACTGACCTTTGTTTTGGTTGATTATTCTGTACTCTGAACATCAAGATGTTGGGATATAAACTATAGGCTGACCAACTTTATCTTGCCTGTGCTTCTTTTCTCCTCATCAAGCTAGGGTTTTGATTAAATAGCCTCCCGAAAATTAATTTCTTCTTGATTCCCCACATGGCTTCAATTTATTGCCAAAGTGAATCCTTGGAAGTACCATATTTCCTCTCTCAAGGACACAGAGGAGGGCAACGTAGACTTTTTCCTTTGTAAATAAGGTGGCTCCTCTTTTTCATTGTTCTCTGTGTCCCTTAAACAAACTCCATCCATCTATATTCAGCTCCTATTGATTCTCACTTAACTGTCTTGTTCCTCCTAGATTCCGGAAAGCACTTCGACTCTGTAGAAACTGTTTGTACATTTACTTCCTCTGATCGCACGGGTAAACAAACTTCTTGTGGTTTGACTTAGGTATGTATGGTATAAACACTCCATCCTAGCCTCCATGGCCTGTTCACTAGAAAAGTGGGGCAGGGGTGGGGGTAGGAAAGTGGAATTCCTGTTTAAAAGGGTATCGAGCAAAACAAACCACAGTGAAATAGTATTACACATCTACTAGAATGGCTATAAAAGCCCTGATGGCACAGTGGTTAAGAGCTCAGCTGCTAACCAAAAGATCGGCAGTTTTAATCCTTGGAAACCCTATGCGGCAGTTCTTCTCTGTCCTATAGGGTCGCTATGAGTCAGAATTGACTCAAGGGCAACAGGTTTTTTTTTTTTTTTTTTTTTTTTTTTAAAGGATGGCTGTAAATAAACAAACAAGTGTTGGCGAGGAGGAAGATAAATTAGAACCCTCATACGTTGCTGGTGGGATTGTAAAACGGTACAGTTACTGTGGAAAACACTTTGGTGGTTCCTCAAAAAGTTAAATGCAAAATTAGCATATGACTGAGCAATTCTGCTCCTAGACATACACAGCAAAGGACTGAAAACTGGTAGTCAAACAGATACCTACACACCAGCGTTCATTGCAACACTTTTCACAACAGTCAAAAGGTGAAAATAACTCCAAGTGTCCATCAACAGGTGAATAGATAAACAAAATGTGGTATATACATTCAATGGAATATTATTCAGCCGTAAAAAGGAATTAAGTTTTGATACAGGCTACAATATGAATGCATTGTGAAAACACTATGCTAAATGAAATAAACTAGATGAACAAGGACAAATACTGTATGATTCCACTTATATGAAATATCTAGAATAGGCAAATTCATAGAGACAGAAAGTAGATTAGAGGTGTCAGGGGTTGGGGTGTGAGGGGAATGAGGAGTTAATTGCTTAATGGGTACAGAATTTCTGTTTGGAGTGATGAAAAAGTTTTAGAAATGGATAATGGTAATAGCGGCCCAACATTGTGAATGTAATTAAGGCCACTGAATTATACACTTAAAAACGGTTACAGTGGCAAGTTATATATTACATTTTTCACAAAAAATATTTTAAGTATTCTACCAATGATAAATCATATTTTAAAAAAGGGTATTGGATTGCGAATCAAGGGACCCTGGCACAAGCCCCAACTCCAGCACATCCTAGTAATGTGATCTTGGATGAGTGTCAGTTCCTCTGTGGGCTTAGACACAGTTTCTCTATGTCTAAAAATCAAAAAAGTTTGTACTAGATGACCTTAAAATCCCTTTTATGCCTCCTTTTACCAATTATATTTTATGGTGCTTATATATTCATTGAATAATATTAGTATAATGCAAATTTTTAAATAAATGAAATTTTGGAAAAGTACCTTACAAGTGGAAAAGCCCTCCACTTATAACACATATTCATTGCTCCGATGACATTACGATTGCATTCCTGGGTTTCCACAGGCCTTCAGGAACCTTGCAAATGCACTTCAGGAGAGAATCCCAGTTTTGTCTCAAACTTTTCTCTGATTCAGCTATGGAACAAAGTTGCTAGAGTGATTTGACAATGAGGAGGTCATCTCAGTCTTGGAGGAGCATGGTAAGGAAGATTTAGATGGCAAGTTTTGTCATTAACCAAAGGAAGGAGAAAGCAGGCCTAGTTTAGAGAAGTGTTCCAAGTCACTTCAATGCCTGGGTTAAGAGAGGTGGACAAGGAAGGGTTCAGAACTTTTGAGTAAAGGGGAACCTGCATGTATTTGCTGAAAGGTGAAGGGTTTGGAGTTCATAATCAGCCTTTTTGTTCTTGCATCTTAGGCCTAGCTCACTTGGATACCAGAATAAATGCACTAAACTCCGATGACTGGTTCTGAGATTTGGAGAAACCTCTGCACTAGGATGGCCCTGTGAAGGGAGAGAGCCTGTCAGGGATTGAACCCTCAAAAATATCTGTCAACTTGGCTAGGTCCTGATTCCCAGTATTGCATGACTGTCTATCATTTTATCATCTGATGTGATTTCCCTATGTGTTGTAAATGCTATCACTGTGATGTAATAAGATGGATTAGCAGCAGTTATATTGATGAGGTCTACAAGATTAGATAGTGTCTTAAGTCAATCTCTTTTGAGATACAAAAGAGAGAAGCAAGCAGAGAGACATGGAGACCTCATACCACCAAGAAAGCAGTGCTAGGAGCAGAGCGCGTCATTTGGACCTGAGGTTCCCGCGCTGAGATGCTCCCAGACCGAGGCAAGACTGATGCGTTACAAGGACCTTCCTCCAGAGCCAACAGAGAGAGAAAGCCTTCCCCTGGAGCTGATGCCTTGAATTTGAACTTGTAGCCTACTAGTGAGAGAATAAATGTCTCTTTGTTAAAAGCCATCCACCTGTGGTATTTCTGTTATAGCAGCACTAGAAGACTAAGACCGAGCCCTAGGAATGGAAAATATATTACAATTATTGTTCTTGTTGTTGTTGTTATTATTACTTCCCCCATTGCCTACTTTTCTAAACTGCTTTTTTCTTCATGTCTCATTTGTATCTCTGCAGTTAAGGTATACCTGCTTTGACCCTTCTCAAGTACAACAACTTTCCCTGACACTTCCCTTATACATATTTTCTTCTTGCATTAATAGAAATACAATGTCTAGAATAATGAAAATAAAGGCTCTGATCCACTCTTCCACCAGTGTGTAGATTTTAGGACTCTGGCATCTGCATTAGGGCCCTACACTGAAAGCATGTCATTGAAAAAATGTCCAGGATGTCTAGGATGGGGATGGGTCAAGAAGTCAGTACATTTGAAAAAGAGTAGAAAGAACTGGAAATTGAATGTTCGCGCCATCGATTCTGTTCCAACTCATAGTGACTCTGTATACAACAGAAGGAAACACTGCTCAGTCCTGTGCCATGCTCACAGTCACTGCTATATCTGAGCCCACTGTTGCAGTCACTGTGTCAATCTATCTTGTTGAGGATCTTCCTGTTTTTTGCTGAATCTCACTTTACCAAGCATGATGTTCTTCTCCAGGGGCAGGTCCTTCCTGATAACGTGTCCAAAGTACATGAGACAAAGTCTTACCATCCTCACTTCTCAGGAGTAATCTGGCTGTACTTCTTCCAAGACAGATTTGTTTGTTCTTCTGGCAGTCCATGGTATATTCAATAATCTTCACCAACACCATAATTCAAAGGTATCAATTCTTCTTTGGCTTCCTTATTCATTGTCTGTCTAGCTTTTGCATGGATATGAGTACCTCTGGGAAAGACTAGAAAGATCTGGAAATGTAATCCAAAAAAACAACTAAACCTGTCATCGTTGAGTTGATTCCAACTCACAGCAACCCTACAGGACAGAGTAGAACTGCTCCATAGGGTTTTCAAGGAGCAGCTGGTGGATTCGAACTGCTGACATTTTGGTTAGCAGCCGTAGCTCAACGTAGCTCTTAACCACTGTGCCACCAGGGCTCCAGAAATGTAATAGATAGCACCAAAAGGAGAACTCAGATCAATGGGTGAAAATTTTATAAAGAACATTCTGAGCATCTGACTTTGTCTGGAAAGGAAAGGGAGGAAGCAGGAGCCAGGTGGGTGGAATGGGACCTGTAGGGACTAACCTATTTGAAGAATTGTTCTTCCCCCTGCCAACCCCAGTCTATGGAGAACTGATGACTTCAAGATTAATTCAGTATCTTTAGGAGAAATAAAAATTCTGACACGGTTCCTGCAGGTACTGTTATCTGAGGAGGCCCAATCCTGCAAAAGAGACTATTTAGAAATGGTCTCAGGAAGCTCCGGGCAGGGGTGAGCTATAGTACAGACTCAGGATGAGGGCCTTGTCATTGGGCCATGCCAGCTGAACCCAGTCAGAATGGGGTCTATGAGTAGCAGGATACAAACTCTTCCCACACCATCCTGTATAACTTATTGATTTAACAGAATTGTTTGACTGCCAAGATAGAGCTGGTAAAGAGGGTAGCAGATCAGAAGGCAGAATGATGTTCCTCTGAGAGAGATCAAAGGCCAGGATGGTGCTCTTTACATCCATGTTTCCATTCCAAACAAGGGCCAGAAACCATACAAAAGAAGCCTCTTTTCAAATGCACTCATCATTCACTTAGTCTCTCCCTGCCTTTTCCTTTTCTTGACTCTCTTGGCCCTGACTTCCCATTCATCCTCCTGGTGTTTGTTTCTTTGATTTTGTTTTGTTTTGTTTTCTTGTACCTGTTCGCTTGGGTTCAACAAATGATGTATTTTTTCACTATATATTATCCTGTATTACCTCTCCAACTTTTACTTCTCATTCTACTACTACTGTAATTAATGATAATAACAAAAATAACAGCTATGATTTTTTAGATCATCTGGCTTGCTCTATGGCTTCTTCTGAGTGCTTTATATACATTATTTCATTTAATTATTGCAACTATTCTATGCCTATGAGTTGATTCTGTTGTTAACTCTGTTTTGCAGATAAGGAAGCTGAGGCTAGGAGAGTTTTGATACCCTATCCAAAATCACACAAGTAGAAAGTGGTAGAGCCAGGTTTCAAAACAAACCATCTCTCTGACTTGAAAGCCCACGTTTTTTTCCCCTGAGTTTCACTGTATCACTAATGATTTATTTCTTCTCAATAGTAATTCTGATGATTTTCATTCTCCTTTCAGGTGATGTCCTCTCCTCAGTCTGCCTTGGCTGACACCTTAGGCACCACCTTATCAGCCGTGCTTCCTCTATCCTCAGCTTCTCCAGCCTTGCAGGCAGTTCTCAGACAATAGGAATCTAACTAGGAATCTAAGATCCAGAAGATACAGGAATTCAAGACAGATTTTATAGGGCAAGGAGTTTATCATAGCTGCCCCTTTTGTGGACACACAATACCTGTCTCAGAAAAGATGCATTATTGGCTGCTGGGTAACATGGAGGGGGATCCAAGAATTTGGAATAATCCCAGGAGAGCTTTCCCTTCTCATCCTACCTCAGTGCATTTGTCCTACATGGCTGCTGGTTTTATGAGTAATGAGCAGATTCACTTAAGCTATAAGAATAAAAATAATTCAGGTGCATTGTTCCAAAGAAACTCAGAACATGGCCATGCCTGATTTGGCTTCCAGGGAGAGCAACTCATTCATTATATGTCAGAACCCAGCTCTTGTTGGACCCACTCATATGTGCAGACATATGCACACACACACACACACAAGCACACACACACAAGCACACACACACTCCCAACCTGAAAGTTATTTTCCAAGATAACTAGATGAAGAGAACTTTCATTACCAGAAGCAGGGAGTGAGCCCACGTTGGATGGAACAACTAAGGAAAGAGTCCTGGAGGAAGAGTGTCAGGGTGTGACAGAAAGAAAAGCAGTGAGTTCAGCTATAGGGAACTTGGAAAGTTGCCTGGGACCCTGAAAATTATTTAATCCTGTACTACCTAACACACAATATATATTCCATTAATTTAATAACGTTCCATTAATTTAATATTTTAAAATAGCTCAAATAAATAATTATCAAATTAAACGGTTAAGAAATGTAAACCATCTCAAACTTAGATTGCCTTAGGTAAATGAGTTTGAAATGAATTTAGATCACATTTTTAAGTCAAGGAACAAAGGAACTGTACAGATGAATTAGTGATTTTACCTGTCCATTTTTGTTTGTTTGTTTGTTTTTTTGTTGTTGTTTTTGAATTTTGGAGCCGTGGTGGCAAAGTGGTTAAGAGCTTAGGCTGCTAACCAAAAGGTCGGTGGTTCGAAGCACCAGCTGCTCCTTGAAAACTCTGTGGGGCAGTTCTACTCTGTCCTATAGGGTCGCTATGAGTTGGAATCAACTCAATGGCACACAACACACACACGAAGGAAATAATTTCTTCTTATTATTGTATTTTAGATGAAGGTTTACAGAATAAACGAGCTTCGCATTAAACAATTAGTACACATATTGTTTTGTGACATTGGTTGTGACATTATCCCCTTTCCTGTCCCCTCCTGCCTTCTCATCCTTGCCCCTGGGCTGGTGTGCCTCTTTAGTCTCATTTTGTTTTATGGGCCTGTCTAGTCTTTGGCTGAAGGGTGAACTAAAGGAAATAATTTCTACTTCCAATTCTGATCACCCTTCTGTCAACATCATGTTTACAGTGAGGGACCCAGATATGGGTACCAAAGCCCAGTGCTGGGAAGGGTGGAGCAGGATCTTCTCCCTCATTCTCAACACTCTGTGTCTATTGATAAAACTAAAAACGTTTAATAAGGAAGGTATCAAGAAAAGACCTTGTGTTAAGGGAAGAGCAAAGCCTAACTCAGTCTAGTAATGAGTAATTCTCAGAGGTGAGAATACTGATGGTGTGGGGCACGATCAGGGAAGGGAGGGTTTCCCAGTGAGAACTGTGGTGTGAGAACTGACTAGGATGATGCAGAAGGAGTCAGTTGGGAACAGTTTATGAAGCACTTGACTTCCATGTCTAGAAGAAGGAAATTTGATTTTACAGGTAAAGAAAAACCCTGACTGGTTTTTTGGAAGGGATCAAAATGACCTTACTTTTCTTTTGGATAGCTCATACTAGCAGTAGGTGGAGATCAGATTTGAAGGGGAGAAACTGAAGATAGGGAAACCAATGAGAAGGTTAGTGCAATAATCCACACAAGATGATAAACTTTAAGAGGGTACTTGGTATTGACCATATACCGCTGCTGTATATGCTCAGGTTTAAAATATAGGAGGTGCTCAATAAACAGCTGTGTAATAAGCGAAAACTAATCTCCATTTATATCCAGGAGGGGTGTGTGTAAGAGAGAGTGAGAGATTGATTAGGAGGTCAGATTTGTGGCAAAGAGACCCTACTCATCCGTACGTTTCCAGACAACTCTCTTTTCAGATCATTAGCCAGACTGTGCTGGCTAGCCCCTTAGATTGAGCTACTTTTTAATGAGTATTTATTGTGCCCAGACCCCCATGCTCAGTATCATTGTGCATACAGGATCTCACTTAATCTTGGGGAAAAAAAAAAAAAAGACTTTAAAGTTGTTATCTCTAATTTATGTATGGACAAAGTGAAGTGTCTGCCTCAGGTGATATAGCTACTAAATTAGAGCATGATTTGATCACAAGACTGAAACTAAAGCCTATGATTGTTCTACTATGCTCCAAGAAGTGTGCTTCACTTGCCTTATTAAACAGGGGATTTTTTGTCTCCCATTTCTATACAAGGTCCCTAGGTGATGCAAACAGTTTGCTCTCAATGGCTAACCTAAAGTTTGGTGGTTTGAACCAACCCAGTGGTACTGCAGAAGAAAGGCCCGGAGATCTGCTTCCATTAAGATTACAGCCAAGAAAACCCTATGGAGCAGTTCTACTCTGTAAACACATGGGGTTGCCATGAGTCTGAATTAACTTAAGCAGCTAACAACAACAACATTTCCATACACATTCCAAAGGAGGTATCTAAATATCTCACAGCCTCCACAAATAATAGAGGCATACTAAGAAAATTTGTGCAAATACGTTTTTAATAAACTGCCTCAAAATTTGCTGTATGCCTCAATAAGTTTTCGAATCCTCAGGAGGCCTTATTAGATAAAGATAAGATATTTCAGAAAACACCCCATCCCAATTGCTTGAAGATACATTAATCATTTTAAATCTCCTCTCCAAAACTGTAGGCAAAAAATCATATTGTTGACTCTAGTTTAATGAATATAAATGTTTCCCCTTCCCTCATGAAATGTCTTTGGATAAACTTCCACAAATACTGAATACAACGTGGACCCAGAAAATCCACTAAACAAATATTAGTCTCTACCTAGTCCTGCTCCAAATCCTATCCGGTTATAATTCTATCCTTTCCTTAGCTCCAGCTTTCTCTTTTTAAAGTTATTTGAAAGGGTATTGCTCTTCCATCCTTTAAAATGCTATTTTACACTCCTTTGTTTCTAACAGGGTCCTGGAAGTAGCAACATAATATTCTTTTCTTTCCAGATGTTGCCTTTTACTCTTTAGAAAATGAATTTTCCACCTACATTTCAAAGCACCCTGCCAAATGGGTGTCCTCGTTGGAGCCTTAGTATATTCCCACACACAGGAAAGATGTCTCTCAGGCACCAAAAACAACATCCCATCAGATCCATGTAATTGCTTTTTAAATGCTCACTGCTTTTATTAGTAGTACTTATATTGCTGTCATAGGACGGCCATACACTTTTTGAAATGCCTCTCTTATTTTCCATTTATGTGTTGAGAAGATGTCGATTATAGAAGTATGTTGTTGAGTTAGACAGACAGTTCTCATTTATCCACAACCAATCCGCTATTTCAAAATGTTTGGCAATTGAGAAAAAGATTAAAATTTACTTTTGAACGAAAGTCATAACAAATAAAAAGGGTATGAGAGTAATTTAGTCAACTAGTTGTGTCAACAGGATAGCAATCGCTCTGTGCTTAAAGTTCTTTATCTGTGAAGACAAGGATAATAAGGGCTATCTTACGGGGTTTTTGTGAAAATTAAATATTATATGTGAAAATGCCTGGCACAGTTCTTGGTAACTAGTAAAAGCTCAACACATAATAGTAGTAGTACCAGTAATAGTTGTTGTTGTTACAACCAGGGAAACATTAAACTTTATCTATCAAATATTTACTAATCATATATGACACAGTCTCCCATGGAAGAAGTTCTCTGTGTAGTAAGGGAGACAGGCAAGTAAAGACTATGCCATGTAATAAGTCTTATAATAGAGGTATGTAAGAATTGCTCTGTGAACACAGATGAAGCAGTTAAAATTATACCATCTATTTATACAGCATTTTACAGTTTTCAAAGCTATTGTCTCACAACAACCATCTGAACCACATTAAATTACCTAGTCTTACAGGTAATCATCACAATAATCGTCATCATCATCATCACCCTGGAAGGTACCATTTGCTATGTAACTACTTTGTCAGGCCCTGGGCTTTACATGTATTATGTCACTCAATCATCATAAGAAACTTGCAAAGTAGCTACTTTGATTCCCATTTTACACATGGTGAAACTAAGATTCAGTAAGTTTTACTGACTTCCCTTAGTCACACAACTAATGATGCTGTAGTCTTTACATGGACACAAATCTGTCTGTCTCCAAGTTATGCTTTTTCCTCCACTCACAGTTGAGTTACAGATACAAAAAAGCTCAGAGATAATTACATTGAGGATCTAAAAGAGGAAATTTTTTTCTCAGTGTGATCTGATATATCAATCTTGAATAAATAATGCAAAAGAAGGCTGACAATTAGTACACTGATCTTTAGACTAGAGCTAGAAATCACCTTTTCTCCAGATTTGTTCCATTAGCTGCCATTCAACAAAGACAGGGTATGTCAACCGATAAATTTCACAAACAAGTAGGCCTTGGGAAAGCCATTACACCAAGTTATATAAATATAACTCAGATAGCCTATGGTTGAGTTCAAACATAGACATTGCCAATTCTGGCATTAAATCTTCCAGAAATTATACTGGCCATCCAGAAGACAGAATAGGTAACTTTCAGATGGGTGCTAACTGAAATCAAATGTTTAAACAAGCTGTACAGAACAGGTATCAAATATGTCCTTCACATTCACATCTAGCAGGCTTGCTTTCTTGATGGGCAGAGAGATACTGACTGCTCACTTAATCTGGCTTTTTGAAATGTATCTCAGAGACTCAAGCACCTTTGAGCTTTGAGTGAATCAAGAGGTTTCAGATCTGAACATACTAGTTTACAAACCTCCTTTGACTGGCCTCTCTGCCGTCTGCAATCCACAGGGATCACTGCAGTTCTGCATCCTAAGTTGTTCTCTCCACAGCACACACGATGTCTCTGATCACTGGATGCAGTGAATTCTAGCAGACAAGTCCTGTGTCCTCAACCTTGGTGTGAGCCCTCAAGAGCTTAGGTGTCATTTACATTTATATGCTGTCTTAGGCTGGGTTCTCCAGAGAAGCAAAACCAGTAAAGTGTATAAATATATATAGAGAGAGACATTATATCAAGGAAACAGCTCACGTGACTGTAAAGGCTAGAACGTCCCAAGTCCATGGATCAGGGTAGAGGCCTCTCCCAAGTCACATAGCTGCAAAAGCTGGCAAGCCCAAGATCAGAAGGTTGAAGAGCAGGGCTCCCACTCACAGGCTGTGCAGATCGACGAATCCCAGGTTTGCAGATAAGCTGAAAGCTCAAGTCCCAGGAACGGGAGATGAGACGACAGGAAGCAGCCGCAGGATCCAGAGAGCAAAAAGCCAGAACGTCTGCTTATATACGGATGCGGGCCACACCCGCAAGCAGACGCCCTTTCATCTGATTGGCTACTCACAGTATATTCAATCATGGGAGTGATTACATTAAAACACGGAGAATCATGGCCCAGCCAAATTGGCACACAATCTTAACCATCACATATGCCAATCACCTTTAATCAAGATTCTAAATTCAGCTTGGTTTAGCAATCATTTTTCCCAGAAGCAGAGAACTAAATAAAATTCCTTTTTTTACCCCCCAGAAGCACAGAAATAAATAAGACTTCATATTTAGAGTTCAACACTAGTGTGGAGACAGACATATAAGCAGATTTAGTGCAGTGTATTAAATTATGGTAATAGACATATGTCGAGGGTATCTGACCCATGGTAGGAGTCGTATTTTGCTTGGGAAAGAATTTCAGGATGCTCGCCAATGGAGAGTGGGAGGAGACAAGGATCAGGAGGAAAAGAGGTTGCCTAGTTAGCATCCAATGCACAATGCCCAAAGTTGAGACCAAGGTGACT
>NW_004443951.1:6642370-6687720 GCF_000243295.1 Trichechus manatus latirostris | reverse complement strand
CCTAGTTAGCATCCAATGCACAATGCCCAAAGTTGAGACCAAGGTGACTGGGGCAAAATTTTGTTCCAAGGGTCCAATCTCAAGAGCAAGTTTCACGTCTTGGGACTCCAGTAGGGAAAGGGCCAATTACAGTTGCTTTGCACATATATTTTGATTATGAAGACAGTCCAGCTGTAGCCTGGCACCTCCTGCTACAGACCAGATAGGACTGGGGTTGAGGAAGTATTTGTTGTTTTTAAAGATGGGAAAAACAATTATCAGCCTTTTTCCCATCAAGACAAAGAAAAGTCTTTTTTTTCCTCATTTTTCTGAAGTTATCAGCAAGAGGCACCATCACTGCCATTTTGTAACTTGAGTGTCACATAACTATTGCATAGAAACTTGTGAAAGTAAAGAACATCACTCCATTTTTCTTCACAGAACTTCCCTCATCTTCTACTTACATGTAGAGTCATTATTTTTTTCCCCCCTTTTGGTGTCTCAGGAGAGACACAAGGAACCTGTCAGAAATATTCTAGCATATGCAGATACTAACTAGAAAGACAAAAATAATCTTTGTTCTTTCTGTTCCTCATGTGCTCTGTGGGAGTTTTGCCTTGTTTGCATGGTTGATCAGTCTGCATATTACTTTTTCAAAATCATTTTTCAAATGGGGACATGAGGTTAAAAACAAGAGAAGTATCTAGGCCTGGGCTGGGTGAACTTGTCTTATTCAAAGTTCTCTACAGAAACAGAACCAGTGAGATAAACATATATACAGAGAGAGAGAGTCCGCAAGAGGGAGAGATTGACTGATTTACTTCAAGGAATTGGCTCACATAATTGTGGGGGGGCTGGCAAATCCAAGATCTATAGGTCAGGCAACAGGTTGGAGACTCCTGCAGGATCGTGTCCCAAAATCCACAGATCAGGTGACTACAGGAAGACTGAATAAAGAATTCTGCCAGAATATCTATTTATAATCTAGAGGCAGAACATACCCTTTTTATTCTTAAGGCCTTCAACTGATGAGGCCCACTAATATCATGGAAGGTAATCTGCTTTACTTAAGTAACTACTCCATAATAGCAACTAGACCAGTGTTTGGCCAAAAAACTGCACACCATGGCCTAGCCAAGTTGACACATAAAATTAACCATCACTGTAGCCAAGATAGGATAAGCCCTTTTAGCAGCTTATCAATATTCCTCCTGCATATATCAGATGGTCACTATCAGGCAGTTTCTGCAGCCTCCATTTGATGGGCAACAGGTGATAAAATCCCCAAAGGTGAACTGTAAGATGAACAGGGTTTTTTTTTTTTTTTTGGCTGATTGGCAGTACTCCTATGTCTAAATACATTGGATAGTATGTAGATTGTCAAAACTCTGCCAGAATATCTAAACATCCTAAGGATTCATTTCTTTTGTTCCCAATGGTTCATGGTGTTTCTGGCCCAGATCCTGGGCAGTTTCTGCACTCTTGTTCAAGCACTCTGTCCATATCTAACTTCAAGGAAGAACTTCCATCACTCTGGATTCTTTGGCGAGGTCTTCCTCTTGGCCTAGCTCCAGACAAAATGTTCTTCCTGTATGTAAACCATAAAAAAGATATTCCACTACCATCAAGCATTAACGTCAATCACCCAAAATATTACTTTCTCTGGAATTCATCTCCTCTTCTTCATCCTCACTGCCACTGCCTTTGTTCAAGCTTCATCATTTCTTACCTGTATTATTGAAGTAGTCCTCTAATTTGCCTTCCTGCAACCATCATGTTCTCCTCTCCGTTTCTCTTAACCCCTTCCTACTCCCATCCCAAGTCTCTTATTCACTACTCCATCGATAGTGACTCAAATACACAAATATGAAAATATAACTTACTTGATTAAAATCATGACCACTCTTAATCAAGTGCTAAGAAGGGGATGAGAAGGGAAATATAGCAACAGGAGAAAGTATAGCCAGAATGCTCCTTAGAAGCAAAGACTGTGAGACTTCGTCTCACTTACTTTGGACATGTTGTCAGAAGGGACCAGTCCCTGGAGAAGGACATCATGTTTGGTAAAGTAGAGGGTCAGCAAAAAAATAGAAGCCTCCGTTGCTGGCTCCTAAAATAGAGGTTTATACCATAAGAGCACTTCCAAGGTTAGAGCTTCCAACTGAGAGGTTCACCTACAGTTACTGCATCCTCCCTTTTCTACGATGCATAAGAGTATTACATCCCACTGTGGGACAATACATTCTTCTTTAAATGTCAGTTAACCCATCAGTCTTATGGGCCTGCAAGGCATTTTAAAAGATGATTGTGCATATTTCTCCTCTGATAAGTTTTATGTTAAATTCAATTTCAGAAAATCTAATTTCCAGTGTCCTAAATTACTAGAATAGGGCAGCAGTGCTTCAGTGGTAGAATTCTTGCCTTCAGTGTGAGAGACCTAAGTTTGATTCCCAGACAATGCATCTCATGTGCAGCTACCACCCATCTACCAGTGGAGGCTTGTGCGTTGCTGTGATGATGAATAGGTTTCAGGGGAGCTTCCAGACTAAGACGGACTAGGAAGAAAGGCCTGGTGATCTACTTCCAAAGATTGGCCCTATGGAGCACAACAGTCTGATCCACAACAGATCATGGGGGTGGAGTAGAACCAGGCAACATTTTGTTCTGTTGCACATGGGGTCACCATGAGTTGGGTGCCAGCTCAATAGAAGCTAACAACAAGTTTCTGGGAGGCACCTCATTTTTCTCCTTTTGTACATCCATACAAATATCAGACTCTGCTATTGAAAGAGGCATCATCAACATAGGGAGGACAGGCCTTTTGGATGTCTTCGGGAATAACTCTTACTTCCCAGTTGGGTTGCTACGTGTTGGAATTGACTCGACAGCATCCAAAAGCAACAACAACCCCAGTGGCAAAGTTCTCTCCATGACATGGTTCCAATCTACCTTTCCAATTTCATTTCTTGCCAATGCTGCCCCTAACAGGAGCCCCTGGGGACTCAATCCCCTGTTCCATCTTAAAGGCCTTAGCATAGCCAAAATTTCTTCTAAACAATTCTCTTGGCAAGGTTGGTAAGCTGAGAAAGTAGTGACTTTGCCAAGGTTACAAAGAAAATTAGCACCAGGAGGGAGGTTAGAACTTCTGGATTTTGCCATGTTTCAACCCAAACCGTGATACTCTTAAGGGCAGCCAAGAAAGTAACTGAAAAATTAGAGATTTATTATATGGTGCTCCATGTGGGGTTTATATGGACAAATGATTCCTACATTGTTAATTATGCAAAAGATTCAGAACAGACGTCAATTCCCGAGGTCTTGGAAATAAATGGAATATTTACTATCCCCAACAGAGCTCGTAGAAGTGACTGCACTGAAAGAACAGTTAGTTTCTGGGCAATGTTTATTTAACCTACTCCTTGTTGATCATTTTCTTGGGGGGTCATTCAATCAGCAGCAAAGTTTGGCTGTTAAAAATTCCAGAAATGCTATTTTTGACACAATGCTGAGAAAGATATTTAGGTTGCTTTTCATAGGCCAATCTAACAACAATCCATCAACTTTCTTTCTAAGCCTAAGCAACTATTTATTTCTACATCAGTAAGGAAAAAAGAAGAACAAGAAGAAGAATCTTGCCTCACAATCTAAGAGTAGATTCAAAACGTTTTAGTTTCTTTTCTTTTTCCCTGAAAAATAGAGAGAATCTTAACTAGACCAGCATGAAGCATGGCTGGGTAATAAATATCTGGCCCACAGATAGCTATTAAAGTTCATTGGTTCTATTTTAAAATAGACCACGGGAAGGTCACCTTGATTACAACATCTCACGCACATTCTCAAATAGCTACAGGCTTTGGTTTCAATGTCCAGAACTTATTGTTCATAGGGCTGAAATGAACTGGAACTTGAAAACCAAGAAGATAAATCTCTCAAGAATTGAATTATGCTTCCCTGCTCCCTCTTGCCTTTACTGGACACTCTTGTCTGTGTGAAGTGCTCTGTGTGAAATTGTTCCTTTGTTTTTCTAATCTCTTTCCATCATTATGTAGAAGAATGAGCACGGACCTTGTGATCATGAAGACTTGGTTTGAACCCTGGCTGAACTAACTTGTTGTCCTTGCTTTTAGCTGCCATCGAGTTGGCTCCAGCTCATGGCAACCTTATGTGTAACAGAACTAAATGTTGTCCAGTTCTGTACCATCTTCATGATAATTGCTATGTTTGAGTCCATTGTTGTGGCTCTTGTGGCAATCTGTCTCACTGAGGTTTCCCTTGTTTTCACTGACCCTCTACTTTACCAAACATGATGTCCTTTTCTAGTGATTGGTCTTTCCTGATAACATGTCCAAAGTAAGCAAGACGAAATCTCACTAGCCTTGCTTCTAAGGAGCATTCTGGTTGTATTTTCTAAGACTGATTTGTTTGTTCTTTTGGCAGTCCACAGCATATTTGATATTCTTCGTCAATACCATTCAAATGTAGCAATTCTTCTCTGTTTTCCTTTTTCATTGTCCAATTTTCACATGTATATGAGGTAACTGAAAAGACCATGGCTTGGGTCAGGTGCACCTTATTAATCAAAGTGACATCTTTGCTTTTCAACACTTTAAAAAGTCTTCTGCAGCAGATTTGACCAATGCAATACATTGTTTGATTTCTTGACTGCTGCTTCCATGGACGATGATTATGGATCCAAGTAGAACGAAATCATTGGGAATTTCAATTTTTCTCCATTTATCATGATGTTGTTTATTGGTCTAGTTGTGAAAATTTTTGTTTTCTTCATGTTCAGGAATAATCCATACTGGAGGCTGTAGTCTTTGATCTTCATCAATAAGAGCTTCAAGTCGTCTTCATTTTTGGTAAACAAGGTTGTGTTATCTGCATATCTCAGGTTTTTAATGAGTCTTCCTCTGGTCCTGATGCTACATTCTTTTTTATATAGTTCAGCTTCTTGGATTATTGGTTCAGTGTACAGATTGCAGAAGTAAGGTAAAAGGATACAGCCCTACTGCACACCTTCTCCAATTTTAAATCATGCAGTATCTATCCCATTATTCTATTCAAACAACTGCCTCTTAATCCATGTACAGGTTTGCCATACTATGGTGCTTGCAAGTTTTTATGATGCTGGTAGCTATATCACTGGTATTTCAAACAAGGGTCACCAATGGTGGACAGGTTTCAGCAGAACTTCCAGACTAAGACAGATTATGAAGAAAGTCCTGGTGATCTGCTTCTGAATATCAGCCAATGAAGAACTTATGGATAAGCTAACTACCTTGCTTGGGGTAAATTACTTAAGCATTTTGAGATTCAAATTCTTCTTCAGTAAAAGAGGAATAAGAATAGCTATCTCTGAGAATTACAGAAAAGATTAAATTAGAAAACACCTATTACAGAGCTTAACATAATTCTTACTATGCAGTATGTGCTCAATAATTTTTTTTTTTCTTCTTTTTTTCCCGTAATATTGACCAACACAACATCCAGTAATTCTGCCCAGAGTAGAGCTGGCCTATCTTCAGCAGATCTAGTGCTGTTACCCAAAGAGCCCTCTCCTCTCCTGCTCTGTAGTTCTCCATTAGAAGCTACAAAGTTGTAGGTTTGTATCCTAAACCAAAAGCCAAACCCGTTGCCTTCCAGTGGATTCTGACTCATAGAGACCCTACAGGACAGAGTAGAACTGCCCTATAGGGTTTCCAAGGAATGGCTGGTGGATTCGAACTGCCAACCTTTTGGTTAGCAGACAAGCTCTTAATCACTGTGCCACCAGGGTTCCGTTTGCATCCTAGCTCCCCATTTCCAAACTGTGAACTGGGGCACATCTTTCAGAGGCTCTGTTTCTTTCAGAAGCTCTGTTTCTTCATCTTTAAACGAAAATGTTACTCATGTCAGAAGCTTGCTGTACTGTGAAGATTAAATGAATGTAAAGCATGTTGTGGAGAACCTGACCCATTACAAGCAGCAAACTGGAGCTTTTTCAATTAATTACTAAGAATTCATTAAGGTTCTTTTGTCTGCCCAATCCTAAACTAAATATAAGAGACAGAAATAAAAAGCATTTGTTCTTTGCTCTCCAGAAGCTCACAGTCAGCAACAAGATGTTCACTAAATTAAGGGATAAAGTATACTTAGGGAGGAGTCTGTAGAAGTATTTAGAGATCACTCCCCATAGTACACCCAGTTCTAAAGGGGTTTCATTGTTGTGCAAACCACAAAGAACAACTATCCTGGCTTCATGAAAAATTTTTGTTGTAAAATCAAAAAGTAATTAAATCTAAGTAGTATAACTGGGCCTAAAGGTCACATCCGGAACCCTGGTAGTGCAGTGGTTAAAAGCTACAGTGAGCTACGGCTGCTAACCAAAAGGTTGTCAGTTCGAGTCTACCAGCTGCTCCCTGGAAACCCTATGGGGCAGTTCCACTGTCCTATAGACTCACTATGAGTCGGAACTGACTCAACAGCAACAGGTAAATGTCACATTCAGCTCTCTCCGATGATGTAATTCCCTCCTTCAGCATTCTCTAGTCGTGAAAGTCTGCTCAATGGCTTCAAATTCATCTACGTCCTCAATAACTGTTTCTGACTGCTAGAAAGTATAAGCTTACACTAAACTACAAAATAGATCTCTATGTATTTTATTCACTTATGTCTGCTTCCTCATCTCCAAGACAACTCTTTGAAAGGGGACATCAAATTTCTTCAAAAGATAAAATTAAAATGCAGAATTTGGAAAAAGAGAAGAATGCAGTAACACGAGCCATCTACTCCTTATCTTGCATTATATTCCCTATATTTTTGTGGTATTTAACTATTTACAAACCACATTCTTATTTATTATCTTATTTATGATCCTAAGAGAAAACCTGTAAGAAAAGTATCCTCATCACTTTTTCTCCAGCCACAAATTTATTTTTTCACATTTTTTCCTTTGAAATAAAGTTGTGTCTTACAGTCAACATGCTACTTCTCTTTGTTTCCTGAGAAGTTGATAACTCAATATAACCCTTATTAAATTGTACAATGGATGCATCATAACATCAAAGAAATATATTTTTTCCTCTTAAGATACAGTGGAAGCTAAGACCCAGATAAAACGTCCAACCCAATGATCCAGAGCAAGAGTGAAAGAATCAGTCTGGAATACTAAAATCTTGAATTCTGGTGTTGGTCTTTTTCAACCATCCATCTCTGGCCCAGATTCAACAAGCAGGTCTGGTCTTCTTAAAGGAAAATCAGGGCCTCCCTGAGTCATGTAATTGGAAAAAACTCTGACAACCACAAATATCGCTTCACCTATTAGCCAGTTCTAGTACCTGAAGTTTGCATCTTTGTCTTTCCCTTTGGACAATCTCTGATACAATGCCTATGTTATATATGTTAGTATGTTCGTAATACAATTTTATGCCCCATCTTATTTCATGAGGAGCCCTGGTGGCTCAGTGGTTAAGAGCTCAGCTGCTAACCAAAAGATTGGCAGTTCGAATCCACCAGCTGCTCCTTGGAAAACCTATGGGGGCAGTTCTACTCTGTCCTGTAGGGTCGCTATGAGTCAGAATCGACTTGACAGCAATGGGGTTTTTTTTTTTTTTTAATTATTATTCCATGAAGGATTTACGGTGACCTAAGGAAGTAGAAAATATAGAAATATAAAAGAATACAAAACAAAAATTAAGATTACAAAAACAGGTCAAAGGTAGAAGCAAATGGAATAGAGTGCAACTGGATAGGCCCTAAGGGCTCATACAGAGGATATCGATAAGTCAGGAATTCGGCTTCGAGTTTCCTGACAGTCATAGCAAAAACTAAGACTCACATACTCTGTGTATAAAACTTAACTCATCTAAGGAAGTGAACCTTTCCCCTAAAACTAGCCCATGTGAGGATACACATAGGGAAATGAATGGATGACATGGCCAATGATGATCTCAGTAAAGTTCCTAAGAGCGAAAGTACTAACGTCTTTTGTAAGGTGGTTTTCTGTGATGCCCCTACATAAAATGTTAAAACAGTTCTCAGTGCATGCCAATTGTACAGCAGACAAAACAATCCAAAGCAATCTGGCCCAAGTATATGGCTTCCTGATGATAAATCTTGATTCAATAATAATTCCTATAATTTGTAGAGGAATGGATGGACTACAAATTCTCCAAATAACCATTCAAAAGTGCCATTTAACAAAATAACTCATTTTGTTAATAGGTGGATAACAGAAAATCCAGGATGCAGTTTCTGGCATAGGTCTACAGTGCAGACATTCTCTCTTCTGAGGGAAGAGCTACATCCTTAAACAAGTGTGGCAGAGCACCACAGACACGTAGAAGCCTGAAAGTCTCAGTGGAAATCCCGTACTCATATGAAGACCCTTTCATAGTTTGGGGGAAATGGAGAATCTGGAAGTACCATTTGGCTACTAATGACTTTTAGCATATTAGAAATTAGTTTTTAAGCCTAACAAGTTCAGACCCAGGCCCTGAGAACCTAGGACACAGAAGAATAAATTTTGATAAAATAGTGAGAAGACTCCGAGAAGGTCTTATATTAGAGTCTTACAGTTTGAGGATAGGGGTTTGGGTACCTGGAAATATCAAAATAGTGAGAGAAAGGGAAACACTGGAAAAGAGGACAGTACTAGTCTTCCTCCACCTCTGATACAGGCTCCCCCATTAAAATCATTATGTGACCCTGGGCTTCATTTAACTTTTATGAACCTCTACTTTCCCATCTATAAAACGGGAATAATATTTGCCTCCTACGAAAGGCCAATTGTGAGGATCAAATATGCTTTGCAAATGGTACATTCTGACAAATACTGGTAAAAGCTGACATAACTCTGTGTCCTTGACACTTTCCTGTGAAGTCCAGGCCCTCTTCTTTCTCACTGGGAAGTCTGTTTTAAAAAAATGTAGCTACAGACCCATTCAAGGGACTTCAGCCAGCACTGAGCAGGCAGAAGAAAACTGGAAGAAACAGAAGAGTGAAGAAGGAGTATATCTGGCCTGACACCAAGCCCCACATGGACCTGGAACCCAACACTACCAAAATTTTCAGTATCTCTCTGCTGTACAATCAAACTAACACCGGGCCAGCTCTGTGCCAGGCTCTGTAATGGGCACCGGCGGTACAGAGATGAATCAGACAGTCTCTGCTCTCCACAGGCTCATGGTCCAAAAGGGATTCACTTAGCAGAGCAGTATTTTAAACAAAGAAGTTGAAAAGAAGGAGAAAGAGGTTGAGTTGGGATGGGGCAGCAGGGAATTGACCGCTGAACCTTTTGATCAAGTTCCTTTGCAACAGATCCAGCATCCCACAGAGTGTATGCTTATGTGTGTATGTGGTGTGGTTGTGTGCCCATGTGCAAGTGCATATTGTACGCATGCCTATACCAGTATGTGTGATCTCTCAAAAAAGATATAGGAAAAGTGATGAAAGGGAAAGAAAAACAGTCAGATGCCAAACATGTTAACTCTGGAAGTATAATGAAGGCCTAAGACTCGTTATTAACTCCTTTCATTCACTCATTTATTCACTCAAACAACTAAAATTTATTAAGTACCAGCTACATGCAAGCCACTGGATGCCAGCAGACATACAAAGATGAAGAATTAGGCACAAATCCTGCCTTCAATATCGGAATCATTTAAGTTGTTTCCTTCCCCACTAGACTGTAACTGCCTCAAAAGCAGAGCCTTTGTCTATCGTGTATATCACAATGGGAAACACTGGTAGAACTGAGTTGACAACAAAGTAATAGAAATTGTCTTCTCTTTTATGGCTTATAACACTGCATTTGAGTCCCATTCTTAAGAAGGGAAAGGGTCACAATATATGCTATTCAGCTTGCTCCCCTGATAGCTTGAACAAAATACTAAAGAACCAGACAGAGAAGCCATTACACAGGCTTCCAATCAGGAAGATTAATCAGAGTTCCACTAGTCCCAAAGTGGGACTGCTTCAAGCTGACCCCACTAACCTTAACAAGGATGGGCTCTCCTGATGGGCAAAGTTAGAGATGCTACCAAATTGGCTTCAGTGAATCATACTCATGTTGGCACAGCTCACAGAATTCAGTTAATTGGGAGTTCATTTATAGTAAGCAAATCCTGGTGTGTGCCATCTATGACATAAGCAAACTGGATGCCCATGGGTTATAGGATAATCCCAGACAAATGCTCCATATCCTTGGGGCTACAAGGACTAGTGGCCTCTAAGAATCATATTTGACTCTCCTACCAGCTTGCTGCCAGCCAATCTAGAGCCAATGGTGTCTAGGAGAGAGCAATGACTCAGTGCTAAAAGATCAATCACCTTGAGAACTGGATTCCTAGAAAATGGACATTTACTGAGTATTTTCTAAGTGATAGCCACCTTCCATATGGTAGACCTGAATATGATTCCTGGCCAATGCACCTCACATGTAGCCACCACCTATCTGTCAGTGGAGTCTTGCACGTTGTTATGATGTTGAACAGATTTCAGCAGAGCTTCCAGACTAAGACAGACTAGGAAGAAAGGCCTGGCAATCTACTTCCAAAACTCAGCCAGTGAAAACTCTATGGATCACAATGGTTATATCTGCAACCAATGATGATGTAGGATTGGGCATCATTTTGATCAATTGTTCATGAGTTCACCATGAGTTGGAGGCGGATTCAACAGCAGCTAACAATAACAGTCACTATGGCAAGTGTTTTATGCAGGGCTTTGAACTGGTTCGTTCAGTTCAAACCGCTGCTGAGAATTTGCATTTCTAACAAGTTCCCAGGCCATGCTAATACTTCTGGTTAGGGACCAATTCTCAGAACCACTAGTGGAGCAGTGGTTCTCAAAATTTATTATACACGAGAATCACCTGGGGGTCTTGTTAAAAATGTAGATTCTGATTCAGTGTATCTAAGGTGGATATGCAAATTCTCAGTAGGGGTTCCAACCAAAGCAAACTGGTTTGAAGCCCGGGTTTTATGATATCTCTTTTAATGCCCAAGATAACCATAATCGCAGTATAGAAATGAGGAAAGTGAGGCTCAAAGAGATTAAGCAACTTGTCTGTCACATAGCTGGAAAGCAGGAGAGCTGGGAATAAAATGAAGGTCCATCTGTTAACTAAGTCCATACTCCTTCCTTTCAGAAACTTTATGCAATGCAAGAATAGGCAAAGGCAGTATTCTTTGCCAAACATTTTCAATTTGTTCACATTCCCAGGCTTAACAGAAAGTGAGATCAGATGCAAAACACCAAAATCCTGACAAATTAGAGTGCATTCAATATTTAACTTGAATAAACGTTTATGATAATAACAGGATTAAGGTGCACAAATATATTAATATTTACGGAAATTAGACAAAATTGCTTTTTTATCTGTTGCAAACTATGTTGAATATTTAATGATCTACTCTATAATTGTGCCTGTTAGAGCTGTTATGAAAGTCAGGAAGAGTCTCTTCTCACTTTATGCTACATCTCTGGAAGTGGCTTCTACCATTTCCCATGTCTTAGTGACTACAAAATCTCCATCTACTTCCTTGACTTCTCTTCTGAGCCCCGGAATTATATGTCCAACTTTCAGTTGAACTCTTCTACCTGGGTGTTCCACAGACTCTTGTGCAAAAATGGGCACATTATTTCCTTTCCTTACCTCAGACCTGCTTCTCCTCCAGTTTTACTTATCCTATTAGCTATCTCAGTGCATTACCACCTTCTATTTTATCCCCCTAAACAGGGATTCAACAATCCTCCCAAACTCTTCAGCACCCTTTTTTTCCAAATACCAATCACTAATCCTTTCTTAAACTCAATTTTTATCTATCATCTATACATTTCCTTTTTAAAATTATGGTAAACATATATGTAACGAAATGTTTGCCATTTCAACATTCTTCATATGTACAATTCAGTGACACCAACGGTTTTCATCGTATTGTGTAACCATCACCAACACCTGTTTCCAAATTTCTCCATCAGCCTTAACAGAAGCTCAGTGTCCCCTAAGCAATAAGTCCCCTTTCCCCCTCTCTCCCACCAGCCCCTGATTAGTTGACATACAGTTGACTCTGACTTATAGTGACCCTATATACAACAGAATGAAACATTGCCCAGTTCTCTGCCATCTTCATGATAGTTGGTATGTTTGAATCCATTGTTCTCATTAAGGGTTTCTCTCATTTTTGCTGATCCTCAATTTTACCAAAGATGATGTCCATTTCTAGTGATCTGTCTTTCTTGATGACGTGTCCAAAGTAAGCAAGAAAAGTCTTGCCATCTGTACTTCTAAGGAGTGTTCTGGTTTTATTTTTTCTGGCAGTTTATTTTTCTGGAAATCCACTATTTATTCAATATTATTTGCCAACACTGCAATTCAAATGCATCAACTCTTCTCCTGTCTTCCTTTTTCGTTGTCCAGTTTTTGCTTCCATATGAGACAATTGAAAAGACCATGGCTTGGGTCTGGCGCACCTTAGTTATCAAAGTGACATCTTTGCTTTTTTAACTTTAAAGAGGTCTTCTGTAGCAGATCTGCCCTAACGCAATACGTCATTTGATTTCTTGACTGCTACTGCCATGGACATTGATTGTTGATCCAAGTATAATGAAATCATTGACAACTTCAATTTTTCTCCATTTATCATGATGTTGCTTATTGGCCCAATGTGAGGATTTTCATTTTCTTCAAGTTCAGGCATAATCCATATGAAGGTTGTAGTCTTTGACCTTCATCAATAAGTGATTCAAGTTGTCTTCGTTTTCGGCAACAAATGTCACCTGCGTATCTCAGGTTGTTAAGGAATCTTCCTCATGATGTTATAGTCTTCTTCATACAGTCCAGCTTCTTAGGTTTTCTGTTCAGCATACAGATTGAATAACTAAGGTGAATGGACACAACCCTACCGCACACCTTTTTCAATTTTAAACCACACAGTATCCTCTTGTTCGAATGACTACCTCTTTATCCATACAAAGGTTCTGCATGATCACTTGTTCAGGAATTAACCATTAATAAACTTAGGTCTGTATACATTTGCCTATTTTTGATAAGTGGAATCATACATTTGTTCTTTTGTGACTTATTTTGCTCATTACGATGCTGTCAAGGTTCATCCATGTCATAGCACAGTTTGTAATTATACATTTGTTTTTGTGATTATTCCAATAATAGTTGTGTCCTCTGTTAGACTGTCAGTTTCATAATAGCAGGAATTATACCTCCTTTTATCTCACCATTTTATCCTCTGCCGCACTCTTGGTTCAAACCCTTATCATTTTTAAACCTGGATTAAAGCAACAGTCTCCTAACTGTTCCGTGATTCATTAAAAAAGTCACCGTCTATTCTGCTGCCAGAGTGAACTTTCTCAAGTGCAGATCTGATCACTGATAATGTTCCTTCTCTTTTCCCAAGTGAGAGTTGATTCAACCAATCTTCTAAGTTGGTACAGCCTCATCTTGTGATGGAAAACACCCTGTACCTTGAAGAGACCCGATGTCAGAGACCCAGTAATACTATCATCTTATTTAACATATTCTGAAACTTTCGAAGACACAGCCTCACTTGAGGATCAGTTGAAAGATATGATTTATACACAAATATGCACAAAAATTTGAATACAATATTAGTGTATTCCTGGATACAAACTGAGTTCTGCATTCCATGCTAATGTCCCTGACTTAGCTGTGTGACCTTGAACAATCATCTAACAGTCATGGCCACAGAGGCCTCTTTTCTAGCCAGGATGCTTTACTATCCTGGTGGCAGGAGCCTGGAGCTCATGATCTCTTGAAAGCCCTCTCTCTTCTGTAAGCTATGCTGTTGTACATTAACTATTCCCTATTCTGCCCTCACACCCTACTACTCTAATACTCAAGAAACACATGAGAAGATCAAAATTCAAAGTGATCCCTCTCTTCTCTGACCTCCACAGCATATTCTCATGTGGCCTGTGGCACTTATTACCTTGTGTTAGAACAGAGGAACATGTATGTATCAGTTGCATCTCTTTTAACAGCCTGCACGTTTCATGAATGTAAGGAAAATACCTTATTAATCTTTGTTTTTAAAATGTTTAGCACAGAGGTGGTATTCAGTATATAACAATAAAGTCATGTAATAAATATTTAGTGAACATCTATTATATGCCAGGTACTGTTTCAGGTACCTGGGATACATTAGTAAACAAATCCAAGATCCTCTAACTTTGTGAAACTTACACTGTAGCAAGAACTGATAGGCGACAAACAACACATATAATTTTTAAAAGTAAATCATCTAAGTATTTTAAAATATGATAAGGACTCTGAATAATGAAAAAAAGTACAGTAGGGTACATGGAATCAAGAGGCTGGGGACAGGATGGTTTGAAGTTTTAAATAGAATGACTGGGGTAGGCGTCATTGAGAAGGAGAAATCTGAGCAAAGGCTTGAAGGAGGTGAGGGAGCTGGCTATGTGCATATGTGAGGTAGGAGCTTTCCAGGCAGAGGGAACGGCCAGTGCAGACACCCTAAGGTGGTCTATCTGACATGTCTGAGAAACAGTAAGGAGTCCAGTGCAGCTGGTTCAATGTGACTGAAGGAAGAAGTAATAAGAGAAGAGTTGAGGAGAGGTGTGACAGAATCTGACTTGTATTTTAAAAGGATCACTCCAGTGGCTTAGTTGAGGATAAACTGTAAGGCATAAGGATAGAAGCAGGGGGCCTAATTAGGAGGCCACTATAGTATTACAGGAGAAAGATGGTGGTGGCTCATACTGGTTGAACAACGTTCACAGTGCTTCTAACACAGTAGGCCCTCTGAAGGTATTAAAGAAAACCAGATTGTCTCTACCTTGAGAAGCGCACAGTCAACAATCCGTTCCTAACCTAATTTTACAGCCTCATTATCTTACCCTAAGACCCAAGCTCTGCTTATCGACCTCACTGCCAGCATACAGTATTCCAACCAGCCCAAATTGTTCTTTATTTCTCCAACACACATGCTTACTCATGCCCATACAGTACCCTTCCCTTTACCCAGATACCCATTTCCTCAGACACTACTTCACTAGCTTCTTAACCTCAAAAACTTCAACCCCTTCTTTAAGACTCAACTCAAATGCAACCTTTTCTCTAATATCCTGTGTAGATGTTCTCACCCTCCTCTGTGTTTCCTTAGCATCTATCTCTGTACACCATTTATCAAGGTGTATTATGGATGGATCCCTGTTAGACTGTAAATCGCAGGTACTATGACTTTCTGAACTTATATGCTCACCAAACCAAAAAAAAAAAAAAAAAACCCAGTGCCGTCGAGTAGATTCCGACTCACAACATCTAGCAAAAGTTTTTGTCTTCAATAGCTTTTCAGTAAACACAAGGAAGAAGTTAGGAAGAGAGAAAAGAAAAGAGAGGGAGAGAGGAGGGAAAGAATACAAGCCACTTTTGAAAGATGGTCAAACTGCTCTAGACTTTTAAAAACCATTTATACATCATCCTTTTTAAAGAGAATACTTGGAGCAAGCAGGATAACTTACTCAGGTTCTAGCACAACTTTCCAGAAAATATTCAGCTCTAGAAATAGCTTTGGAAACTGGAATGGATGGCATGGTTGGTGGGAATCTGCCATCCTTAAGATTTCTGTGATCAGAACATGGGACTGCATTTCCTTGATCAAATTCAGAAAAGGACTTGTCAGTCTTTGGGTCCTGACCTCTGGAGACTGCTTGAGCTGTAACTGTGATAGAAATGTGCTGAGCAGGACAGAAGGAGTGACCAGCTCTGCTGTGGGAAAGTGATTCAGCACTGACTGGGGCTGGCAGTCATGGCACTAGGCCAGGGAGGACTGGGGCTAAGAAGAGGCTGAGAGTCTCTGGAAAATGAGACAGGCATGCTGTTGCTGTTGTTAGGAGACAGGCATGGTTGTGGCAAAGGGTAAAATCTAAGCTGAAGGGGGATGGATAGGGAAAGGGGATGCCAGTCACTGCATTGTGTGCCCCACCCCGTGTTATCTCACTTGATCATCATAATTACACCAGGAGAAAAGTATAATCATCTTTCATCGACATAGAAACTGAAGTATAGAGACATTAAACAGCTGGTCCAGAGCCATATGGTTACCAGGCAGAAGCCTGGATTCACACCTGGGTCTGTCTTTCTTCAGATCTCCTTCAGTCACAGGGCTGAAGCTACCTTTTGCAGCTGCTCAGCTTAGAACTATGGCACTGGCCTATGAAGAAACTCAGGTTCCAGATGTTGTTCTGTTCACCTCACTATGTGTCACTAGGCAAATCATTTCTGTCCTCCTAGCCTCATTTTCATCATTTGTTCACTAAGAGTTAGGACCAGGTGGTCTTTAAGGTCTCTATAAACTCTGAAATTCTATGATTTCTAGTAAGAATTTTAAAGATGCTACTTTCTTCTCCGCTTTCCCCACTCCCAACTCACCCTATATACACCCACACACCCTCTCAAGAATCAGCGTATAAAGGATCCTTTTATGCTATCCAGTTTGGAAAGAGAAGTTTAACAAAGGGTAGAGCCTCTAGGGACTTTACCGTTGTTGATTCACTCAGAACTACATACCTCCCCCCACATTTAATGCCTCATCTTCTTTGTTTTTGTCAGGAAATCCCACCATCCACCCAGCAAAAGAGAGCTGCCTTTATCTTTCACGATTCACTCTTTTTAAACCCTATCTTGGGGTTTCAGTTACGCTAAAGAACTCTATTCAGCATGTAATTGGAGACAATATAATGGAAATATTGAAATAAAAATAATATTCTCTCTAATATATTCATTTTAATTATTCCTTTTCTTCTCACCAGAGAGTGGGAGGTAATTCCTTCTATTTCAGTTACTTCTTCTTTAAATGACTGAGGTTTTATAATGTGCTATTTTGTGAGCCGAGATTTTTACTGTTTTTTTCCTAACTCCCTAATGTTGAAGCACATCTGGGTTCTAGTTAAATCATTTTATTGATTCTGATATGCTTGATCATAAGCCAAAGAACAAAAAGCATTCTGATTATATGATCTAAAACCAGTAACATCGAGCCAATTCTGACTCATAGTGACCCTATAGGACAGAGTAGAACTACCCCATAGGGATTCCAAGGAGTGGCTAGTGGATTCAAATTGCTGACCTTTTGGTTAACAGCCGTAGCACTTAATCACTGTGCCACCAGGGTTCCAAAATTATGATCTAAGTATTCTTATTAAGTTAAACATTTTAAGAATGGGTTAAAAATATAGTCCTGACAGTAAAAGCAAACTTCCATTGACAGGCACTAAGTTATAGAGATACTATGGGATTTTTAAGAAAAAAAGAAGGAATTGAACAGTAATTCTTTTAATGACAATATTTTGGGGTTCAGATAGCTTTAATTCTCACATTAACACTGTAAGATGAATATTCTTAGCTGAGGAAACAGAAGTTCAGAGAGGGTTTTTAAATTGCTCAGTCACCCAACAAGTAAGTGGTGGGCCCAGCTTCTAGAAGTTGGTTCCAGAGGGGGCATAAGCAAGAAAAGGAACATTTCTGGGGAAAGAGTTTCTTCTTCCAAATCCTCTATAACAATTAAGCTTAATAACCATCTTGAGAAACTACTGGCAGCCTAAACACCAAGACTGAACCCCATCCCAGATCACTTTGTTAGATGGTTACCAGATGTGACAGGAGACACTGTCCCTCCCCAGGTTAGGAGACCCTGGGGTCTGCCAGCACACTGCCTACTTGACAGATGTCAGGCTATCGCATTGGATGCAGGATGCTACCAAGCAAGGTCTGTCTCAGATGGGCCAGCAAGATTCTTTCCTTAGGGGGAAAAAAACCAAAACCCACTGTCATCAAATCAATTCCAACTCATAGAGACCCCATAGCACAGAGTACAACTGACCCATAGGTTTCCAAAGCTGTAAATCTTTACAGAAGCAACTGCCACATCTTCCTCCCACAGAGCAGCTGGTGGGTTCAAACTGCAGACCTACCAGTTAGCAGCCGAGCGCTTTAACCACTGCACCACCAGGGCAGTGCCTAAACAACAGTATCACCAACCCTGACTCTGAAGCACATGTGTGCAGGCACACATACAACATCTACATTACTAACTCACATACACACACATAGACCCATACGTACCTCCCCCCACACACAAACACACTACATGGGAGCACAACGTATAAGAATCAAAAAGAGGTCCAACTTCACACACTGCTGATGGGAATGTAAAATGGTGCAGCCACTTTGGAAACAGTCTGGCAGTTCCTCAAAAGGTTAAACAGTATGACTCAGAAATTCTACTCTTAGGTATATATATAAGAGAAATGAAAACATTTGTCCACACAAAAACTTCTACACAAATGTTCATGGAAGTATTATTGACAATAGCCAAAACATGGAAGCAACCCAAATGTCCAATACTTGATGAATGGATAAATAAAATGCAGTGTAACACTATAATGGAATATTATTTGGCCATAAAAAGAAATGAAGTACCGATACATGCTGTAACATGGATGAATCTTGCAAACATTATCCTAAGTGAAAGAAACCAGTCACAAAAGACTACATATTACATGATTGTATTTGTATGAAATACAATCCGCAATCCTATGTAGATAGTAGATTAGTGGTTGCCTAGGCCTGGGCATAGGCGGGAAGTTGAGTGACTTCTACTGGGTACATGTTTGTTTTTTAAGGGTGTGATGAAAATATTTTAAAAATTTATTGTGGTATGGTTACACAAGTCTGTGAATATACTAAAAACCATTGAATTGTACACTTAAATAGGTGAATTGTATGGTATATGAATTATATCTCAATAAAGCTGTTATCAAAATAAGAGAGACCTGATCAGACCCAGAACTAGCGGGCACATACACAGAGATTACAAGATTATAAACCCTAAATTCAAGGGCCTGTCCAACATTAATAATCTGAGCAACCTTGAACTCAAGAAGAATATGATTCACACAAAAGGACTGCAGGAAGCCAATGACACTGCCGTCATGGTTTTTGTTTTGTTAGTTATAAATAAAATTTTAACTATAAAAACAATGATATTCATTTTTGAATATTTTTAATAGAACAGAAGAGGTCACAAAAGAAACAAGCACCCAAAAACCAGACAATTCACTACTAAATTTTAGTTTATATACTTTATATGTACAACAACAGCTAATATTTAGCTTTGTTTTTAAATACTATTTTACAATATAATTTTTAATGATTTCATTCTTTGATGTACCAAATATATTTAACCAACCTCTACTGATGGATATTTAAATAATTTATAATTTTTCCCAAGTATAATGAACACTGCCAGGAACATCCTTGAAAACAAATCTTTGGGTATATCTCTGATTATTTCTTTTGTCATCATGAACTGAATCCCCAAATCTTGCCGAGCAGCAGATAAGTGTCAGCTCATATTTTGACTTCATTAACAACGGGAAAAATAAGTACTTGGAAATCCCTGGGCTCTGTTCCTGGGAAAACCATTTAATTACCCTAAAAGGTAAACACATGACCTCAAATAAATTCAATCTAATCTAATTATGATGTTTATCAGTTAGCTTTAAGTGAAAGGAAATTCAAGGTGTTGATTCACAACCAAAAGAAATAAACCAGACCAGTGAATATGAATAACAACAATTGAGGCTCACAGGGCCAAGGAAATTAACCAAGAAGACATATTCAATAACTAGCAGAGCTGAGACTTAAACTGAAGCTGTATGCTTCCAAAGTCAATGCTTTCCCCACTAAACCTCACTGCTTCACATGCCAGATACTGCCCTGAAGAAATTTATAATTTTCAATGGTAGGTAAGATACATGCACAAATAACTGTAGTTCAAGTAGAGTAACATTAGTGCCACAAAAATGGTGCAAAAAAACATTTCCTGGGTAGAATCAGAAAAGTCTTCATGGAGGCACTAGTATCAAAGATGGGCTGTTGAGAGTAAATTCATTCAATCATTTAATAAAGATTTGAGTACCTATTTATGGAAGCATAGCTGACTCTGCCAGCTGTCTACCAAAATCCATGCTTTCCACTTTTTCCTGAGCTCACAGGTAGATGTCATTTCTTAACTTCCTTTACAGTTAGATGTGGCCATGAAACTATGTTTTAACCAATGGAATCTGACTGAAAGTGATATGAGCCACTTTTAGGACTGGCTCATAAAAAGTTCCCATGTGGGCTCTTACCTCTACCACCTTCCCCAGATAGCTCATTGGCATAGAGATGATGCCCAGGTGACCCCAGATGTGATGCTTTGAAGATGGCATCAGCCTGGGTTCCAAAATGACTGTGGGGTTGAGGGCTGCCTTGCCCATCAGTTCTTGATCAAGAAATAAACTTGCATTTTCTTGATCCATTAGACATTTTGTGGTCAACATGATGTAACAACTGGCCACCCTAATATAGGTAGGTACTATGATATGATAGATAAATCTGGTATGCCCTCAAGGACCTTACAATCTGATAGGGGGAGGAAGCAAATCTCCAGAAAAATATGATACAGTATATGACAGGAGGAAGCTCTGTGAGCATGTAGGTGCCTAATCTAGCCTTGGTAATTCAGGTGATAAAATTTTCTCCCAAAGAAACGGCATCTAAATTGAGAACTGAAACATATATGGGAATCACCTAGAAAAAGGCAGAGAAGGAAGGAGAGCCGAGGAAGAGTATTTCAGGCATTGGAAGAGGACTTGCAAAGTTTGAAGTATAAAAAAAAAATTGGTGTATAGGATTGCTACAGGTGGAGAAAGTGGGAGAGACATTCTTAATGGAAGGAACAAATGCAGTGTGTATGAGGGTGAGCAGTATACCCTTGGAGTCCATGTAAAGTGTAAGGTGGCTAGTATAAGCTAGAAGCTCAGAAGATGAGTCATTCTTAAATGCTCTGGTTTGTGCCGAGGGCAGAAATAGGGACATGAACACGCAAGAGAGTGACCAGATTGAATAGGACTCAGGCTATGTGCTGGATAATATGGAAAGGAAAGTCAAGGAGATACGGTAGGTTTAAGATTTCCTCACCAGACAGTTGACCATTCGAAGAACGAGGCAGTCCCAGCTGTGGGGAAAGGGCAGCACCAAGGAGAACTCCCAGAGCATCCTGTCAATCGGAAAGCTCTCCTGGACTTTAAAAAGTGTCCTTTCATTAATGTACTTAATAATTATTTACTGAGCATCTACTTTGTGCTAAGTACTATTCTATGCGCTGGAGATACAGCAGTGAATTAAAAAATGATAAACCTCATGAAGCTTCCAATCCAGTGGATCTAGAAACAGAAAGTGTGCAGTCTGATTAAGAGTATAGTACCATTTTATAATACATAATATTGTTCAAAGCTTCATATTTTATTGGGTGCTTTCACATCCTTTATCTCATTAAGTCTTCACAACTTGGTTTGCTCACTGTAAAACTTTTCTTACTGTAAAACTGAAGCTGAGCTGTGCTGGATATTTTCCCTTGCCTCTCTGTAGCCACTCTTCATTCTTCTCCACTCTGCTTTCTGTCCAAGGTGACTGACCTCTATGGATTACATCAACTGTATTCTGTACCTCTGGCTTCTATTTAGGTCTTGCCAATGGGGAGGCCCAGCAAGAGATTAGAAGGATTAGGAAGGAAAGGGAGGTCGGAGTATTTATTTCCCTGACCCCCACTCTCTGAATTTACCTTAGGCTTGCTGTGTTTCTTGACAGAGCTCCTCTCACAGCAGTCCTTCTACACCACTGTCTCCTTCCAGGTTCCAAAAACCTCTCCTTCCTCTAAGGGTGGCCACAGTTCTGGTGCTACTAGCCCTAGGTTCCTACACTATCCCTTGTGGTTCCTTAATGATCCTTAACAATAAGGTTCTTTGTAAATAAATCCTCCTCAAATTATCCTAATCTGGGTGTGCTATCTATTTCATTTTGAAACCTTGAATAAGACACAGCTCTGTAAATCCAAGAATCTTTCCCTTTAATTTCTTCAGCCTCTCGCACATTCAAGAGGTGCTGGTGCCATTTTCAGATGTAATACTACCTCCCTTGAGCAGATGTGAGCCCTAGCTGTCTGGGGCATGATGACTCAACATCCTCTGGCTCCTCTCCCTTGGGAATCTTCTTCCTCAGGAGGTCCAGTTCCCTGAAGTCTGAGTCATGAGTCCTGATTTTTCCGACATGAGTTCTTTCATAGTTTAATTTATAAGAAAGTTATCTGAATTTCAGGCTTAAGGCAATGTAAAGGCCTGATTTGTAGAACTTCCCAATTTCTGTGATATAAATACATGATGATTTCAAGCTACCAATGGTTTAAAAACTAGCTCATAAAATTTCTTAAAATTTAATAATTAGCTGCTCCCACAAGCCACTAGGGTACAGCTCCAGGACACCACTGTCACAGGTGACTGATATGGTTACATGTCCATCTGTTTCATTTATTAATAAGAATTTGACTTTTGGTTGTTGTTGTTGTTGTTAGGTGCCGTCAGGTTGGTTCCAACTCATAGCAACCCTATGTACAACAGAACAAAACACTGCCGGACCCTGTGCCATCCTCACAATCGTTGCTATGCTTGAGCCCATCCTTGTAGCCACTGTGTCAATCTATCTCACTGAGGGCCTTCCTCTCTTTCGCTGACCCTCTACTTTGCCAAGCATGATGTCCTCCAGGGACTGCTGCCTCCTAATAACATGTCCAAATTATTGGTTACAACCTATAATTTCAAATGCCTCTCACTCCCACTGTCTCCACTGATCTCCATAATACCCTGGGAGGTCAGAAGAAGGGGGTACATTATATTCATTTTACTAAGACGAGGAAACTGAGTCCCAGAAAAGTGATATGATTCTCCCAAATTATATTACAAGTGATTTTTGACGTTATTCAACGAATTATTATTTTGTTTTTTAATAAAGATTAGTTTGATTTTTCACAATTATAAAGGTAATTACAGAGCTTCTAAAAATAATAAATAAAAGTCAACCATAATCCTACCACCCAAAGACACTAGTAAACAGTATTATATGTGTATTAAATATGTATGTAGGTTTCATACTACTATAACACTTATATATGGTTTCCTGCCCTAGTTTTTACTTCACACAATATCAGCATTTTTCCATGTTATCACAAATGCATGGAAACTATTTTTAATGGTTGTATAATATTACATCAATAGATTCACCAAAATTTGCTTAATAGTTTCCTGATTTTGAACATTTAGGTTGGTTCCAGTATCTCATGAACTACCCTATAATGACTTTGTATACAAAGATTTTTCTATAACATGAATCTTTTTTTGTTTCTTTAATTCTCAAAGCAGTATTTCTAAGACTAGGACTAAGATTTTTAGATTCTTATTCCTGACGTGTTTCTACTATATATTCCAACTCTTAAAATAGTAAACTACATGGTAATTTGAATTATAATGCCATTGTAAGTTTTCATGTAAATGTTAGATTTTCTCAGTAAATCCTAACCTGTGGTGAAAAAGAATCACTTTAGAACTTAAGCTAAATGCAACATTTAGTATTCAGTATTATCATATGAAAGGTGCCCTGGTGGCACGGTGATTAAGCAGAGGTATTTTCAAAAGCACGCTGTCTTAGTTATCTAGTGCTGCTATAACAAATACCGCAAGTGGATTGCTTTAACAAACAGAAATTTATTCTCTCACAGTCTAGTAGGTTAGAAGTCTGAACTCAGGGCTAACTTCAGGGGAAGTCTTTCTCTCTCTGTCAGCTCCTGGGGGAAGGTCCTTGTCATCAATCTTCTCCTGGTCTAGGGGCTTCTTGGCGCAGGGATCCCAGGTCCAAAGGATGCACTCTGCTCCTGGTTCTTCTTTCCTGGTATGAGGTCCTTCTCTTTGCTTGCTTCTTTCATATATCGAAAGAGATTGACTCAAGATACAATCCAATCCTGTAGATTGCATCCTGCCTCATTAACATAACTGCCTCTAATCCTGCCTCATTAACATCATAGAGGTTAGGATTTACAACACATAGGATGAATATATCAGATCATCAAATGGAAGACAACCACACAATACTGGGAATCATGGCCTAGCCATGTTGACATACATTTTGGGGGAACACAATTCAATCCATAACATACACTATGCTAATTTTTTTTTCAGCAACATGTAAAAAAAAATTGGCATAGCAGTGCTTACAAAAATACCTTGCAAGGGAGGGAGTGGTTGACAAGCATAAAAGGTGCATGTTATTTGCATAAAAATATGGTACTTAATATGGCCCTTTTAGGTATACATGTTCTTGTAACTCCCACACAGTGATTGGGTAGGACTATGCAGATAAGGTGCTTGTGGCCCACCAAGGGGTTTGGACAATCTGTCAATACAAATAAGATGCACGGATCCCCTGTGGGGGTGGGACCATGCAAATAAGGTGTATGGAATCCTAACAAGGGAATTGGTCAGTTTTACTATGCACTAGGCTTAAAAGAGAGCCAATCCAAGAGTAGAGGGGGGACCTCACTACCATCAAGAAGAGAAAGAGCCAGGAGTAGAGCGCATCCTTTGGACCCAGGGGGTCCCCTGTGCTGGGAACATCCTAGATCCAGGAGAAAAAAAGAGAGAGCTATAACACTGGAGATGGTGTGAGACGGTGAAAAACAGTGGCAGATAAATGGCAGCAGCAGAATCAGGAGACAAATGCATCCTGGTGTGGTGGGCTTCCTGGCCCATGGAGTAAGGTGGTTATAGGAGGCTTCCTTCCATGGAGTGAGAGAGCTGAGTCCCTTCAGGCAAGAGGCTTCCTGGCAGAGTGGGATGCCTCTGGGAACTTATCAGGGACCTAAAGAGCATTGTAACACTTGTCCGAACAAGGCAGAGGCCAGCCCAAGGGGCCCAGGGGCTGAAGGAGAGGCCTGACTGCAGGCATGGCAAAGGAGCTGTCTTGACTGAAGAACTGTATTCTGAGTCGTTCTTAATCCTGAATTGTTACCTGTTACTTCCCTAATAAACCCCATAATCGTGAGTATGGTCTGTGAATTCTGTGTGGCCATTTCAATGAATTATGAAACCCAGAAGTAGAGAATGTCATGGGAGGGACAGCTGGTGTTAGAATTGTTAAAATGGCTGGAGAAAGGAGGCATTTCTGACCTCTGCCTCATAGGAATCATCCTTGGGCTGATGTTGATGGTGATTCTCTCTTCCCCCTTGTGAAGTTAAAGAAGGTCAGACAACCCTGACATCATTTTTACACCCCTGTACTCTGCTGTTAAGCCCATCCATTGAGTTTTGTTTGTTTGTTTCAGTTATTTTATTTTTTAATTCTAAAATTTCCCTTTTGTTTTTCTTTATAAATCTTCTACTTCTTTGCTAGACTTTCTATTTTTTAATTTTTTTAAAATGTGTTCCTAACTGCTCACTGAAGCATTTTTATAATGGCTACTTTAAAATCTCTGTCAGATAATTCCAACATCTATGTCATCTCAGTGTTGGTGTCTTTTCTCATTCAAGTTGAGATTCTCCTGGTTCTTGGTATGATGAGTGTTTTCAATTGTACTCTGGACATTTTGAATATCATATTATGAGACTCTGGATCTTATTTAAATCTGCTTTAGTAGGCCTTTTCTGACATTTGTGCCCAGTGGTAGGAAGGAGGGCTTCACCTTGTTGCTGCCAGGTTGGGGTGGAAGTTCAGGCTCACCACTTGGCCTCCACTGACACCAAAGTGGGGAGTGCCTTGCTAGGGCTGGGTGGAGGTTGACAGTGTAGACTTCCCACTAGGCCTCTGCTGCACATCCTGCCTGGGAGGGGAATAGGCACTTGTGACTGCTCAACACATACCCTCCACTGACACCATAATTAGGGAGGGCTTATCACCACTGGGTGGTAGTGAACGTCCCGACCTCTCCTAGTCTCTATTCCATGGAGGAGGGGGAGGGGTGCCTCATTACCTCCAGGTGGTGGTGGAATTGCAGGTTCCCCATGTGGTCTGAGGAGCCCTGGTGGCACAGTGGTTAAGCGCTCAGCTGCTAACCAAAAGGTTGGCAGTTCAAATCCACCAGCTGCTCCTTGGAAACTATATGGGGTAGTTCTACTCTGTCCTATGGGGTCATTATGAGTGGGAATCAACTCGATGGCAGTATGTTTGGTTTGGTTATATGGTCTGACACTAGGAAGTTTCATTACCAACCAAGAAGGATGAAAATCTGGCTTCCTATTCTGAAACCACTGGAGTGTAGTTTGAGGTGAAGATGGAGGTTTATGCCCCCATTGGGCCTTTGTTGGTGAGAATAGAGGTGGGGCTGCTTTTTTTCCCATGGTGTTTGGCTAAGGTAGGTGGTTATTATCTAAAAGTTTTCTGTTTTGTTTTGCTAGGCTTCTCCTTTCCTGGTTTTGTTTAGAAATAACAGGTTTTGAGGGGAGACTTTTTTTTTGGCTGTACCCATTAGCATTTCCAGGTTGCCAGCTTCTCCGGGAACCATTCTGGTAAATATGGGGCAAAAAGAAAACCCAGGAAACTCACCACCATATCATTTCTCAGATCCTGAGAAATCTAGCTGGTCATGCTCTTCTCTCCACCTTTTAAAGCCTTTTATGTTTGTTTTATATATAATTTATAGGGTTTTTAGCTGACTTAGTGGGAGGAATCTACATCTGCTCCATCTTGCCCCAGAACCAGAAGTCAATAATGTTTTATCTTTTCTTTTTCATGCACATATATTTATTTTTGAAAACTTTATTTTCTAGCACTACATTAATGCCAACATATTCAAAATGCACATTTTATATGCAAACAAAACAACTACAGGGACTATTTTACAACTCCTAAATTAGTGACTTTTTTTCCAATGCTAATTTCTGATGTTATCCAAATTTCAGTAAGAGACCAAAGGTAGCATTTTAAACTGGTGCAACATTTTTTGAGAATATACATCACAGAATCCTATAGCCATTATATCTATATAGTGTTATCATCAACTTGAGAAAAACATCTGGGAAAAATATAATAAAAAGGGATATGATATAGTAAATGGTGATGCATAAAAACAGTGAAAAAATTCTCCAGCTATGGTATAATGAACAGCAGGAGGAAACAAGAGAAACTATTTTTTATATAATGTTAAATGAAAAGAGCAGAGTACAAACAGGCATATATATACATTTGATTGTTGCTATGCAAAAAATGCCTATGTAAATAAAAAATAGAAAGAAAAATGTAAAATTAAAAATAATTGTTCTCCCTAGTGAAGGGACAATGTATTAATTCATTTATTCAGCAAATATTTATTGAGCACAAACTATGTACCAGACACATTTTTAGGTGCTAGGGATATAGAAGTGAATAAAATTACAAAAATCCCTGTTCTTGTGGTACATACTTTCCAATGGAGAGAGAGCCAGTTGATAAAACAAATTATACATTATAGTATATTGGATGAAGGTAAGTGTTATATGGAAAAATTAGGAAAGGAAGATAAATATTTTGGGGAGAAAGAGGTTTTATTTAATTCTAAATGTATGATTTGTTGTTTTTAAAAGTATGATTTTTGTTTGTTTTATAAAATATCATAACTTTACAATTTTGAAAGAAAATGTTAATTTCTGTTTGCAACAATAAAGTCTCATTATTTTAGAAAAGACATCGTTATATTAATTTTGAAATTCACTCTATTTTTTTGATAGAAGCCAGGCTAATGATTATTATTACATTGAGAATAATAGATGGCATAAATCCATTGCTATTTGTATATACCTCTATCACTGCACTTAAATCCAGAGAGTGTTACAACTATCTGTTTGACTGCTGTCTTTCCCCATGGGTCTGTATCTCTTTCCTCCATTTTTGCAGCCAAACTTTTGAAAAAACTGTCCGTATTTACAATTTTCATTTCTTCACACTTTCTCCATGCCCCAGCTGACCCATCCTACTACACTTTTGCTTGAACTCCCACCAAAGTTCACTCACCAAAGCCTCTAATGACCTCTGTGTCATTATATGCATTTGGCATTTTCAGACTTTAATTATTGTTGACCTCTCAGTAGCATTTGACGTTAGTCACTTTCTCCTTTTAGAAATGTCCTCTCTTCTTGGTGTGACACTGCTCTTTCTTGGTTTCCTTCCTACTTCTCTGGCCAATCCTTCTCATCCTTTTTAAGTGGAGGGATTTCTTAGAGCCATTTTCTGTTCACTCCACATGACCTCTCTGGGATATGACATCTGCTTCCGTGGTTCTGGTTATCATCTACAGGCTGATGACTCCTGAATATGCACCTCCAGCCCAGATCCCTCTCTTGAGTCTTTTACCAATACACCCTACTACATACTTGACATCTCTGCTTGGATGTCTCCTAGGCACTTCTAGCTCAATGTTGCCAAGGTCAAGCTCATCATCTTCCCTATCCAACCAAATCTTCCATATCTGTCTTCCCGCCTATGGCCTCTATCTTCAGTAAATGGCAACACCATCCTTCCTGTTGCCCATGCCAGAAACCTGGGAGTCACAAGGTCTCCTCGCACTCCTTTACTCTCCATATCTAGTCAATCTCCAAGTTAAACTGATTAAATCCTCTACTATGCTTCAAATCCATCCACTTGTCTTCATCTCCACCGGAATCACCTAATTCATCATTACCTATAGCCCTAGGTTATTGCAAAAACCTCCAAACAATTATCCTCCCCTCTAAGATATTCTCTATTCAGCAGCAGGACTGATCTTTCTAAAATGTCAATATGATTATGTACTGTCCTACAATTTCTTTACTTTGCCCTTAGAACTAAGTCCAACTCTTCAGCATGGCTTACAAGGCTCACCACAATTTCACTCCTATCTACCTCTCCAGTCACTGTCTCCTTAGAATTTCATGCTCCAGTTGCATTGGCCTTTGCTCATGAAAGATGTAATAACCTCTGCCGTTTCCTGGCCTTCAAACACATTCTGTTACTTCACACATATCCTCATCTCCTATGATCTAACTCCTATTCATCTTTCAGGTCTCAGCATAAAAAACACTTCCTAAGGAAATCCTCTTATCCTTGAAGTAGATTAAGTATCATGCTAAATAGTTTCCATAGCATGCTGAATTCCCGCTATTGTAACAGTTTCACAGTTTACTAGAGTTACATGTTGAATCCTAATCCAGTAGACTATAAGTTTTATGAGAACCATAATCATATGTCTTTTGTCACTGTTATGTCCTAATGGCTTGCATAATGATTGGTCCATTGTACTTACTCAGTAAGCATTTACTGATGGATGTAAGGAAGAGAGGAAGGGAAGAAGGAATGAACAAAGGGAGGGATTATGCTTAATCAATACTGAGTGGGTCAGGTGGAAAGAAACAGAAAAGACAACACTTAAGACTTTAAAAAGTATTTACACATCCATTTCACATTTGATTCTTATAACAAGCCTATGAGAAAGCATTATTATGCACTTTTTACAATCAGGCTCATAAAAGATGTAGCGTGGCTACATCATGGGCTATATTTCCCCCACTTAGAATCCCATTTCCTTAATTTTACTCATGTTTCATTCCTTGCAATCTAGCTGAAACACCACCTGCTCCTTAAGGCCTCTCCTTTTATCCTCCAAATGATAATGATATAATTTTCTTTCTCTTCTCTGATCCCACAGCACACTTTATATACCTCACTAATAGTTCTTAGCACAATGCACCTTATATTTTAGCTATTTGTGTTTATGTTTCATTTCATCCTCTAAAAAATAAAATCTTTAAAGACGGAATCCATAACTGATTCATATTTTTCATGCCAGGACCTAGCACAGAGTAGATGCTCAACAAAAATGTGTTAAATGGAAGACATCTCTAAGATTAGTTTAATTTCGTCAATCTCTACTGTAATGGCCAAGGGAATCAGAGAAGTTTTTTTCAGATGTACCAAAGGTCACACAGTAGCACACTACTTCCCACTTCTTTGTGCCTTCTTCTACTCCATCCCCATGAATGGAATACGGGAGGAATACTGAATTGTCAGGTGAATGAAGTCTTTAACTGGTGCCACCACTTACTAATTGTGTAAATATTCCTAGCCTTGGTTTCTGCATAGGTGAGGATATAGATCATGTCTGTCTTGTAATGTCAGTTCCCAGCAGTGCTTACCACATAGCAATCTTAGCCTTATACACTGTTAGGAAATATTAATGAGGTATGGTTATAGCTGTAGAAATCTGATGCTACAGAGTCCTAACAACAATACTTAAGAGCTCTACCACTGCTGCACGAAAAAAAAAAAAAAAGCACAGCGTGCTTACCCGGGTAGGGTGGAGGGCGGTTGGCAAACAAACTTAGAAGGCTGTCATTATTTGTGTAAAAATACGGTAATATGTAAACAAAATTAGAGTGAACTAAAACAGGCAAAACACTTCTGAATCTTCCACCTTCTCCATTTGCTGCTAAATATTCTGACTTTATCTCCTCATGGCAGATCAGTGTAGAGTGGCCATACATTTGCATAATGGCTGCTCAGTTGCTTCTTTTGCTCATTTGCTTTCCACAACTAATTGATTACCAGACCTATGCTAAGCCCTGAAGACATCTTTGTTTGGGATCAGTTATAGTCCCCAGTGAGAGACGTGAAGAATGTTTATTTCATCCTGAAAACATAGTTTGTCCTCCTAATTTGATATAAATACCCAAACCCAAAACCAAAACTATTGTCACGGAGTGGATTCTGACTCATAGTGACCCTATAGGACAGAGTAGAACTGCCCCACAGGGTTTCCAAGGCTGTAATCTTTACAGAAGTAGATCTCACATGGAGGGGCTTGTGGGTTAGAATTGCTGACCTTTCAGTTAGCCACCGAGCACTTAATCACTGCACCACCAGGGCTCCTTTGGTAGAACTGTCCTATAGGGTTTCCAAGGCTGTAATCTTTACAGAAGCTGACTGCCACATCTTTCTCAGTCCGAGCGGCTGGTGGGCTCAACTGCCCGCCTTTTGGTTAGCAGCTTTTAACCACTGTGCCACCAGGGAACTATTTCCCTTGGTATAAATAGTTCAGGTAATTCAAGATATTTAATGTTTGTCATGACTTAAGGGTTTTTCCATGGTCTGTTTGGAATATCAAAGGAGGTAAAGGCCCTGGAGAAGATAAGTACCAGAAACTTCCCCTTTCGTTACAGTGGTTGCTTTGGTATTAAGAAAGCTAAAATTAAAAAGACCCTGGAGAAGATATCCTATCATTAGGTTCTATAAGGCATTCGTCAGACTTGAGTCTGGCCATTGTCTAGAACATGGCAATGTTGTGTAACCCTGTGAACATTTAAGATAATGGCTATTGGGGGATAGGTTCTGATACAGGTCATTGACACAGAGAATAGAAGACAGTCCTAAGCAGAAAGCACTAAGCGGGGGCTAATGAATCCTCAGAACAATCCAGTGGAAAGGAGTGAGTAACAATTATGGTTTGTAGAGAAAAGTTAATGAAATTCTAAAATGAAAATTCCCTTTTGGGACAGATATTTTCTGTCATATTTATACTTTATCCCTAATACCTAGAACAGTACATGACACATATAATGTGCTCAATAAAGTCCTATTAAATAAACACATAGCTAAATGTCTGGCTTGAGGAAAGGACCATAAAGGAATGTGAATAGCTTCATATTCAAGGTCTGGGGATGATAAAGTAAAAATTAGGAGAGACAAGATATATAAACAACTTGATTTGCTACGGTACCTTGCACCTATCTGGCTCGATGAAGTCTATCGAACTCAGTTCTGAAACTTCAGGCTCTTTCAGACCATTAGAGAAGCCCCGTGACTGGACAATGGCAGCCGCTGAGAGCCTGCCAACCTTGGGTAACAGGACTAACTTAATTCTAAAGTATTATAAGAGAAATTCAATGACTCATTAATATTTCAAAATCTTACGAAGCGCCCTAACAGAGAGGACCCAAACAAAACAAAGCAAAATAAAATAATTAAGGCATAAGGATTTTCAAAAGCACAAAAAGAGGGGGAAAAAAAGACTCAGAACTGAAGACTTGGTAAAAGAGGATGGTAATTGTTACTGTATACATCCCAACACATTACCTGGAAAAAGAAGCACAATGTTTTCTTGAAGGCCTTCCTAAGCAAATCAACAGTGATGTTCTTTTGCTGGCAAGGTTTGTGATATATATCTACACATATTCCTAGTTGCACAGAGATGGGCCCTATAATTATCAGCTTGGGCTGGGTTCAGACACTCAAAGCAAAGGCTTAGTCCTTGCCCAGACTCAAAAAGAGATTGATAGAGATTATTAAAAAGAGATTGGGAGAATAAACATCAGTACAACTGGACCAGCTGCAGCAAAGCAATGCATAGGTCCAGGGAGGTATTTTTAATAAACAGTTTTCATTATCAACTGTTTACATTTTTACAAACCTGAGCTTCTCACCCAGCATTTATAGAAATTGTTAAGTATCAGTTGTAGACAAAAGCACAAGTCAGTATTTATGAATTGCTAGTTTTCTATAAATACAGACATTTAGAAACGATCTTCTCACTTGTCATTAAAATTTGAACAAGGATCAAAGCTAGAATAATATTAACAATTCCTTACATTTGTATAGTGTTTTACATACTACTATTAATAATAGAGCACTTATCAAGTGTCAGGCACTCTACATGTACATTCTCATAATTAATTCAATTCAGTTCAACAAGCATTCACTTAACACCTACTGTGTGATAGATGAATAATAAATGACTACTGTCTTCAAAATCTCTTATTTTGGTGCACTCAATGCTTACTGAATGAATAAATGAATGGGTGGCTGAATGAATGAATTGGTTGGAAAGGCAGAGTGGGGAAATATAAATAATACAGACTCTTCCCCTTACTATCTATGATCTTGAGAAAGTAACAACCTCTCCTAGCCTCAATTTCTTCATCTGTAATGTGAGATATACAAAATCTCCCTCACAAAATTGTTGTGAGAATTAGTAACAGTAAATGTAAAAACCAGTGCTGTTGAGTCAATTCCGACTCATAGTAACTCTATAGGACCGAGCAGATCTGCCCCATAGGGTTTTCAAGGAGTGGCTGGTGGATTTGAAAACATGTGACATATAATATCAAACCAAATCTGTCACTGTCGAGTTGATTCCGACTATAGGCTCTCAGTAAACGGAAGTAGTTATCATCAATCACTATCATCATCATATCATCATTATTACTATTATTAAGCAATCCAATTCAACTTCCCTCCTCCTCACCAGAGGAATGGTCCACATCCACCGAAAACACACACACACACACACAAAATCATGAAAACAAGGGAAATCTATTGAACTGTAGTTCCCAATGTCTCTGCTCTAGGTTACTTCACAACATCTAAGCTTAGGAAAAAATATATAGAACCAACTTCAATTATGCTTCCAAACATACCATAATAAAAGGCAAACAGGACAGGAACCTAACCAAATAACAAATCGTACCTTCCCTCATAATAGCATGTTGGTCAGTCAATCATGGGACGATGTCCTCTATTCCAACACTCTCAAAGAACAGTACCTAGAGCCCAGACAATGGCCATCCAGAAACTCATCTTATTCCTGTCAGTGACAATAAGGCTGAGCCCTAGCTACACAGCAGATACACTTGTGTCCTGGGTCAAATTCTCCAACCAGAAAGGTGTCCTATTCCATGGGTCACTTACCATTTTGGTCTGCTGGTAGATTTCACCATAGGGGCCATCCCATCTCTATAAAGACTCTTGGTCTTGCTGAAGTTAACAATGTTGAAAATGACCCTCTGAAAAAGAATGAGGAGAAAGTTCATCAAAAGACTATATTATGCAAGTTGCCACTCCTGATAATTAAAACAGGAAACAATAAGCAGGGTTAAAGGGAGCCATATGGACTAGCGACCAACTGTATAGTGAGGATAAATGACAGCCATGGAACGCAATGTGTCGGTTCCAGTTTAGCACAGTGGTTAAGAGCACAGACTCTAGAATCTGGTAGCCTGAGTTTTAATCCCAATTCTACCACTCTCAAGCTGTGTGACCTTCCCAAACTACTAAATCTTTGTGCCTCAGTTTCCCCATTTAAAAATATGGGGATAATGACAGTACCTACCTCATCAAGTTCTGACGGGAATTAAATAAGTTATTACATGTAAAGTACTTGGTATACAGTGAATGCTATATACGTTTAAGCTATTATTAATTGTGACCTCTTTCTCTAGGTTGACCTAGAATTTTAATGGAAATGAATAATATTATCATTTGGGTAAACCAATGAATTTGAAGTTCAACAAAACTAAAAGTAATAACTGAGTGCAAAATTGAAATACAAAAAATTTCCAACTGCTAGGTACCTCCATTGATTAGCACTAGAAGATATGTCTTTTTCTCCATCTCCTTTGCTATGCCTTTGATAGGAGCCAGAGGTGCTGGGCTCAATTATGATCTCAGCATTAACTGCAAAAGTGCTCAAATAAGTCATTTCCTCTCACTGGGCTTAGTTTTCTCACCTTTAAAATGAGACAGTGGGGTTTTCTAGATATCTAAAGCCCTTCCAGCAAGGTAGTATAGTTAAAAGTGATACAACGTTTATTTTAGTAAACAGTATTGTCATAAAAAGAGCCTTGGTGATGCAGTGGTTAAAGTGCTCATCTGTTAACTAAAAGGTCAGCAGTTTGAACCCACCAGTTGCTCTGTAGGAGAAAACTGTGGCAGTCTGCTTCCATAAAGATTACAACCTTGGACAAAAACTAACTCAAAATGGGTCAAACACCTAAATATATAATATAAAATGATAAAGATCATGGAAGAAAAAATAGGGACAATGCTAGGAGCCCTAATACATGGCATAAACAGAATACAAACCAAAAGTAACAATACACTAATACCAGAAGAGAAACTAGAGCTCCTAAAAATCAAACACTTACGCACATCAAAAGACTTCATCAAAAGAGTCAAAAGACAACCTACAGACTGCGAAAAATTATTGGCTACAACAAATCTGATCAGCGTCTAATCTCTAAAATCTACAAGATACTGCAAAACCTCAACAACAACAAAAAACAAATGACTCAATTAAAAAATGGGCAAAGGATATGAACAGGCACTTCGCCAATGACGACATTCAGGCAGCTAACAGACACATGAGGAAATGCTCACAATCATTAGCCATTAGAGAAATGCAAATCAAAACTACAAAGAGATACCATCTCACCCCAACAAGGCTAGCATTAATCCAAAAAACACAAAATAATAAATGCTGGAGAGGTTATGGAGAGACTGGAACACTTACACACTGTTGGTGGGAATGTAAAATGTTACAACCACTTTGGAAATCAATTTAGCGTTTCCTTGAAAAGCTAGAAATAGAAGTACCATACGATCCAGCTATCCTGCTCCTTGGAATATATCCTAGAGAAATAAGAGCCATCACACAAATAGATATATGCACAACCCTGTTCACTGCAGCACTGTTCACAATAGCAAAAAGATGGAAACAACCTAGGTGCCCATCAACGGATGAATGGATAAACAAATTATAGTATATTCACACAATGAAATGCTATGCAATGATAAAGAACAACGATGAATCTGTGAAACATAACGAGGAATCTGGAAGGCATTATGCTGAGCGAATTCAGTCAGTGGTAAAAGGACAAATATTGTATAAGACCACTATTGTAAGGACTCAAGAAAAGGTTTAAACACAGAAGAAAACATTCTTTAATGATCTGAGGAAGGGATAGGGATATTCACTAACTAGATAGTAGACAAGAATTATCTTAGGTAAAGGGAAGGACAACACACACTACAGGGGAAGTCAGCACAACTGGACTAAACCAAAACCTAAGAAGTTTCCTGAATACAACCAAACACTTCAAGGGACAGAATAGCAGGAGTGGGGGTCTAGGGACCATGGTTTCAGGGGACAACTATCTCAATTGGCATGACAAAGTTTATTAAGAAAATGTTCTTCATCTCACTTTGGTGAGTGGAGTCCAGGGTCTTAAAAGCTAGCAAGTGGCCATCTAAGATGCATCAATTGGTCCCAATCCACCTGGAGAAAAGGAGAATGAAGAATACCAAAGACACAAGGAAAATATTAGTCCAAGAGACAGAAAGGGCCACATAAGCCAGAGACTCCATCAGCCTGAGAACAGAACTAGATAGTGGCCAGCTACCACTAATCACTGCCCTGACAGGGAACACAAAAGAGAGTCCCTGTTGGAGCAGGAGAAAAACAGGGTGCAGAACTCAAATTCTAGTAAAAACACCAGACTTAATGGTTTGATTGAGACTGGAGCGACCCTGGAAGACACGGCCCCCAGACTCTCTGTTAGCCCAAAACTAAAACCATTCCATTCCCGAGGCCAACTCTTCAGACAAAGATTAGACTGGACTATGGGCCATAAAATGATACTCATGCAGAGTGTGCTTCTTAGCTAAAGTAGACACGAGACTAAATGGGCAGCTCCCGTCTAGAGGTGAGATGAGAAGGCAGAGAAGGTCAGGAGCTGGTTGAATGGACACGGGACATCCGTGGTGGAAAGGAGGAGTGTGCTGTCACAGTATAGGAAGAGCAACTAGGGTCACATAACAACGTGGGTATAAATTTTTGTATGAGAAACTAACTTGAATTGTAAATTTTCACTTAAAGCACAATAAAATAAACAAACAAATACATAAAAAATGCTAACCATAAAAAAAAAAAAAAAAAGATTACAGCCTTGGAAACCCTATGGGAAGTTCTACTCTGTCCTATAGGGTTATTATGAGTCAGAATTAACTCGATGGCAATGGGTTTGGTTTTGGTTTAATTTTGTCATAAGTGGGGAGGAGAGATTGGGACAAAGGAGAGAACTTCAGGCTAAAAGACATCCAGTGACCACTGAAATAATCCAAAGAAGAGATGATGAGGAACAGACCTAGGACAGCCAGAATAGCCAGAGAAAGGGGAGAGCTTTCAAGGGTTACCATAGTCTGGCCTTTGTATGCAGAGGCCGTACAAGAGAAGAAAGCATCATAATTCATGTACTGTAGTATATTATGCAATAAATACTTATTGTGTGGGGAATTATATAATTTCCAGTGCCAGGGATTTTTATATACTTTTTAAAATTTTTAAATCTTCTTCTGCAATTCAAAGAAATATTAACATCTCCATTTTACAGATGTTGAAACAGGCTCAGAGAGGTTAGCTAACTTGCTCAAAGTAATGAAATTAATAGACAGTAAAACTGATACTGTGATCCAGGGCATTAAAAGATAAATAGGATGTCCATGATCTCTACCCTTCAGTTGCTCACTAAGGTTCCAAAATTCCATAACTCTAATCACATCTATTTTCTAAATTAAGGGCAAAAAAGAAAATATAATGGGAACTTTCCAAGCTTTCAAAATTTTGTGTTGTTAAAAAGAGCAAATCAAAACCATTTCCTCTGGCCTCATGTTTCAGACTTTCATTAATGTTTTGTTCTACAAAATAAACTCTTAGGAATAACTTGTGTTGTCCTTTCTCCATCAGAGACCCAGCCATTGACCCCATCTCCCAGGCATTTTGGTTTCAGACCTCACATCTGTCATTAAATTAAGCCATAAAGAATGTCTAAGGCTGTTCAATTATTAATAACCTGGACCAGTCTGTTGTCAGTTCAATTACTTCTCCCAGGGTCTTGGCTAAACTATCTGATTTAAGAAAATCAATATCAAGGGGACAAATGGCCTTTGAACCTTACAAGGCTTAAACCTCCTTTTTCCTTCTGATATTTCACATGTTGAATCCATTTCCAATGCATCTGCAAACCATACTGAATCTAGTTATTGCTAAATGCAGGGAGAAAGCTAATTCAGAAATGTGTATTTGAGAAGCCGGGATAAAGAAACGTGTAACAGAGTGAAATATTTGATCATTAAGGTCCTACTATGTGTCAGGAAAATTTTCTAGGTGTTTTTTTGTTGTTGTTAGGTGACATCCAGTCGGTTCTGACACACAGCGACACTATGTACAACAGAATGAAACACGGACCAGTCCTGCACCATTCTCACAATAGTTGCTATGTTGAAGCCCATTGTTGCCAGCCTCTGTATCATTCCATCTCATCCAGGGTCTTCCTCTTTTTCACTGACACTCTATCTTACCAAGCATGATGTGCTTCTCCAAGAACTGTTCTCTCCTGATAACATGTCCAAAGCACACAAGAGGAAGTCTCACCACTCTTACTTCCAAGGAACACTCTGGCTGTTCTTCTTCCAAGACAGACTTGTTCCTTCTTCTGGATGTTCACGGTAAGGCGATTCAAAATACCATGGCTTGGCTCAGTGCACCTTAGTTCTCAAAGTGATGTCTTTGCTTTTCAACACTGTAAAGAGGTCTTTTGCAGCGTATTTTCCCAAAGCAATACGTCATCTGATTTCCAGACTGCTGCTTTCATGGGCACTGATTGTGGATCCAAGTAAAATGAAATCCCTGACAACTTCAATATTGTCTCTGTTTATCATGATGCTGCTTATTGGTCCAGTTGTGGGGACTTTTGTTTTCTTTATGTCGAAGTGTGTAATCTATACTGAAGGTTGTAGTCTTTGATCTTCATCAGTAAGCACTTCAAGTCCTCTTTGCTTTCAGCAAGGAAGGTTGTGTCATCTGCATATCACAGGTTGTTAATGAGTCTTCCACCAATCCTGATGACACTTTCTTCTTTATATAGTCCATCTTCTCAGATTATTTGCTCAGGATACAGATTGAATAAGTATGGTGAAAGGATAGAACCCTAAGGTGCACCTTTCTTGGTGCCATGGAGTACCCCCTTTTCCTCTTCAAATGACTGACTCTTGGTCTATGTATAGGTTCCTCATGACACAATTAAGTGTTCTGGAGTTGTCATTCTTCACAATGTTATCCTTAATTTGTTATGACCCACACAGTCAAATACCTTTGCATAGTTAATAAAACACAAGTAAATATATTTCTGGTATTCTGTGCTTTCAGTCAAGATCCCTCTGACGTCAGCAATGATATCCCTCATTCTGTGTCCTCTTCTGAATTTCTGGCAGTTCCCTGTCAATGTACTCCTGTAACTGTTTTTGAATCATCTTCAGAAAAATTTTACTTGTGAGTGATATTAATGATACTGTTCAATAATTTCCGTATTCTGATAGATCACCTTTCTTTGGAATGGGAACAAATATGGATGTCTTCCAGTCGGTTGGCCAGGTAGCTAGCTTCCAAATTTCCTGGCAAAGATAGATAGAAAAGATGGATCTTTTCTTTCTTTCCTGTCTTTTTAATGACCATTGCTTTCTTCATGTATGATGTCCTTGATGTCATTACACAACTCGTCTGATCTTTGGTCATTAGTGTTCAGTGTGTCAAATCTATTCTTTGGATGGTTTACAAAATGAGGTGGGATAGACTCAAGGTCGTATTTTGGTTCTTGTGGACATGTTTTAATTTTCTTCAGCTTCACCTTAAACTTGCATATGAGCAACTGATGGTCTGTTCTGCAGTCAGTCTCTGGGCTTGTTCTGACTGATGATATTGAACTTTGCCATTGTCTCTTTCCACAGATGTAGTCAATTTGATTCCTTGTATTCTCTCTGGTTAGGTCCACAAGTATAGTCCACATTTACGAATGTTGTTGAAAAAAGGTATTTGCAATGAATAAGTCCCTAATCCTGGAAAATTCTATCATAGGATTTCCCATATATTTCTATCACCAAGGCCATATTTTTCAAATACCAATCCTTCTTCTTTGTTTCCAACTTTCACATTCTAATCACTAGCACTTATCAATGCATCTTGCTTGCATGTTTGATGACTTTCAGACTGCAGTAGATGGTAAAAACTTCATTTTCCTCATTTTTGGCATTAGTGGTTGGTGGGTAAATTTGAATACTTGTGTTAATTGTTCTTCCTTGTAGGCTATTATACTATTATACTGACAGCATTATACTTCAGGATAGATTTTGAAATGTTCTTTTTGACGAATGTGATGCCATTCCTCTTCAATTTGTCATTCCTGGCACAGTAGACTATACGATTGTCTGATTCAAAATGGCCAGTGCCAGTCTATTTCAGCTCATTAATGCCTAGTACATCGATCTTTATGTGTTCCACGTCATTTCTGACTTTCCTAGGTTCATACTTCGTATGTTCCATGTTCCCACTATTAATGGATGTTTGCAGCTGTTTCTTCTCATTCTGAGTCATGCAACATCAGCAAATGAAGGTCCCAAAAGTTTGACTCCATTCATATCATTAAGGTCGACTTTACTTTGAGGAGGCAGCTCTTTCCCAGTCGTATTTTGAATGCCTTCCAACCTGAGGGGCTCATCTTCCATCACTTTATCAGACAATGTTCCGCTATTATTCATAAGTTTTCACTGGCCATTTTTTTTTTTTTTTTTCCAGAAAGACTACCAAGTCCTTCTTCTTAATTTTCCTTATTTCAGCTCCACTGAAACCTGTCCACCAAGGGTGACCCTGCTGGTATTTGAAATACTGGTGGCACAGCTTCCATCATCACAGCAACATGCAAGTCACCACAATATGACAAACTGACTGATGTGTGGTGGCTAGGTGTTTTAAATATGCTTATTTAATTCTTCCATCCATAAACAAAAGTTACTTATTTTAGCCTAATATTAGGTGTGAGGAAATGGAAGCTAATAAAGGCTAAAGTCTTGCCCCCTAAAATCTCTGAGTGATTAAGTAGTAGAGCCAGGACATAAAAGTTAGGTGATCTGACCATAAAGATAATATGTTCTCTATGACACCACAAACAAAAAGTAACATCATTTCTTACCATTCCCCACTCGTGCATTTTTTTGTATTCCAGCTTATTCAGGCTGGCAGCATGAGGTGGTAGGAACTGAAGATAAGAAATCTTGACTTCACAGGTTTTACATGTATTCATTAGTTATTTACTCAAAACGCATTACAAGAAATGGCATCCGTAAGGTAACAGCAATAAAAATAACAATACTAATCACAACAACTCTAAAAGCACGTAACAATTTCTGAGTATCAAATTCTGAGTTAAGCATTTTATTTATATTTTCACATTATCTCAGTACTTTGTGTATAAAAATTATCTGGCTGTATATTAGAATCACCTGGATAGCTTTTTAAAACTACTGATGCTTAAGCCCCACTCCCAGAGACTGATATCTGATGTACATTATTTCCTTTGTTTTGAAGATAATGAACTTTTTGAGACAGAGACTATTTATTCTTCTTACTAACAAATGAAGTGATATTGAGATTAAGTGTATTAAGAACACAGAGCTAATAAACTGCAGAGATAGAATTTGAACCAAGTCCATTGACTCAAGAGAATAAGGTCATGGACTTTCAGCCAGATACATCTAGGATTAAAACCCAGCTCCCCACTAGTTCTGTGACCTTGTGCAAGATAATGACTTTTTTTTTTAATTGACTTTTTACATCCAAAATTAGGATAGTAATAGCTTCTTAACAAAGTTTTTGTAACAATCTGTGAAATTATGTAAATAAATCACTTGGTATATTGTACCTAGTTCAGAGTAAGTGCTCAATATTTATTGATGCTTCTCCCTTCTCTTCAATAAAACCTGAACTTTTAGTACATTTTTTCCCTTCCATTATTTCTTTTTATTTCTTCTTTAGATTTAAAATTTTAATCCAGGCTTCTTGTTTCAGCAATATGGTGCTCTAAATCAAAGCTTTGCAATAGTGACCTGTGGCACACTGGTAATCCAAGAATGGGTTATATTTGGGCAGTGAGATATTTATTTCCTCAGCCTTCAAGGCAGCCATGTGTGAGGCCTGCAGTGTAGCCTATCCTGACCAAAGGGCTCATGGTGTTGTTAGAGGAAGGCAAGTTCCATTACAGGTGTAGGCCAAGGAATAGTCCAACACGGACGGGAGTATGGTTAGGAGCCTGGGAGCAGTCCCAGCCAAAGGCCTTGATCCTCTGTCTTCTCATAAGTCCAATAATTTTGTCCAAGCATGAGTAAATTTCCCTGTTAATATCATTCAAGCTACTTTTAGGGTGACTATTCTAAACTGGCACACACATTCTGCAAATTAGAGCTTCACCCTTATTTTAAAATATTTAATTATTTAAAAATATTTCATTAAAAGTTTGATTAGATTTGAAAGTTATTTGATTTTCACAAAGAATTTCAGCACTGTAATTATAAGTGAAAAGAAACAAAGAGCTGTTGGATTCTTTAAACATAATTTCAAATAGTTAAATATTTGAATAGTTTTGAATTTTTATCATTTTATTGTGTTAACAGTTTCTCATTGACAGCGACTATCAAGACTGTGAGGAGATCATCCTTGAATAGTCTTGATCAGGAATTCCATGTATCCATTTCAAAAATAAAGCCTAATATAAAAATAGTATATTCATGAAAGCAAACTCAAATGTTACATTTAAAAAATTTGAAGAACTTAAAAAATACATTTAGCATTTAATATCTTCTATATACTTTATATTTATTTTTATTATGCATTAATTTTTTAAACCAAGTCTCCTATGGTTAGCCCCCAAATATACTCCAATTTACCCCAACGTTCGTATAAATATCATTTTCTGTATGTGCCTAGATGTGAAAAAGATTGTGGAGAACTACCCTGGATAACCTGCAAACACCTAGAAATGATAAGAACACTGAAGAACATTCTTTACACACAGAGCTGAGCTCCTAAGAAATAAACGATACCAAAAATAAGTAGGGGTGCTGAAGGCAACTTATCAGCCTTGGTAACTAAGGACTTAAATTTTAACACCCAAACAAGGATAGTAGAGGAAGCCTTGAATCTGTATGAGGCAGGGTGTTTAAAATGAGACCCTTGAATACAGCTAAACCAAAAAACCAAACCTGTTGCCGTCGAGTCAATCTCGACTCATAGTAACCCTATAGGACAGAATAGAACTGCCTTATAGGGTTTCCAAGGAGCAGCTGGTAGGTTCAAACTGCTGATCTTTTGGTTAACAGCCATAGCACTCAACCATTGTGCCATCCAAAATGCTACAGAATTAGTGAAACGGTGGTCTAGAAAGAAATCACTCAGTAGACTACTTCTGAAAAAATTGGCCAGTGAAAACCTGAGCTTCCAGACTAAGGCAGACTAGGAACAAGGACCCGGCAGTCTACTTCTGAAAAGAATTGGCCAGTGAAAACCTTATGAATAGCAGCAGAACATTGCCTGATATAGCGCCGGAAGATGAGCCCGTCAGGTTGGAAGGCACTCAAAATACGACTGGGGAAGAGCTGCCTCCTCAAAGTAGAGTTGACCTTAATGATGTGGATGGAGTCAAGCTTTCAGGATCTTCATTTGCTAAGGTGGCAAGACTCAAAATGAGAAGAAACAGCTGCAAACATCCATTAATAATCAGAACATGGAATGTACAAAGTATGAATCTAGGGAAACTGGAAATCGTCAAAAATGAAATGGAATGCATAAACATCGATATCCTAGGCATTAGTAAGCTGAAATGGACTGGTATTGGCCATTTTGAATCAGACAATCGTATGGTCTACTATACCAATAACGACAACTTGAAGAGGAATAGCGTCACATTCATCATCAAAAAGAACATTTGAAGATCTATCCTAAAGTACAATGCTGTCAGTGATAGGATAATATCCATATGCCTACAAGGAAAACAAGTTAATATGACTATTATTCAAATTTACGCACCAACCACTAAGGCCAAAGATGAAGAAATTGAAGGTTTTTACCAGCTTCTCAGTTTGAAATCGATCAAACACGCAATCAGGATGTATTGACAATTATGGGTGATTGAAATGCAAAAGTTGGAAACAAAGAAGAAGGGTCGGTAGTTGGAAAATATGGCCTTGGTGATAGAAATGATGCCTGAGATCGCATGATAGAATTTTGCAAGACCAACGACTTTTTCATTGCAGATACCTTTTTGACCAGCATAAACAGTGACTATACACACGGACCTCGCCAGACGGAATACGAAGGAATCGAATCGACTACATCTGTGGAAAGAGACGATAGAAAAGCTCGACATCATCCATCAGAACAAGGCCAGGGGCCGACTGCAGAATAGGCTATCAATTGCTCATATGCAAGTTCAAGTGGAAAGTGAAGTAAATTAGACAAAGTCCATGAGAGCCAACGTACGACCTTGAGTATATCCCACCTGAATTTAGAGACTATCTCAAGAATAGATTTGATGCGTTGAACACTAATGACCGAAGACCAGATGAGTTGTGGAATGACATCAACAACATCACACGTGAAGAAAGCAAGAGGTCATTAAAAAGACAGGAAGGAAAGAAAAGGCCAAAATGGATCTCAGAAGAGACTCTGAAACTTGCTCTTGAACATCCACTAGCTAAAACAGAGGGAAGAAATGATGAAGTAAAAGAAATGAACAGAAGATTTCAAAGTAAAATTTTATAGTGACATGTGCAAAGAGCTGGAGATAGAAAACCAAAAGGGAAGAACACGCTCAGCGTTTCTCAAGCTGAAAGAACTGAAGAAAAAATTCAAGCCTCGAGTTGCAATAGTGAAGGATTCCATGGGGAAAATATTAAACAACACAGGAAACATCAAAAGAAGATGGAAGGAATACACATAGTCATTATACCAAAAAGAATAGATGTTCAACGATTTCAAGAGGTAGCATATGGTTAGGAGCCGATGGTACTGAAGGAAGACGTCCAAGCTGCACTGAAAACACTGGCAAAAAACAAGGCTTCAGGAATTGATGGAATATCAACAGAGATGTTTCAACAAACAAAAGCAGCACTGGAAGTGCTCACTTGTCTATGCCAAGAAATTTGGAAGACAAACCTGGCCAATTGACTGGAAGAGATCCATATTAATGCCTATTCCCAAGAAAAGTGATCCAACCGAATGTGGAAATTATCAAAAATATCATTAATATCACATGCAAGTAAACTTTTCCTGAAGATCATTCAAAAGTGGCTGCAGCAGTATGTTGACAGGGAACTGCCAGAAATTTAGGTTGGATTCAGAAGAGGACAGGGAATCAGGGACATCACTGCTGATGTCAGATGGATCCTGGCTGAAAGCAGAGAATATCAGAAAGACGTTTACCTGTGTTTTATTGACTATGCTGAGGTATTTGACTGCGTGGATCATAACAAATTATGGATAACATTGCGAAGAATGGGAATTTCAGAACACTTAATTGTGCTCTTGAGGAACCTGTGCATAGACCAAGAGGCAGTCGTTCAGACAGAACAAGGGGATACTGCGTGGTTTAAATTCAGGAAAGGTGTGTGTCAGGGTTGTATCCTTTCACCATACTTATTCAATCTGTGTCTGAGCAAAGAATCCGAGAAGCTGGACGATATGAAGAAGAATGGGGCATCAGGACTGGAGAAAGATGCATTAACAACCTGGGTTATGCAGATGACACAACCTTGCTTGCTGAAAGTGAAGAGGACTTGAAGCACTTACTGATGAAGATCAAAGACC
>NW_004443951.1:6629119-6642270 GCF_000243295.1 Trichechus manatus latirostris | reverse complement strand
ACCAATAAGCAACATCATGATAAACGGAGAAAAGACTGAAGTTGTCAAGCATTTCATTTTACTTGAATCCACAATCAACACCCATGGAAGCAGCAGTCAAGAAATCAAAAGATGAACTGCATTGGGAAAATCTGCCGCAAAAGACCTCTTTAAAGTGTTGAGAAGCAAAGATATCACTTTGAAGACTAAAGTGCGCCTGACCCAAGCCATGGTATTTTCAATCACATCATATGCATGCGAAAGCTGGACAATGAATAAGGAAGACCAAAGAAGAATTGACACCTTTGAACTATGATGTTGGCTAAAGTTATAGTAATTACAACAGTGAGGTTTACATTGGTACAGATCGACTCGACGGCACCTAACAACAACATACATGTACAGTAAAACTATAAAGCCATAATAGGAATGATACCCACTAACTTCAGGAGTGTAGTTACTTCTGTGAGAGAGAAAGAAAGAATAAGGGGGCTTTAGCTGCACTTACAGTGTTATATTTACCAAAATTAACTAAAAAAAAAAACAAATTTAAAAGAGGACAAATTGTTAACATCTGCTTCATCTTAGTTGTGGGCCGTTGGGTGTTTTTACATTATTTTATGTATATTTGAAATTTCCCTAATTTAAAATGTAAAAGGTTAAGTATCTTTAATTCATTAGGAGTTTTAGTATAAAATATGATGTAGCAGCAAAACTTATTTTTTCTAAATGGTTAACAAGTTGTTCTAACATCACTGAATTAATAAGTCATTCCTTTCTAATTTTAAATGTTACCTTTTCCATATGATAAATTTTTATAGGCTTGAGTTTATTTCTGGGCCTCCATTTCTGTTTCACTGATCTGTCTGGTGTTTATTCTGGTACTAGCCTCCCATTGTTTTCATAATTATAGTTGTAATATATGTTTCAATTAACATTGGCAGAAATATTTAGTCAATGTTCTCTTTTTTTTCTGTTATGTGGCTTCATCCACACCCAATGAGCTTTTTGTCTTTTATTGGTTATTTCTTTCATTATTCATTTTATTTATGCTTCCTTTATATTTTTTCCTTAATTTTGCTATATCACACAATGTTTCCTTAAAATCTCTTTATGTTTTCCCCTCTTTTTTAGTAATTTGCAAATCATTCATCCTAGTTTTATCTATTAATGGTTATATGAAATTAAAAAATAAATTTAATTCCTTACATTAGGCATGGGTACTTTTCACATGAGTCAGTAATTCCTTTTGAGGTATCCCTTGTTACTAACCAGTTCTGATAATAAACCAAAAACCAAACCCATTGCCATCGAGTTGATTCTGACTCATAGCAACCCTACAGGAAAGAGCAGAACTGCCCCATAGCGTTTCCAAGGTCTGGTGGATTCAAACTGCTAACATTTTGATTAGCAGCCGAGCTCTTAACCACTGTGCCAGCATACAGACAGGCATATAATAAAATGGGGGAAAACTTTGGAGTACATCTGGTTACAACTTCTAGTCATGTGCCACCATGTACCTTGGTTCATGTGACTTGAACAGAACTGTAGACGTTAGGGTGAATTTGTCTTGGTATCACGACACATGAAAGGTTATAGATAATGTAGGGCTGATTTGGGGATAGAATCTAGGTCTCTATTTGTTCAACCAATCAGCTACTTTACTTCAGAGCCATCTTCCAGGTTTTTATAATAACCTACTCTGAACCAAAGCTGACTTCTAGAATTGTGGAAGGAAATTTTGGAATTGCAGGCCTACCTCTCACTATATATCTTTGACCATGTAATATCATCTTTATGAGCCATGTTACATTTGTAGAGAGAGAAATCGTACCATCTGGTAGCGTTATTAAGATTAAATATAATTACCAAGACAATGTGCTCAGTGAGAAACCATTTTAATTCTCCTGGAATCCAGATTTCTGGGTCCATGTAGTTGGGGTGACCTACCCAGTCCATTTGCCCTTAGGTGTCCTTTTGAACCTTCAGCCTTAAGGAACTGGTTTTCCTGCCGTCATCTTCAGGTCAAACAACAGCCTAGTACGTAGCTTAGCAGAGGCCATTTTGCCTTAGGCATTGGGTTCTTTTGGAGAATTTTCTATGTGCAGTGTTTTCAGAAGCATGAACTCCAGGGTCTGACTGGAAGCTGTGTTTTAGAATATATGGTATATCCTTAATGACGCTGTTTTTACAAAGAAGTGACCCTTAAACTGCACGTGCTCTCACTCTATCTCCTGAGAAGCCAACATGGAAGGAATTTCCAATGATCTTCAGGAGACTACCCTGCCTGGACACTGCCTATATAACCTATTTTCACTATCCCCTCTTTTTAGAGCCTTCCCTATACTTTTGGTTTGACGCTGCCCAATATGAATCATACCTACTCACAATAAATATATTCTGTTACACTAATTTCTGGTGTTTCCTTGCACACTTAGGTTTTTAACATCAAAAAACAACAAAAGAATACATACATGTGTGGATTTGTATGTGTGTGTGTGTGTGTGTGTGTGTGTGTGTGTATAGGAGCTCTGGTGGCGTAGTGGTTTAGAGCTCGGCTGCTAACCAAAAGGTCAGCAGTTCAAATCCACCAGTCACTCCTTGGAAACCCTATGGAGCAGTTCTACTCTGTCCTACAGGGTCGCTATGAGTTGGAATCGACTTGACGGCACACAACCACAACAAATATATACATATACACAAGTGCATATTATGTATGTGTATATGTACATATACACATATGTGTGTATATGTTTGCATATTATAAATGTAGTTAAGGTAAGCCTCCTGCGCATGAAGAACCTCCAGGTTGCCACCCAAGTTCCTAAAAGAATGCCAGGTAATACTAGACCTGATACGTCAAAACACGTGAAGTCTGGAGTATAGATAATCACTGTGAAAAATGAATCCTTATCTACTATAAGCTCATGTTGAGGAGTCACAGGAATCAACAAGATTTCTTAATCAGTTGCACCTGTGTCTTGTTAACTAGAAATTGTCAAAATCATCACACAGATACTGCAGTCTGATAGAGACAATAAAGAAATGGCTTCCAGATTGCACATTAGAAGATTCTGCTCCCTCACTGAAAGCTTGTGAGAAGTCAGACAAAAGAGGTAAAAGGGGAATGGAGCAAAACATTCTCATCAGAGGAAGTTTAGCATATCAAACGGGGGCATGCATTAACATGACAGGAGGGGGAAAAAAAGATCTTCCAGGGAGACTCTTCTCCGTATAACTCAGAATAAATATCCACTGACATACAGACATAAAATGTCTTTCTTTTTCTCAATCTGACAGCATTTCCTGCATAGAGTTTTGTTCTAAATTGTGTTAATTCATTCATTCAGGAAATATTCATTTAATCATTTTATTCAATAATGAGTTATAGGACTCCTACTCTGGTATGTGCTGGAATGACAGAAATAAGACCAGGCCCTTTGCCCTTAAGGAATTACATAGTGGGGAAGATAAACAAATAAGAAAAACACATCCAGTAAAGTGCTGAGGTAGACTCTGTAACAACTTAATGGAAGGGAAGCTGAGTCTTTACAGATGAATAGGGACTGGCCAAGCAGGAGGGAATGCATGAAGACATACTAAGCAGAGGGAGCAACTACAACAAAAGTTCAACGGTTTGTGGAATTGCAAGCGGTGTCTTGTGATGGAGCAAATAATTCTGGAACCAGTGGCGTAAGAGATGAGACTGTGGTGTTAAAGGACATGTGAGCCATGTTAAGGAGTCTTAAATTTTACTGAAAACAGTATGAAGGGGTTATTGAAGGGTTTTAAGCCTAGGTGTGAACAACTCAGATTTAAGTTTTGAAAGAGCACCCAGGATTGCACTGAGTGAACGGATTAGGAATTAGACTGTGCCCTGAAGTCAAACGAAAAAGGCATAAACTTTACTCTCAAGAAACTCATAGTCTTATGGAGACGATCTACAAATAAACAAATGATTGCAAATCCATTTCCATCAACACAAAAATAGGAGGATAGACTAAGAACTCTTGGGGTGTGGGTGCACAGAGGAGGGTGATCACATCCAGCTGAGTAGGTGAGAAAATATTTTCATTTGAGCTAGTTCCTAAAAGATGAGGTGCAGTTCTGAGTAAAGAAACCACTCTGGATTTAGTGTCATGCTATGTGTTCCCTTAGTTGCTGCACATTTGGATTGCAAGCTGACTGAGGTCAGGGCCAGACCTTCATTTTTTTTGTAACTCCAAACTAGTTACTCAGAGGGCTGAGGACAGAGCATATAGTTCAAAAACAGACAACTGCAGCCAGTACCTTGGAGTGGAGAGGCTTAGGTGATGAAGGTAAAACTACGAGAGGTAAAATTGACCTCCTGCTCTCATTCTCTTCCAGGGTGATGGCAAGGTCGAAAAGAACAAATAGAGCACCAACTGCCTGGATAGCTCTAATTCTAAACCAGCATACAGTACATCAAGAGAATGAATCTCCACCTTTACCCAGCCCATGATTCTCCTGCCCAGACGTGTTACAGAGTTAATAGGACGAGTGGGTCAACAGGAGTACACACGTTTGGTTTCTTAAATGGGTTACTCATCAGGCACAAAGGAAGAAGCCACAGGTTTTCGGTGCCTCTGAAATTCTCAAACAGGAATACATGGGCTTCCGTATTTATGCAAAACCAAAAATCCCTGCTTTCTTTTTTCTTATTTTTTGCTCATTCAATACCTTCCTGAGGTGGCCTTACTTCCCCCTATAACGTGGGGAATGATTTTGAGCCCTAGGTTAAATGTCTTCACAGCCCTTCCTTGATGAGAAACTTAATGGTTTTCTATTTTCTTCCAAATGCATACAAATCATATGTAGTAGATTGCAAAATTGTTCACAATTCTTACCTCCTTGTATTCACATTGTTTGCACTAAGAACATACTACTCTTTCCATTAAAAGGTAAACCCCTTAAGCCTGGGCTGGCCTTGTGATTGGCTTTGGCCAACAGAAATTAGTGGAAGTGATGGTATGCCTGTTCTGAGTCAAAAACTCAAGAAGCCTTGTGTAGTTTCATTTTCACTCTTGAATTCTGCTACTGGCATTGCATCAATTCCAGGGTTGGCTGACAGAGGAAGAGAGAACATATGTGAGAGAACCTAGTTGTTTCAGCTGAAGCCATGCTAGACCAGCCTACAGTCAACTGATTCCCAAACATATGAGAGAACCCAGGCAAGACCAGCAATCTACCTGATCCAGAGCTGACCGCCAATACAGAAGGACCACCTAGCTGACCAATGGACTCATGAACAAAAATAAATACTTATTGTTTTAAATTACTGCATTTTGGGGTGCTATGTTATTTAGCAATATCTAAATCATATACCATGTAATACCCCTGTGTTCACAGCTAAAAACAAAAAATAAGATGGAGAAAATAGAAGTAGAAAAGAAAAGAAAATGTCATTTACTTTCCATTATAGTTTATAGTAACTATTTGGTGTTAAACTGACGTTATCTGATTTTTTTCACTATCTTTAACCTTTTTAAATATATATATATGGAAATATATATATTTAAATGTATGTATTTTATAGACATATTTTAAATATATATATTTATATATATGTTAAATACACAAATATATACATATGGAAAATAGCCATATATCTATATATATACATACATACACATATATGTATGTGTTGCTGTTGTTGTTAGGTACTGTCAAGTCAGTTCCGACTCATAGTGACCCTATGTACAACAAAAGGAAACACTGCTGGGTCCTGCGCTATCCTCACTATTGTTGACATGCTTGAGCTCACTGTTGCAGCCACTGTGTCAAGCCATCTCATTGAGGGTTTTCCTCTTTTTACCTGATCCTGTTCTTTACCAAGTATGATGTACTTCTCCAGAGACTGATCCTTCCTGATAAAATGTCCAAGTATGTGAGACAGAGTCTCGCCATTGTTGCTTCTAAGGAGCATTCTGGTTGTACTTCTTCCAAGACAGATTTGTTTATTCTTTTGGCCATCCATGGTATATTCAATATTCTTCACCAATACCACAATTCAAAGGCGTCAATTCTTCTTTGGTCTTCCTTATTCATTGTCCAGCTTTTGCATGCATACAAGACGACTGAAAACACTATGGCTTGGGTCAGGCGCACCTTAGTCTTCAAGGTGATGTTTTTGTTTTTCAACACTTTCAAGAGGTCTTTTGCAGCAGATTTGCCCAATGCAATGCGTCTTTTGATTTCTTGACTGTTGCTTCCATGGGCGTTGACTGTGGATCCAAGTAAAATGAAATCATTGACAACTTCAATCTTTTCTCCATTTATCATGATGTTGCTTACTGGTCCAGTTGTGAGGATTTTTGTTTTCTTTATGTTGAGGTGTAATCCATACTGAAGGCTGTGGTCTTTGATCTTCATCAGTAAGTGCTTCAAGTCCTTTTCCCTTTTAGCAAGCAAGGTTGTGTCATCTGCATAATGCAGGTTGTTAATGCGTCTTCCCCCAATCTTGATGCCCGGTTCTTCTTCACACATTCCACCTTCTCACATTATCTGCTCAGCATACAGACTGAACAGGTATGGTGAAAGGATACAACCTTGACACCACTTTTCCTGACTTTAAACCACGCAGTATCCCCTTGTTCTGTTCAAACAACTGCCTCTGATTTGTGTGCAGGTTCCTCATGAGCACAATTAAGTGTTCTGGAATTCCCATTATTTACACAATGTTATCCATAATTTGTTATGATCCACACAGTCAGATGTCTTTGCATAGTCAATAAAATACAGGTAAACATCTCTCTGATATTCTCTGCTTTCAGCCAGGATCCATCTGACGTCAGCAATGATATCCCTGGTTCCACATCTTCTTCTGAATCTGGCTTGAATTTCTGGAAGTTCCCTGTTGATATACTCCTGCAGCTGCTTTTAAATGAGCTTCAGCAAAATTTTACTTGGGTGTGATATTAATGACATTGTTCAATAATTTCCACATTCAGTTGGATCACTTTCTTGGGAATAGGCATAAATATCTATCTATCTATCAAGGCTATTTTCCTCAAATATTAAGGCTACTTACTTTCAAAATACCATTTGAACTTGATTATCCTAATATATGTTTTTGGTCAACTTTTATCCTCTAGATTTTACTCCACAACTTTAGGTAGTGGGGAAAAGATCAGTTCCTGCGCTTGAGAATTTTCTAGTTTGGAAGGTGATGTGGATATGTGACAATGTAAAGTCAGTTTCTTTCTCTTGATTTATCTGTAAAATGACGAGTTTGAACAAGATTACAAAAACCTGAGTTCAAATTTTGCTTTCACCACTCATTATCTTTGTGATCTTTAGTGGGTTATTTTACCTCAGTTGACCCATCCATAAAATAAGAATAATAATACTTTATTGGTCAGAAGGCTAACTCTTCAGCTAAATAGATAAAACAATCTTCTGAGTTTTTTTTTCCCTCAGCTCCAATATACATGTTCCTATGGTTCTAGTTTTATTAAGTACGTATTATATACCAGGCATTTACATGCAAAATCTCATTTAACAATCACATCATCATTGTGAGGAAGGTATTAATATTACCATTTTACTGATGAGGAAATTGAAGCTCTCACAGAAATTAAGTGATTTTCTCAAGGACACAATGCTGATAAATGGTAGAACCAGGATCCAAAACCGGGTTTATTTAATGTTAAAAGTAGAGCTCTATATATTAATCCCTACTGTGTCCCTCTTTTCTCAGTTCTTGACAATCTAGGCTGAACAAAGTAGTAAAATTCTCTCACAAATTAAAGAGCAATACTAAAAAGATCTAGGCTTTCAATTTGTCTCTAAAGACAAAGTAAGGTTTTTTTGTTTTTTTTTAAATAAAAAGCTTATGATGGATAGCAAACTGCAGAACAGTAAGTAATTGTATGAGGGAGAGAGCAGCACTTGCTCAGAAATGGCCTTTCCCTTTGGCAAAACCAAAACCAGTTGTCAATTCTAACTCATAGTGACCCCATGTGTGTCAGAGTAGACCTGTGCTCCACAGTGTTTTCAATGGCTGATTTTTTGGAAGTGGCTTACCAGGCATTTCTTCCATAGCACTGCTGAGTGGACTCGAACCTCCAATTTTTCTGTTTTTGTTAACTGTTTACAACACCCAGGCACTTTCCTTTGGCAAAGCACCTGTGAATTATGGGATGACTAGCCTATAGCATAATGTTACGTACTGCTTTCGAGGGCAGAGACCAAGCCACCGAGTGCTGTCAGACCAGGTGCCTAGGTTGTTTACTAACAGAAGGGAAGGTTATATTGAGTCAACAAAATCTCTCATACAGTTCTCCTGAGGCCAATGGCAACTGCTTATGAGCTATTGATAAAAGAGAGGACTCAGCTCAGTCTCCGGCCAATATCGGGGTATAATCAGACCCGTGTTTCATTTTATGCCTTGATCAGAGCTAAAACTAAGATAGGGGTTCAGTTTGAAGCCAGGCTTGAGATTCTGTCCATCTGAGGAAGGAATCAGTCACTAACCATAACCATAAAACAACAGACAAATCAAAATCTCTTATTTTTGCAACATCATCTGTTTCAAATAAACATGTTTTGAAAAGTTGATGCAATATTATCCTAATCACACTTACTCTGTTACGCTGTTATGTTTCACTGACACATTTTTTACTACTAATGCAAAGCTCAGGATGTGCTTTTATAAATTTCAAATTATTAGAATACAAATTCATGGAGTTTCACCTTATAGTAGTTTTGAAAACCTAAGAATTGGAAGAGATCAATTTTAAATGGAGAAAGCCAGAGCATCTTATGGACTGCAAAAAGCAAATAAAATGTTTCCTTATTAAAGACTGCTCTCGCCAATGAGTTTCAGAGAACACCAAGATCTCCCCTTTGTTTAGAGATAATCACGTTTCTCTCAGAGTGGTTCACTAGGGCTTTACCTTGGGCATGAATTTTTCATGACTGATTGATTGAAAAGACAATGCCAACAGAGAATAATACAAGCATAGGGACCTGTTTCACAAGGTAGAGTTAAATTACTCCAAGGGTTAGAACGACAAACCCAGGTGCTGCATTAGACTTACCAAGTAAATTGACAATTACAAAACTGTTGAAAATGAGAAAAATCAATTAGGGAAAGGTTGACTTGTACTAAAAAGTAGTGTTTACTTTATTGAACACCATTCAGTGGATTTTGGAAACAAACAGAGAAGGCACTACAGGAAAATGCTTATCTTTGTGTAGGATATGGGGGGATTTAGAGCGAGAAGAAAGCTGGACTGGGAGAAAGGAGACCTGTCTTCTTGTCCTACTTATGCCACTGACTTGTTATGTGACCTTAGGAAGGTTACTTCCTACCTCTGATTCTCTATTTTCCCACTTCTAAAATAGACATACTTGACTAATTCCCATCCCACCCTCCTTGGAAGATCCTGGATGGACGTCAGTCAAGGGGCCATAGTCAAACACATTCTGCTGTTGTACTGTTGTGTGCCATCAAGTATATTTTCAACTTGTAGGTAACTCATGTGACAGAGTAGAACTGCCCCATAGGGTTTTCTAAGCTCTAATCTTTATGGAAGCAGATCTCCATGTCTTTCTCCTGTGGAGCCACTGGGTGGGTTCGAACGACCAACTTTCAGGTTAGCAGCTGAGCACTTAACCATTGTGCCACCAGGGCTCCTTAAACACATTTTAGGAACCATAATTTAAAAGAATGGGTGCTACTACAGGCAAACCAGAAGGCTAAGAGTCAAAGAGTTGACCAGACAAAAGGCCTTTGGAGGAAGCAAAGGATAGGATACTAGAAAGGTCAACTCCAAATGACAAGATCGTAGGCAGATATTAAGGCCCAGAGTCATGGATTGAGGAGTTTGGACAAAGTAACACAATTAGGTCAGGTCAAGAGTGAAAAAGGATACTCTAGCGTCAACAAACGAGGACCGTAGTGGTTCAGTGATAGAATTCTCACTTTTCACACAGGAGACCTGGATTTGATTCCCAGCCAAATCACCTCATGCATAGCCACCATACATCTGTCAGTGGAGGCTTGCATGTTGCTGTGATGCTGAACAGGTTTCAGCAGAGCTTCCTGGGATCTACTTCAGAAAATCATCCATTGAAAACCCTATGGATCATAACAGTCTGATCTGCAACTGATCATGAGGATGGTACAGGACCAGGCAGTGTTTTGTTTCGTTGCGCATGGGATCTCCATGAGTTGGAGGTCAACTTGGTAGCTAACAAAAACAACAGAGTCAACAGATGCCTGACTGATTGATTAATTCTTTTTTTCTGTTAATAAACATTTGTTGAACTCTGCCTGTGTGCCCAGCACTGCTCCATGTGCTAGAGATACAAAGATAAGATACATAGTTCCTTACCTCTATACATTCTATATATCCTTGTAGGGGAGAAAAATAACAAACAAGTAAACAAATCGATGTATGATGCAACATCAGATAGTGACAGTTACTATGAACAAAAAGGAAATAATGATGAGTAAGGTGATAAGGTGAGAGGTAAACTATGGTGTGAATGGATTAAAATTATCATTATTTTATATACAATTTGTCAAACACCTGCTAAATTGCAAAGAAAGGATAAGATACTTTTACATTGCATGCTATTTCTAATCCCTAAAAAAGTCTTGCAGGTAGATATTATTTTCATTTTTACAGTTTAGGAAACTAATAGGAAGAACACTAAAAATCAACTAACTATTGGCTTTGGTCACCCTTCAGAGATGGGAACCTGAAAATAGGTTTAGCTGTTCAGAACGATGATGCCACAAATGCTGTAAGAGGCTATGAAAAGGGAAATCTCCCAAGTTAGGCACAAAATGGCTTGAGAAAACAGGAAAAGGAGACTGGCTTGGGATCTTATTGCGGTTAGAAGGTAGGGCCAGGCTCAAGGTTCTAACATGTATGCAGCAGAGCCTGTGGTTTGAACTCCCTGACAGTGTCAAAGGAAGAAGCACCCTTGCATTCCTATCACATTGCTCAGATATGGGGGAGAAGGGGAAGGAGGCTTGAAAGTTCTCAGCAGTCAAACATCCACAATAGAATCAGACTCTTTATTATACCTTCTAAAGATGATCTGGAGTCCCTGGGTGGTGTAAACAGTTAATACACTCAGCTGCAAACAAAAGGTTGGAGGATCAAGTCTACCCAGAGGCACCTCAGAAGAAAGGCCTGGTGATCCACTTCAAAAAAAAATCAGCCATTGAAATCATTATGAAGTATAGTTCTACTCTGACACACATGGAGTTGCCATGAGTTGGAATTGAGTTGATGGCAACAGGTTTTGGTTTAAAGATGACACAGCTAGTCACACTGTAGTGACTCAAATGGAGAGATATTGTGGGTTATCTTCAATGCAACTGGGGAGACTTTTCTCAGAAAAAGGAACGTGGGTGTGGTAGTATACATAAGACACTAGAGAGGTGGTAAGATAATGGTTTCTGGACTGCTCCTCCTGCAAAAAACAATTTAAAATGTCCTTAAAAATATGGGATAACTGAGGTGGGGCCAAGATGGCGGAGAAGTCAGATGGCTTCCTATATCCCTCTTACAACAAACACCTGGAAAAACAAGTGATTTGATTGTATATGAATATCTAGGAGCCCTGAACAAGGCAAAGTTGAGGAATCAGACTGAGTGGCGGAGGTAGAGAGAGACGTTCAGAAGAAGTGAGGAGTTGCCAGACTGGACTCGGCGGGAGCCACAGCTCTTCAGCCCGGGCTGGCTTAGGGTGCACAGTGAGGTGGGCATACAGCTCTGCATGCTCGCTTGGGAGGCAGTTTCCACATTGAGAGAGATCGGGTGGCAGACATTCTGCATGGACACTCCAAACCAGTGAAAAGCAGCGGATTTAAAAAAAAAACCCATTTGGGAAAACCTCTCTCCCATTTACCTCCTCCCTCCCTGTTCTGCATCAGTCCAGCTGGCTTCAGAGATCTCTGAGTCCTCTGGGCCAGAAGTAGATCCCATAAGGTACCCTGACCCATTCTCTTGGCCTTGGAGAGGGAATAAATTAACAAACAGGGAAAAAATAAGCTACTGGCTCCCCTAAGCGAGGAACTCAGGGTTGGCACACCTCCTTTGCCTAGGCACAGGCATAAGGGGTCCACAGACTTTGAGTGTCTTCCACCTCTGTATAGACTTGTGTGGACCCATCTCAACAACGTAAGCCCTCACTACCACAGTACAACAGGGTAAACACATAAAGTCTAACTTCAACTGTTTCAGCTGTGAAGTGGCAGATTTGTGACACATGACACTGCTCTGCCCTTTAAGCAGGAGTCATACCAGTCTGCATCATGGGCTTGAGGAGCGGTGGCTCCACCCATGACACCTAGACACCTGCTAAAGGGGTCCAAGAATAAGTGGTGACCCTGAGTCTTTACAGCCAACAGAGCAGGGTGCTCATAGTCTGGCTGCAAAACTCACCTACCTACTTGCTCTAGGGAACAGGGACATGCTTTCCTTTCAGACACTCAGGTGCAGCCGTCAGCCCCCAGCCTTGCTCAGCGTGTGATCCCCTACTGCAGCCAGATACCAATCACGCATGCCTCTCTAAGACTGGAGGTGAGAGCCTATACCACACATTTGGTGACTGACTGCCTGGATACCTGAGCTGAATCCATACAGGAAAATTTAATGGATTCCTGGGTGTACATACTTAGTTACAGAACTAACTACCTGGTGACAGGACGTTAGAGCTTCAAAGATGCCAATAATCAAACTAGCACACATGAGCAGCCTATTTGGGCATATCAAAATAAAACAAAACAAGAAGCTAAGACACACTAAACAAATATAAAATAAAATTATAATAACTTATTGATGGCTCGGAGACAATAGTCACTATCAAATCACATAAAGAGGTAGTTCATGATGGTTCTGCAAGCTCCCAAAATAAAGAATCAATAAATTCTCCAGAGGAAGAGAATTTCTTGGAATTACCAGAGGCAGAATACCAGATTAATAAATAGGACTCTTCAAGAAATTAGAAAGAAAATTCTACAAACTGCAGAGACTTCCAAAGAACACACAAAGTAGGGGCTGAACGTAAAAAAGTTATTCAAGAGCATAATGACAAATGTAATAGGCTGCAAGAATCCATAGAGAGACAGCAATCAGAAATCCAGAAGATTAACAATAAAATTTCAGAATTAGACAAATCAATAGAAA
>NW_004443951.1:6624635-6628939 GCF_000243295.1 Trichechus manatus latirostris | reverse complement strand
TAATCAAACTTGCCAAAACCAAAGATAAAGAGAGAATTTTAAGAGTGGCTAGGGATAAAAGAAAAGTCATCTACAAAGGAGAGTCAATTAGAATAAGCTCAGACTACTCAGCAGAAACCATGCAGGCAAGAAGGCAATCGGATGACATATATAAAGACTGGAAGGAAAACAACTGCCATCCAAGAATTATATATCCAGCAAAACTGTCTCTCAAATACAATGATGAAATTTGAGCATTTCCAGATAAACAGAAGTTTAGGGAATTTGCAAAAACCAAACCAAAATTACAAGAAATATTAAAGGGAGTCCTATGGTTAGAAAACCAAGAACATCAGATAACAACACCAGACTAGAACACAGGACAGAGCAACCAGATATCAACTCGGATAGGGAAGCCACAAAAATACATCAAAGCTAAAACATTGAAAATAGGGAAACAAAGATATCAATATGTAAAAAAGAACAACATTAAAAAAAAAGAGGGATTAAAAATGTAGACAGATTTATTCATATGGAGGGGAAGTCAAGGCGATACAAAGAAATAAAAGACTGGTAAAAACTTAGAAAAGTAGGGGTAAATATTAAGGTAACCACAAAGGAAACTAACAATCCTAGAATTCAAAATAAAAAACTAGAAAAATATAAAGACTCAGCCAACACAAAATCAACAACAATGAAAAAGATGAAAAGCAAATACATAAAGAAAAACGACTCAGCACAGAAAACTAAGGGGAACAAAGAAACTGTGAACAACGGACAAAAAAAGACATCAAAATGACAGCACTAAACTCATACCTATCAATAATTACGCTGAATGTAAATGGACTAAATGCACCAATAAAGACACAGACAGTAGCAGATTGGATAAAAAAGCACGGTCCGTCTATATGCTGCCTACAACAGACACACCAGACTTAAAGACACAAACAAGCTAAAACTCAAAGGATGGAAAAAATATATCAAGCAAACAACACTCAAAACAGAGCAGGAGTGGCAATACTAATCTCTGACAAAATAGACTTCAAAGTAAAATCCACCACAAAGGATAAGGAAGGACAGTATATAATAAGTAAAGGATCAATACACCAGGAGGACATAAGTATGATACATGTTTACACACCCAACGACAGAGCTCCAAAATACAGCACTGAAAAGACAGATAGACAGCTCTACAATAGTAGTAGGGGACTTCAACACACCACTTTTGGTAAACGACAGAACATCCACAAAGAAGCTCAACAAAGACACGGAAGAGCTAAATGCTACAATCAACCAACTTGATCTCAGAGACATATACCGAATAGTGCACCCAACAGCAGCTAAGTATACTTTCTTTTCCAACGCACATGGAACATTCTCCAGAATAGACCAAATATTAGGCCATAAAGCAAGCCTTAACAAAATCCAAAACATCGAAATATTACAAAGCATCTTTTCTAACCATAAAGCTATGAAAGTAGAAATCAACAACACAAAAAACAAGGAAAAAAAAAATCAAACACATGGAAACTGAATAACACCTTGCTCAAAAACTACAGGGTTATAGAAGAAATTAAGGATGGGATAAAGAAATTCATGGAAGCAAACAAGAATGAAAACACATCCTACCAGAACCTTTGGGACACAGCAAAACCAGTGCTCAGAGGTCAGCTTATAGCAATAAATGCACACATCCAAAAAGAAGAAAGGGCCAGAATCAAAACATTAACCCTACAACTGGAACAAGTAGAAAGGGAGCAGCAAAAGAAGCCCTCAGGCGTCAGAAGAAAGGAAATAATAAGAATTAGAGCCGAATTAAATGAAATAGACAATAGAAAAACAACTGAAAGAGTTAACAAGACCAAAAGCTGGTTCTTTGAAAAGATCAACAAAATTGATAAATGATTGGCCAAACTGACAAAAGAAAAACAGGAGAGGAAGTAAATAATCCATATAAGAAATGAGATGGGTGATATCAAAACAGACCCAACTGAAATTAAAAGAATCATAACAGAATACTATCAAAAATTGTACTCTAACAAATTTGAAAACCTAGAGGAAATGGAGAAATTTCTAGAAACTCACCACCTACCTAAACTAACACAAACAGAGATAGAACAATGAAATAAACCCATAACAAAACAAGATATTGAAAAGGTTACTAAAAAACTCCCAATGAAATAAAGCCCTGGCCTGGATGGCTTCACTGGAGAATTCTACCAAACTTTCAGAGAAGAGTTAACACCACTTCTACTAAAGGTATTTCAGAGTATAGAAAAGGATGGAATACTCCCAAACTCATTCTATGAAGCCCACATAACCCTGATACCAAAACCAGGTAAAGACACCACAGAAAAAGAAAATTACACAGCAATATCCCTCAGGAACATTGACGCAAACATCCTCAACAAAATTCTAGCCAATAGAATTCAGCAATATATATAAAAAAAAAAAAAATTCATCATGATCAAGTGGGATTTATACCAGGTATGCAGGGATGGCTCAACATTACAAAAACAATCAGTGTAATCCATCACATAAATGAAACAAAAGAACCACATGATCTTATCAATTGATGCACAAAAGGCAATTGAGAAAGTCCAACACCCATTCATGATAAAAACTCTCAAGAAAATAGGAATAGAAGGGAAATTCCTCAGTATAATTAAGAGCATTTATACAAAGCCAACAGCCAGCATCAACCTAAATGGAGAGACTTTGAAAGCATTCCCCTTGAGAATGGGAACGAGACAAGGATGCCCTCTATCACGGAGGTCCTAGCCAGAGCGATTAGGCTAGAAAAAGAAATAAAGGGCATCCAAATTGGTAGGAAAGAAGTTGAAGTATCTCTATTTGCAGATGATATGATCTCATACACAGAAAACCCCAAAGAATCCACAAGAAAACCATTGAAACTAATAGATTTCAGCAAAGTTTCAGGATACAAGATAAACATACAAAAATCAGTTGGATTCCTTTACACCAATAAAGAGAACCTTGAAGAGGAAATTACCACATCAATACCATTTATAATAGCCCCCAACAAGATAAAATACTTAGGAATAAATCTAAGCAGAGATGTAAAAGATCTGTACAAGGAAAACTATAAGACACTACTGCAAGAAACTAAAAGAGACCTGCATAAGTGGAAAACATACCTTGCTCATGGATAGGTAGACTCAACATAGTGAAAATGCCAATTCTACCCAAAGTGATCTACAGATACAATGCAATCCCAGTCCAAATTCCACCGGCATTTTTTAATGAGATGGAGAAACAAGTGACCAACTTCAGATGGAAAGGGAAGAGTCCCCGAATAAATAAAGCATTACTCAAGAAGAAGAACAAAGTGGGAGGCCTCACACTACCTGAGTTTAGAACCTTTTATATCACCATGTCAAAACAGCCTGGTATTGGTACAATAACAGAGACACAGACCAATGGCACAGAGTTGAGAATCCAGACATAAATTCATCCACCTATGAGCAGCAGATATTTGACAAAGGACCAAAGTCCGCTAATTGGGGAAAAGACAGTCTCTTTAACAAATGGTGCTGGCCTAACTGGATATCCATCTGCAAAAAACTGAAACAAGACCCATACCTCAGACCATGCACAAAAACTAATGCAAAATTGATCACAGACTTAAATGTGAAATCAAAAACGATAAAGATCATAGAAGAAAAAATACAGACAATGCTAGGAGCTGCAATACATGGTATAAACACAATACGAACCATAGGTAACAATGCACAAGTACCAGAAGACAGACTAGATAAATGGGAGCTCCTCAAAATCAAACACTTAAGCTCATCAAAAGACTTCACCAAAAGAGTAAAAAGACAACCTACAGACTGGGAAAAAAAATTTGGCTATGACAAATCCGATCAGCAACTAATCTTTAAAATCTACAAGATACTGCAAACAAAACCAAAACTACAACATAAAGACAAATAACTCAATTAAAAAATGGGCAAAGAAAATGTTCTGCATCCTACTTTGATGAGTGGCGTCTGGGGTCTTAAAAGCTTGCAAGCAGCCATCTAAGATGTATCAATTGGTCCCAACCACCTGGAGTAAAGGAGAATGAAGAACACCAAAGACATAAGGAAAGTATTTGCCCAAGAGACAGAATGGGCCCCATAAACCAGAGACTTCACCAGCCTGAGGCCAGAAGAACTAGATGGTGCAGGGCTACCACAAATGACTGCCCTGACAGGGAACACAACAGAAAGTCCCTGATGGAGCAGGAGAAAGGTGGGGTGCAGAACTCAAATTCTAGTAAGAAGACCAGACTTAATGGTCTGACTGAGACTGGAGGAACC
>NW_004443951.1:6602673-6624535 GCF_000243295.1 Trichechus manatus latirostris | reverse complement strand
ATGAAACAATTTCCGAGGCCAACTCTTCAGACAGGGATTGGACTGGACTGTGGGACATAAAGTGATACTCGTGAGGAGTGTGCCTCTTAGCCAAGTAGATAGAAGAGACTAAACAAGCAGCTTCTGTCTGAAGGTAAGATGGGAAGGCAGAGAGGGTTAGGAGCTGGTTAAATGGACATGGGGAATCAGGGGTGGAAAGGAGGAGTGTGCTGTTACAGTATGGAGAGAGCAATCAGGGTCACATAACAATGTATGTATAAATTTTTGTACAGGAGACTAACTTGAAATGTAAACTTCATTTAAAGTACAACAATAAAAAAAAAGGACCAGAAAAAAAGATATTTTTATATATAAAAAAAATACGATAACTAACAAATAACTAAGGAATTATCATGCCAAAATCTAAGTGAATGCTAGATCTAACAAACAGCATTTGCTGAATCTGGTAAATATGAGCTTAGGAAGATTAAAATTGGCTTTCAAGCTGCCAAGGTGATTGGGAATTAAGGAAACCATAGAAAAGTTAGTCCAAAATTCATGTGCAATTTCTCCTCAAGTCATTTTTCAAAATTCTAAGACACTCATATATAGGGTGAGAAGCTAATAAACCAAGCAGAAAGCAGCATCCAGGAGATTAAAATGGTAAGCAGAGATTCTGACAGCCTCACAGTGCTGTAGAAAGGAAGTATGAAGTTAAGGGTCTACCAAGTTTAAAAAAAGAAAAACCTTGGTAAATATCACATTTGGTTGAGATCCCAGAAGGCCTATGCACTGAGAGAAAGGGCTATGTTCTTGGAGTATGGAAAAGGCAAATATATATTTGAATTTATATATCTGAAAGTCAGCCTTGAATGGATAAAGATGGTCTTCCCAAATGCTATCTGCCAGTCAGAAGAAAATTAAATCCTCTATAGAGGAAAATAACATCAATAAAAGCCTCTATGTTTTTCATACACAATGTCCGTCATCAACCAAATTTACTAGGCATGTCAAGAAATAGGACCAAATGAATGAAAGTGAGAGAGAAAGCAAGAGGGAGAAGCAAGGAGAGAGGAAAGAAGGAAGAAAGAGAAAGAGACCGAAGGAGGAAGAGAAGGGAAGGAATTGCCATTGAATTCTGAATCATGAAGACTCCATGTATGTGAGAGCAGAACTGTGTTCCATAGAGTTTTCAATGGCTAACTTTTGGAAATAGACTGCAGGCTTGTCTTCCAAGGCACCTCTGGGTGGGCTCGAATTCCTAACTTTTTGGTTAGCAGCCAAGTATGTTAACTGTTTGTACCACCCAGGAACTCCAAGCAGTTAACAGAAAGCATAAAATTGAATAATAAAAAATTGATTGATCAAAAAATTAAGGGCAAGAAATGAGAAACAAATGAACACAGAACAAAGTGGATAAATAGAAAACAAGTTTCAAGATAGTAGATTTAATTGCAATATCCCAATAATCACATGAAATGTAATACATCAAATGCCCTAGTTAAAAAAAAATAAGATTAATCAGACTGTATTTAAAAAAAAACAAAACTAATTATATGCTGTTTGCAAGAAACTACCTCAAAGGATATGGAAAGGTTGAAAGTAAAAGGACAGAAGAAGATACATCAGGAAAATACTAACCAAGAGAAAGTTAATGTAGCTATCCTAATATCAAAAAACCAGACTTCAAGGCAAGAAATAACTAGAGATAAAGAAACACATTTAATAATAATAAAAAGGTCAATTAAAGTGGAATACATAATAATCCTAAAATTGTATGCACCTAAAAACATAGCTTCAAAATACATATAGAAAAAATATAGAGAGTTAAAAGGAAAAATAGGTGAATTCATAATCATAGTTAGGAAATTTAACTTGCATCTCAGTAACCAAAAAAAATTTCAAATAAAAATATCAATAAGGATATAGAAGATTTAAACAACTTCATTAAGAAACTTGTTCTAATTGATCAAATATAAAGACCATAACATCCAACAACTGCAAAATACATTCTCTATTCTACTGTACATGAAACGTTTCCCAAAATAGATCACATGCTACACCACAAACAAGTTTCACAAATTTCAAAGAACTGAAATCATATAGAGTATGTTCTATATCACAATGGAATTATGTAAGAAATCAATAAAAGAAATATAACTAGAAAATCTCAAAATATTTGTAAAATAAGCAACGCACTTCTAAATAACTCATGGATCGAAGAAATCACAATGGAAATAATAAAGTACTTTAAACTACCTTTACTTTCATACACTGCTGGTGGGATACTCATTGTGGAAAACTGTTTGGCAGTATTTAATAAAATTGAACACACAAATATCCTAGGACTCAGAAATTCCACTTCTAGTTATATGCCCAACCTAATGACATCTATATGTGCATCGGAAGACATGTACAAGAACATTCAGATTACCACACTCTTAATAGCTAAAAACTAGAAAAAATACAAATGTCCAGCAAAAAAGAATGGATAAAGTATGGCATATACAAATGCTGGAATACTATACAGTAATTAAAATCAACGGATGACGTGCAAAAATATGCACTACTCTCAGAAACATTATATTGAGCGTAAGAAACCAGATAAACCAGACACGAAAGAAAACATATTGTATGATTACATTACATAAAGTTTAAATGTCAGTAAGACTAATCTATGATGTCTGAAGCCAGGAAGGAAGAGATACTGATTTGGAGAAGGGCAAAGAATAGGGCTTCTGAGGTATGGATGGCCGTTTTGGCCCCAAGTAGTGGTTATATGTATGTGTTCACTTGTGGAAATCATTGAGATTTACAATTATGATTTTTTGCATTTTTCTATGTGTCTATTTCAATAAACACTTATTAAGTAATTTTTAAATAAAACCATTTTTACTGAACTGAATAAAAATACAGCATTTAAAACCATGTAGGATACAGCTAAAGTAGCTCTTAGAGGGAAATTCATAGCATTCATAGCTTTAAATGCATACATACATATATATACATATATATTTGTTCTCGTTGTTAGGTGCTGTTGAGTCAGTTCCTACTCATAGAGACCCTATGTACAACAGAACAAAACACCGCCAGGTCCTGTGCCATCCTCATGGTCATTAGTATGCTTGCGCCCACTGTTGCAGCCACTGTGTCGATCCATCTTGTTCAGGGTCTTCCTCTTTTTCGTTGACCCTCTACTTTACCAAGCATGATGTCCTTCTCCAGGGACTGATCCTTCTTGATAGCATGTCCAAAGTATGTGAGACAAAGTCTAGCCATCCTTGTTTCTAAGAAGCATTCTAGCTGTACTTCTTCCAAGACAGATTTGTTCATTCTTTTGGCAGTCCATGGTATATTCAATATTCTTTGCCAACACCATAATTAAAAGGCATCAATTCTTCTTCTATACACACACACATACACATATATATGTAGAATAAAGTTTCAAATCAATGTTCTAAGCTTAATTCTCATGAAGCTAATAAAAGAACAACCCAAAGAAAGTAGAAGGAAGGACAAATCAATGTGAGAGTAAACACAAATGAATTAGAAAACTAATAAAGAATAGAAAAAATTCAAAAGGCAAATTTTTAAAAAAGGTTAATGAAATTAATAAAACCTTAGAAGACAAAAAAAGGTGAAAATATACAAATTATCAATATCATGAAGAAAAAGAGGGCATCACTACAAATGCTAAAGATATAAAAAGATAAGAGGACATTAAGAATTTGGCCAACAAATCTGAAAATTTAGTTGACATGGTCAAATTACTGTATTTTTACCCAAACAACGCTTTCTATGTTTGTTTGTCAACTGCTCCCTCCCCCTATAATTTTCGTAAGCACTGCTGTCTTAGGCTGGGTTCTCTAGAGATGTAAAATCAGTAAAGCATATAAATACACATATATAGAGAGATTTATATCAAGGAAATGGCTCACTATGTTGTAGAGGCTAGAACATCCCAAGTCCGTGGGTCAGGATAGAAGCTTCTCCAGATTCACATAGCTGTAGGGGCCAGCGAGCCCAAGATTGGCAAGTCAGAGAGCAAGGCTCTTGCTCACAGGCTGTGAAGATTGATGAATCCCAAGATCGGCAGGCAAGACCGCAGGTAAGCTTCTAGCACAAGTCCCAAGAACCAGAGGTCAGACAATCAGGAGCCAGCTGCAGGATCCAGTGGGAGCAAAAAGTCCCTGAGCCTTGCTAGAATGTCCGCTTATATTCAATGCAGGCTACACACCCAAGGAAACTCCCTTTCAACTGATCGGCTACTCACAGCAGATCCCATCGGGATGACCACATATCAAATCTCAACATGGAAGTGATCACAACATTATACAACTGCCAAAACACTGAGAATCATGGCCCAGACAAGCTGACACACAATCTTAACCATCACAGCTGTTATGCTAATTTTTTACACATTGTTATAAAAAAATTAGCATAGCACACTTATGAAAATACCTCACAATGGGGAGGGGAGAGTGGTTGGCAAACAAACGTAGAAGGTGCACATTATTTATGTAAAAATACGCTATACAAAAACACATTTTACCAAAAACTTCAACAGGAAATCAGAAATTCTGAATAATCCTTGTCATGCTTCTGTTGAGACTATGACATGTAACAAACAATTCCAAAATTTCAGTGGCCTACAACTACCTTTGCTTACTAGTCTGCAGATTGACTGTAGCTCTGTTGAGGTTTACTGAGATAGCTAGGTTTGGCTCCATGTTTCTGGGTTGAGTTTCGTCTGCCATGTATTTCCTCAGTCTGAGATCAGCAGCTATCTAAGGACAAGTTTCTTCTCATGATAGATGACAGAAAAGGACCCCCTCCAAAAAAAAAAAAAAAAAAACACTCAAGCATATTTAAAACATTTGCTTGAATCACGTTATAATATTTCATTGGCTAAAGCAAGTCACATGTCTAAGCCCAGAGAAGTACTGCAAAAGGGCGTGGTTTATAATTCTATTAAGGGAAAAGATAATCTGAGAAAAAATAATTGAAATAAATACTAAAATAATAAACATAAAAATAATTAAATCTACCAACTACTATATTTATTAAGGAAATTAAATTTATATATTTAAAGACACTCTAGGCTCAGATAGCGTCACATAACACACTCTTACACAAAGTCTTTCATAGAATAAAAAAGAGGGAACTCTTCCCAAGTCATTTTATGAGGTCAGCATAACTTTGATACCAAAACCTGACAAAGACATCACAAGAAAGGGAGATAACACACCAATCTTGTTCATGAAAATAGACTAAAAAATTCTAAATAAAATATTGGCACATCAAATCAAATAGATCATGGTATTACAGAATATTATACAACAATAAAAAAGAATAAGCTATTGCTAACCAAAATAACATGAATAACATATAGTTAAATGAAAGAAGATATATACAAAATGGCTATTGGTATTATTCTATTTACAGGAGAGTCTAGAAAAGTCAAACTAATCTGAGCTGACAGAAATCAGAATATTTGTTACTTTTGGAGATATTAATTAGAAGAAAGCACTAGAGAGACTTCTGTGTTACTGCTAATATTTCATATTTTGACAAGGTAAGTGGTTATACTGTTTGTAAAAATACACTGAGCTGTATATTTGAAATTTGAGCATTTTATATATGGTATTCTTCATACAGAAAATTTTATTAAAAACTTTCCACTAACATTTATGACACTCTGAGGAGGCTCTAAATACGCAGTTGTTAATATCTCTTGAAGCTCTAAAAGTCTGTGATTCTGCTGCCAACTTTTACTGGTTGATTAGAACCTTTACTATGTCTCCTTAACAACAGTAGATCAACACTAAAAACAGTACTTAAAGTTTTAGATAATATAGAATACATCTAAAAATAGTTACAGTAGCTTAAGTCAGGAAAAAACGTTTGAAAGACCATAAACTATTCTGAATGGTCGGCAGTTTTCTTGAAAATCTCTTCAGGGAAAAGTACACCAGTGCTTTAATTAGGAGAATAGCATATTTTTATACCAAAGTCCAACAACAGCAACAAACTAAAGTTGAAATATTACAAAGCCAAGTTGGTAGACAAATACATGATATTTCAGCTCTGGAGGAGAGCAGAATATAAATGTAAAATTATGTAACTGTTTACTCTCTACAGTTCCAAAGGAACAGAAATGCCAACAGCCGAGTTCCTGAAGTTTAGAAACATAAAATTTATGACATAATAGAAAAAGCACAGGATTGAGAGTCTGAAACAATCTGTGGGCTAGACCTGGCTGTGTCACTTATTAGATCCATGATTTCAGAGAAGTCATTTAAAGTCTCCAAGTTTTTGTTGGCTCACATATAAAATTGGGATTAATATTACATACCCCCCAATATTATGTTAGAGCTCTGGTGGCACAGTGGTTAAGAGCTTGGCTGCTAACCAAAAGGTCAGCAGTTCGAATTCACCAGCCACTCCTTGGAAACCCTGTAGGGGCAGTTCTACTCTGTCCTGTAGGTTCACTCTGAGTTGGAATTGACTTGACAGCAACAGATTTGGTTTTTTGGTTTTAATGTTATGTTGTGTTTTTGTTAGTTGCTGTTGAGTTGGCTCCAACTTGTGGTGACTCCATGTACGATAGAACAAAACATTACCCAGTCCTGTGTCATCTTCACAATAGTTGGTATGCTCAAGTCCTTTGCTGCAGCCACCGTCTGTTTTGAGTGTCTTCCAAACTAGGAGGCTCATCTTCTGGCACTATACTGGACAATATCCTGTTGTGATCCATAGAGTTTTTGTTGACTAATTTTTGGAAGTAGATCACCAGGCCTTTCTTCCTAGTCTGTTTTAGTCTGGAAACTGCTGAAACCTATACAGCATGGGTGATGCTTCTATTTGAAATGCCAGTAGCATAGCTTCCAGAATCACAGCAACACACCAGCCACCACAGGATGACAAATAGACAGGTGCTGACCCAATATTATATGGATACTAAATACAGAGTACATCTAAAATCAATTATTATCATTATTATTTATTTCCCCAGATGAGTTTTGAAATATTTACCTTTAGTTTACTTTTTGAAGACTGTTGTCCTAACAACCCAAACTATTTGAAAACGTAAGAAATTCTCATGGATCCCTTGGGGCAAATGAAACTACACGTAGTATTGCATTCTAAGCATAAGCTTACAGAACACATCACAAGAGACAAACTGACGTCATTCTCTTTCCAAAACAGAGCAATTCTCCCCAAAGAAAAAAAAAAATTTCCTCTGAATTTTTGCTTAAGAGAAGAAGAGTGAAGGGCTACTAATGGATCAGACCAATTCAATATCAGTTAAAGAGACTTTACAAACTGATTTCCTCTGACACTATGGCATGCCTATGAGAGCTCCACAATTTTCAGTGTAATTGTTTTCCCATATCTAAATGTGGTTTTGAATCCCAGGGCACTAAGTCAATCTCTGCAACCTCACCTCCCCCAGCTCCTCCAGATGAAGCTCTATATTTCTGCCAGATCTGGCTCACCAACAGCCCCAAACATAGCTCTGGAAGGCTCTTCCTCCTCTGCCAGCCTGGTTCACTCCTACTCATGTTCTAAGACTCAGCTCAGGTGTCACTTCCTCAAATAAGCTTTACTTAACCCTTCAGTTTCACATAGGTACCTCCTCTATGCTCCCTCGGCAACTTGTGAGTACTTCTATCACAGCAAGCATTATGTTATTTTGTTAAATGTTTATTTACTTGTCTGTATCCCTCCTCCTCCAGAATACAAACTTCTTAAGGATAAAACTTTTCCTTCTTCTTCATATCCTGGCATTTGGTAGGCTATTATTGAATATTTGTAACGTAAGTGAATAGATGAATGAATGTGTATGTAAATAAATAAATTAAATGTATAGTGCTCATTCATTCCAGCCACCATGCCTTTAATCTCACCATTTAGGTCTCCCTGGACTGCTCCTTTCCATCTACCCAAACTCTATGCTTCATGTAGTTCCTGCTAAAATACAACCTTTTACATGAGGCTTTCTCTATTAGAGTATGAGCATTGAAGATATAAATAATAACAAGACATGCCCCTACTTTCAAGGAATTTACAGTAGGTTAGAGAAGAGATAGATGTAAATAAATGATTACAATGCAATGTGACCAGGACCTGTAAAGTGAATCAGTGGAGTCTGTGGGATCATAGGGGAAAGCACCAATCCCAGCCTGGTCGGTCACGAATGGCTTTCAAAAGAAGGCTCTGCCTGATGTAAGACTTTAGGAACAGGTAAGATTTCTTGGTAAAGGGTGGGGGTTAAGGGTGATGTAAAACACTTCAGGCAGAAAAAAAAAATATACATTAAGTACAGAGATATGAAATAGCATACTGTAGTGGAGAAAGACCTTTTTAAAGTGTTAAAAAGCAAAGATGTCACTTTGAGGACTAAGGTGTACCTCACTCAAGCCATGATATTTTCAATCACCTCACATGCATGCGAAAGCTGGACAATGAATAAGGAAGACCAAAGAAGAATGGACACCTTTGAATTATGGTGTTGATGAAGAATATTGAATATATCATGGACTGCCAGAAAAACGAACAAATCTGTCTTGGAAAAAGTACAGCCAGAATGCTTCCTTAGAAGTGAGCATTCTCACTTACTTTAGACATGCTCTCAGTAGGGACCAATACCTGGACAAGGACATCATACTTGGTAAAGTAGAAGGTCAGCAAAAAAGGGGAAGACCTTCAACAAGCTGGAATGACACAGTGGCTGCAACAATGGGCTCAAACATAGCGACAATTTTGAGGATGGCACAGGACTGCGCAGTGCTTCGTTCTGTTGTACATGGGGTCACTATGGGTCGGAACCAACTTAACAGCACCTAACAACAAAAACAGCCAGGGAGGAATCTAAAATCAAACTAAACAATAAGGTTAAGCGATCTGTCTAGGACCACAGTCTGGTTAGTGAAAAAGATGGGACTAGAGCCCAGGTCTTCTAATTCCAAACCCAATACTATTTCCATTATCCCATAAAATAATATTAGATTGCATGTGATTGGCTTCTATGACTCTCCAATGGAAAATGTCCCACTGTGGCATTTTGTCTCTTTAGCTTCTGGGCCTCCTCACCCCTACCCCGATCCTGGACTCCTTTCTCAGTATTTGTGGCAGATTTCAAGGAGATTTTAGCAATTCACTTCATGGTTTAAAGGCTGTCACATAGCAAGGCATCTATAGTTTGCTGGCATTCTGTTAAATGTTCAAACCTCCATAGCAATAGCAACTTAAAGAGTCCCAGTAGTGACTCAATGAAGTGATGTAAACAAACCCCAAATGTCACCTGATGATGAATTTCTCTGACAATATATCTTTGTCTAAAAAATGACAATTCCAAGCTGCTGAATGGTACCCATAGTAATTATGCATTCTTGAAATAAATGGTTTGTCAACTAAGAATCTAAAAAATGTTTCAATTATTCTAATTTTACCAAGGTATCTGAAAAAAGCAGCCATCTACTCTAATACAGTAGCTAGTGCCTACAAAGTGTTAGTTATTCTATATTCATCTTCGTTATCTCTCTGTCTTAGTTATCTAGTGCTGCTATAACAGAAATACCACAAGTGGATGGCTTTAACAAACAGAAATTTATTCTCTCACAGTTTAGGAGGCTAGAAAGTCCGAATTCAGGGTGCCAGCTCCAGGGGAAGGCTTTCTCTCTCTGTTGGCTCTGGGGAAAGGTCTTTCTTATCAATCTTCCCCTGGTCTAGGAGCATCTCAGAACATCTCAGCATCTCCTGGATCGAAAGGACATGTTCTACTCCCAGCTCTGGTTTCTGTGCTCTTGTCTCTTCAGCTTCTGCTTCCTGGTTCCTTGGCCTCTCAGCCTCTCAGCCTCCTCAGCCCCTCTGCCCCTTGGGTCTCTTGGGCTGGCCTGGTAGACACCTGCTCGGGCGAGTGTTCCAAAGCCAGTAAACCTCGGCCTGAAGGCACTGAGCTCTCTTGTTCAGTGGGTTGGCAAGCCTAGCTCCACTGATTAGTGTCCAGAGGCACGCGCTCCGCCAGTAAGCCTCCAGCCTGAAAGCAATCAACTCTCTTGCTCCATGGGTCTGCTCCTGCATTACCTCACACTGATCTCCTGGTTCTGCTGCTGCTGTTTCTCTGCTGCTGCTTCTCGCTGTCTGTGCTGTCTCCGGTATTACAGTTCTCCTTACTTCCTTCTGAGCCCTCACCAGAATTATCTTTGACGTCCATAATTCCACCCACAGTCTCTTCAAGGCAATCTAGGTGTTTACTACTAGGCACCTTAAAACTCTTCCAGCCTCTATCCATTCACAGTTTCAAAACTTCTTCCACATTTTAAGTATCTGTTAGAGCAGCAACCCACTCTCCTGGTACCAAATTCTATCTTAGTTATCTAGTGCTGCAATAACATAAATACCACAAGTGGATGGCTTTAACAAACAGAAATTTATTCTCTCACAGTTTAGGAGGCTAGAAGTCCGAATTCAGGATGCCAGCTCCAGGGGAAGGCTTTCTCTCTGTGTTGGCTCTAGGGGGAGGTCCTTGTCATCAATCTGCCCCTGCTGTAGGAGCTTCTCAGCACAGGGAAGGGGAGTCAAGAGGATGTGTGCACTCTGCTCCTGGTTCTTCTTGCTTGGTGGTAATGAGGTCCCTCTCCTCTCTGCTTGAGTCTCTCTTTTATATCTCAAAAGACATTGACTCAAGATACACTCTAATCCTGTAGATTGAGTCCTGACCTGCCTCCTTAACATAACTCCTTCTAGTCCTGCCTCATTAGCATCATAGAGGTTAGGATTTCCAATACACAGGATAATCACCTCAGATCACAAAATGGTGGACAACCACACAATACTGGGAATCATGGCCTAGCCAAGTTGACACACATTTTTAGGGGGCACAATTCAATCCAAAACACCCTAACAACTATGCTGCAATAGAAACACCAGTATCTCCATTATATAGATGGGAAAACAGAGGCTCAGAAATATCAAGTCACATTCCTGAGGTCACAAGGCTTATAAGAGATGGAGTTAGGATTCAAACCTGACTCTGACCCGAAAGCCTGTGATAATTCTGGTAACTCTAATTGTTAGTAGCCCTCCACCCCCACCCCATCCAAACTTAGTGACTGTGGTGTGGGATCATGGAGAAAGTTCTAGATAAAGAGTCAGAAGATCCTAGTTATTTAACCACTAGTTTCTGTGACCTCATTCTCACTGTTAAGAGCATATCTAAGTGACTTCCAAGGCCTCTAGTAGTTCTGACAGTCTGTGACTCTGTGAGATTTAAAAATATTCTTATATAACAACTTCCCCATGAAAAGGTCATGGCCCTGTGAGTTGCCTGTAGTGGTCAGATAGGAGGATAATACCCTCAGAGAAACTGAATTGAGTTCTATGGGCTTATCAAAGTGGAAAAACAGGCACCTAGCTACCAAAAAGTAAAGGAGTAGGTCCTTGGGAGATGAAACTCAGTTAAGGCAGAGACTCTTGTGTGTCAACACTGTCAGCAGTAACCTCAGTCAATGTCACAAAAGCAGTGAAGACTCAAGAAAAATGTGTTGCTGCTTTTGCTGAAGATGACAGGTCCTTTCAGCCACGTGGTACATTAGACTCCACATTAGATCTGTATGGAGGGCCAAAAGACCCAGTATCTTACCCTAGGTATCCAGACTGATCAGCATTTTTAATGGTTCCTTCTGTGCCTATGCCCAAGGCCAAAAGCATTCCATACTAATCCAAGGCAGCTGACCTCTTTAACTCAATTTCTCCAGACTCTGACTCCTACTCTGTCTTTTCTCATTTTTGTCTGATACCTAGTTTTTGTTCCATTGCCTCACATTTGACCAAGAGAAACTTGCTTCATCTGTTCCTTTTTAAAACATTTATTGATTTCCTACTATGTGTCAGGTACAGGCTCCCTGATAGCTATGCTGAGATCTGAAGGATGAGCAGAATTTATCAAAGCAAAACAAAACAAAAAAATATTGGGGGCAGAAAGCTGGAAGTGGTGAGGGGGCCAGGAAGGGGAGAGTTTCAGACAGACAGAGAAATATGTGCAAAGGACACAGGTTAAAGAAAGTATACTCAAGAAATTAAGAGTAATTCAGTATGACTAGACTGCAGAGGAGGAGCCCTGGTGGCACAGTGGCTAAGCGCTCCGCTGCTAACTAAAAGGCCGGTGGTTCAAACTTACCAGCTGCTCTGCAAGAGAAATATGTAGCAGTCTGCTTCCGTAAAGATTTACGGCCTTGGAAATCCTATGGGGAAGTTCTACCCAATCCTATAGGGTCACTATGAGTTGGAATCGACTCAATGGCAATGGGTGTTTTAGACAGCAGTGTGATGGGGCAGTTGCAAGAGATGAAGCTGAAGAGGTAGGCAGGGGATGGTAGTGGCTGTGGAATCCTTCTTCTGCCACCTACTAGCTATGTGACCAATCTCAGTTTCTATATAAGAATGGAGATAATGACTCCTACTTGCTTTAGCACTTGTCTAATATTTAGTAGGTGCTTAAACATGCACTAAATCTGAATTCTGGAATGGAATGAAAGGATGGGAACTTAAAAGCATCAGACAGTGGAATTGGACACTTTTCCTATGGGATATACAGGGACAATAAAAAGTGGAAAAGTGAATTTTTGGAATTCTCCAAGGTTCCTAGTTTGAGGTTCAATGTAATGATAGGGCCAGGTTCAGTTCAAGTACCCAAGTCCTGTGCCTGTTAGGGATTCAGGGCACAGAATCACCTCAGCAGCTTCCTCACTCCTCATGCTGTGAGCTCTGGGCACAGCCCTAAGAAAGTTGTCAGCCATGGGATTCTTTTCCCCTACAATGCAAACACACATGGTTTAGGCATATGATTCCCATCTGGATCCACCCCCGACTTCCGGCCAGGAGGCTGCTGTGTAGGCAGGAACGTCTGCCTTTGAATTTGCCAGCCTAACCTGGCACCCTGAGCCAGCTGTCTCTAAGCAGTAACACACAGACCTGGCAACACTCACATTTTCATAAACTCCTTTCAGGGCCCCTTTCCATCTCTACCTATTCCTTGCCCTGTCAAAAGAAGTTGTTTTCTCAGACCAAACAAATGAATCTTTATTTCTGGAAGCAAACAGGCAGCTTTTCCATTAATCCAAGGAACAGATGCTGGCCCAGGAGGGGAATTGGCTGGAAATCCCACCGATCACCCTAAGGCCAATAGGGCGAGGAATTGTTATTCAAAGCAACAGACAACTTTCCCTCCCCTCCTCAGGTTCCCTGATGGCATCAGTGCCCAGTCACTGCAGAGTTATTACCAGCATCGTCCCTGCCGGATTCTATCCCCTAGTCGAATTGGCAGCATTCCTTCTATTTGCAAACAGATTGCAAAATAAGAACCCCAGGAAGGATGCAGACTGGCCAGGCTCCAAGGACTTTCAGCAAGGATCGTGCTAAATCAGGGCTGCATCCTACTCCCTGAACAACAGCAAGTGCTGGCACTACCTCCCAGTGGTCCTGATTCACTAGGGATGCCTGGACTCTCCTCCCTCCCTCTCTCTTCTTGGAATGAGAAGTCCAGGAAGAGAGAGGGCAGAACACTGAAAAGTTGTAAGCAACAGTCTATCACTGGAGTCCTAAACCTTCCACAACTTTCCTGACATAAGGGCTTTATCTCCACGAAGACTGGCCTGGAACACAGCAGCAATAGAAACATTCTTTGAATCATTTTCCTATTCAATTCTAAACCTTCCATCCCTTCTCTGTCTTAGTCTGGCAGACAATTTAGCTGCTGTATGCCTGTCCAGCCTTCTCTCCTGAGCTGATCCTTCTTTTCCTGCCCACAACCCTTCAGTCAGTCACTTGTTTATTTATCACCAAACACAAAGGGCAAAAGAATAACAACGGCCACTGCATTTATTGTATACTGTGTAACAGGCTCTATGAAAGAGCTTTTCACATATTTTTATAGTTTACTCCTAAAAAATAAAATCCAAGAAGTAGACTCTATTACTATCCCCATCTAACAAATTGAGGCTCAATGATTTTCAGTAACTTGACTAAGGTCATAAAGCTAACATGTGAGATATCTGGATTGCTATCATTTCCTGAAACAATTTTTCTGAAATAAGCCTTACTGATCCCTTTTTATAGATGAAGAAACACATCTAGAGTAACATGTCCAAAGTCTCATAGCTTGTAGTAAACTGGAACTCAAAATAAGATCTATCTAATTCCGAAGTCCTTACTCTTAACCACTGCTACTTATCTGTAAAATGGGGATTAAATTAACTACCTCCCTTCCTCAGGGAAGAGAAAGAAACATCTGTCTCATATAACTTAATCGCTCAAATAAGACCATGTCAATGACAACACATTGTAAACAGTATGGCAATATTTGAAGTTACTTGCAACTGATTTACGTCATATAGCAAAAACATATTTTATTCATTTACTATAGTAGGCAACTTGCTTTTTCTTCCTTTCCAATATGTATAATTTTTCTTTTCTTATTACACTAGCAAGAACTTCCAATGCAATGGTGACTAGGAGTGGTGAGAGAGGACATCCTTGTTTTGATCCCAGTCTTAGAAGGAAAGCATCTAACTTCTCACCATTAAGTATGATCTTAGCTGTAGGATTTTTGTAGATATTCTTTATCAAGTTGAAGAAGTTCTCTAATCCTAGTTTGCTAAGAGATTTTATCATCAATGAGTGTTGAGTTGTGTCAAATGGTGGGTTCTCTCTCTCTCTTTAGCCTGTTAATATAGTGGATTGCATTAACTGATTTTCAAATTTTGAACCAGTCTTGCATACCTATAATAAATCCCACCTGGTGATGGTATATAATTTTTTTAAAAAACATTATTGGATTCGATTCATCAATATTTTATTGAGGATTTTTGCATCTATGTTCATGAGATGTATTGGTCTGTAATTTTCCTGTAATGCCTTTATCTGACTTTAGTGACAATCTGCTTCTTATCATATAATGAAGGTAAATATTATTTTCCCACCCCTCTTTGGCAACTTGTGAACTATCCAAGGAATAAAATATGGGTGTCAAATTTCAGATCTAGGCTGTAATTATAAAAGTAGATATGGTAAAGGGGAAAAAGCAAGGATGTTGGAGTCATACAGACCTGGGTTTGAATTCTAGTTCTGCCATTACTCTGTGACCTGAGTCAGCTATTTAAGTTCAGTAGACATCTATTCTTTAATTGATAAAATGGGAAAAAATAATTTCTTCCTTGTAATGTTATACTGAAGATGCAAAAAAACAAAACAAAAGGCTAGATACAAGACAGTAAAACATAATGAAACAAAGACACTTTGTGGCATTATCTTAAAAATCTGACGTGGAATCAAAATTGGAGAGGAGTTGGCATGCTTTTATAGCTGTGCTCTGAATAGCAAACCTACATGCCACCATTATCAGCCTCCGTGTTGCCATATAGGGGCCAACATGGTCTTTCCAAAACACAAAATTGACCATGTTTTATCCCTTCTGAAATCCTCTGAATGGCTTACTATTGTCTTCAGGACAAATTCCAAGTTCTCTGCCTACCTGTTCAGCCTCATCTCTTCCATTTGTGTACTCTAATTTAACCATGGAAATCATAATTAGTATATTATGCTGTTTTGCATACTCAGCTAATATGCCTTCTAAGAATTCTGTGCTTGGATAATAATTTTTAACCTTTACATCTCATCTTTGGTATTCCTCTCCTCCAGGAAGCCGTTCCTGACTCCAAGTCATGGTTAGAAACCTCTCCTTGGTGCTTGTACTGGTTTATGCTTGCCTTGTTCACAGTTTTAATGACTGTGATTTAACTGTATGGTTGAGTTTGTTTCTCCTTGATACATGAGGTACTAGATTGCTAGAGTTTGAAGGAAACTTGGAAACTATTAATTTGGCTCTCTTATTTTACATATATAAACTCCCTTAATCCTCCTAATGTTCTATGTGGTAGGCATTACAAACACCATTGTACAGAGGGAGAAACTGAACCTCAGAGAAGCTATGCAACCCAAATTCATCTAAAGCCCGTATGTGTTTTCTCTTCACTGCCACTCCTGCTCTCCGCTCTGTAAAGTTGGGTAAGTCACATCCTCTATTGGGATCTCAGCTTCAGTAATGTAAAACAAGAGAGTCAAATCAGTAATTTCAAAGTTTCTTTCCAACTCTAGCAATCTAATACCTCTTATGTATCAAGAGATCCCCCCAAAATATAAAACCTAGTGATTTAAAAACTGGTAGGAGATGTGTCAAAAGTGGTTATTTTTTTTTAATTAAAAAAAAAAAAAAGTGCATGTGAAAGAAAGACAGGAAAAAACATCATTGCTCTTCAATCCCAGCCCTGTGGCCTAATACTTAAGCATTCAGCTGGTAACCGAAAGGTCATTGGTTCAAATCCATCAGCAACTCCATAAGAGAAAGATGTGGCAGTCTGCTTCTGTAAAGATTATAGCCTTGGAAACCTTATGGGGCAGTTCTCCTCTGTCCAATAGGGTCACTATGAGTTGGAATCCACTTGACAGCAATGGGTATATATAATACATATACGTATTTGTATGTGTATATATATATATGTATATATATATATATATATATACGATGTTACGTGCAGTCAAGTCAGCTCTGACTCATAGGGACCTTCTATATAACAGAAGAAACATCACCTGGTCCTACGCTATCCTCACAAAAATAGGTATGTTTGAGCCCTTTGTTGCAACAACTGTGTCAGTCCATCTTGTTGAGGGTCTTCCTATTTTTTGTTGACCCTCTACTTTACCAAGCATGATGTCCTTCTCCAGGGATTGGTTCCTCCTGATAACATGTCCAAAGTAAGTGAGATGAAGTCTCACCATCTCACTTCTAAGAATCATTCTAGCTATACTTCCTCCAAGACAAACTTGTTTGTTCTTCTGGCAGTCCATGGTATATTCAATATTCTTCACCAACACCATAATTCAAAGGCATCAATTCTTCGGTCTTCTGTTTTCATTATCCAGCTTTCACATGCATATGAGGTGACTGAAAACATGGTTTGGGTCAGGTGCACCTGAGTCTTCAGAGTATCATCTTTTCTTTTTAAGATTTTAAAGAGGCGTTTTGCAGTGTATTCTCCCAATGCAATATGGCATTTGATTTCTTGACTGCTGTTTCCATGGGCATTGATTACTGATCCAAGTAAAATGAAATCCTCGACAACTTCAATATTTTCTCCATTTCACCAGAAGCCCTGGTGGCACACAGGTTAAGCAGCTCCACTGTTAACCAAAAGGTTGGTTGTTTGAACCCACCGAGCCAGCGGCTCCTGTAAAGACTACAGCCTAGAAAACCCTATGGGGCAGTTCTGTTCTGTAACATGGGGTTACTATGAGTTGAAATCCACTTGATGGTACCTAGCAACATGCATGTAGTTGTGCAACCCTGAGGACTGAGAAAAGTTTTCTGCCAGGAGGAAACAGAACTGGCTGCAACACAGCTCCATGAAGGGACTTGGGCAAGTCAAATATATATTGTTGTTGTTGTTAGGTGCTGTCTGACTCATAGCAATCCTATGTACAACAGAAGGAAACACTGCCTGGTCCTGCATCATCCTCACAATTTTTGCTATGCTTAACCCCATTGCTGCAGCCACTGTGTCAACACATCTCGTGGAAGGTCTTCCTCTTTTTTGATATATAAATATATAAATACATATGCATGGTGAGTGAAGCCCTGGGGTGTGGCGGTTAAGAGATCACCTGCTAACCAAATGGTCAGCAGTTTGAATCCACCAGGTGCTCCTTGGAAACCCTCTGGGGCTGTTCTACTCTGTCTTATAGGGTTGCTATGAGTCAGAATCAGCTTGATGGCAACGGGTTTGGTGTTTTACGGGTATGGAGAGAGGAAGGAGAGGGAGACAGATAGGGAAGGAGGAGGAGGGTGGGAAAAAGAAGGAGGAAGGAAGGAGGATTTCAGCTCAGAGAATTAAATTCAACACAAACACGCTGTATTGTTCAATCTAGGATTCCATACAGATGAACACTTACGGACTCCAGTCTGAGATATTTAGCTAGAACACCTGTGAGAATTTATCACTTGAGAAATCTTAGACATGGCGGCAGCAGAAGGCAGGCAGGTTCAGGGTAGAGATCCACAGGTCTCCTGGTAGTAGATGGTTATCAACGTCCAACTCTGCCCAAAGCATGGGTGGATGAAACTTGGAAAATAAGCTAAGGCCTCAGAGAAAATTCATCCTGATCACACCCTGAACCACTTCATTTGCCCGAAAGTGGCAGGAAGGATAAAGGATATTTCATCTGTCCAGAATGACTCTCTGTTGCTCCCCTCCCCCTCATTGAACTTCACTTTCAACATCTGAAGAATAGACAAAATTCCTAACCCGTAGCGTTACTGTGAAAATTAAAACACTTTATGCGTATTAGTTTCCTATGGTTGCCTTTACAAAAGTACCACAAAAGGTGGCTTTAAAACACAGAATTTTATTGTTTCCCAGTTCTGAAAGCTAGAAGTCTGAAATCAAGATGTCAGCAGGGCTACTCTCTCACTCTGGGTGGAGGATCCTTCCTTGACCCTTCCTGGGTGGGGGTGGGGTGTAGGGTGGGTGGGGAGGACCTTTCCTTGCCACTTCCTAGCTTCTCATGGTGGCCGGCAATCCTTGGGGTTCCTTGGCTTGTGGCATCATAATTCCAGTCTCTATCTCTGTCTTCACATGACCATCTTCCCTCTAAGTGAATGCCTGTGTCTCTTCTCTTCTTATAAGAACACTAGTTATATTGGATTAGAGTCTACCCTACTCCAGTATGACCTCATCTTGACTTGATTACATCTTGAAGGATCCAATTTCCAAATAAGGTCACGTTTATCAGTACCAGGGGTTAGAACTTCGATATATCTTTCAGAGGGCACAATTCAACCCACAACAATATGTAAAAGTGCTTTTCATATTATAAATCAACTTCCAAATGTTAGATATAATTATTACTAAAAATGTTTTTCAGGATTTTTTTTTCACAAGGGACCTACGTGCTCAGATGCCTATATATGATAAAAATAAGACGTAGTACAAACTATCGTATTTATTATAACCATATATAGCCACCTATAAAAACACTGATGTATAGCATCCTTACTACACTTACTAATAACAGTTGACATTTACTGAGCATCTTCTATGTGTTGGCACTGTTCTAAGCACTTATAGGTATAACTAATTTACCTTTACAGTAAACTACACTTAATAAAATTATTTCATCTTGATTACTGCTATTACACTGGCATTTGTTATAAGCTTCTCTTTAATTTAATCAACTGACGTGTAATAAGTTATGTACACTTTATAGGAAATGTGACTGTTTCTAAAAAAGAAATCCATTAATCAATTATGATGTCATTAAAGGAAATCAAAAGAATATGATCAACATTTACCTTATTTTTAGTTGATACTTTTATCACTGGTCTCAAAGTAGTAATAGGAATTGATTATTCTTATGAAACAACATTAAGCTAGGTTCAAAATTCACCTTTCTAGTTTCCCTTACCCAGTTCAGTAAAAAACCTTTCCATTTCTTTCATATGAATGTTCTGTTTACATAGGAAGATTTTAAAAAGCAGGGAATGGATCTGTTCTGTTAATGAGCAAAGATCCAATAGCTGCAGACTTTCTGACTCCAAGAAATCTAAGAAAATGCCTTAGAAATCCCAAGGGACCTGTTGTTTCCAAGACACACATGACATCCTTTATGATAAAAGCTTAAGCACTGCTGGTTTAGAAAGAACAGAAACTCACTTAGACTTCCTTCAGGAAGGAGGGGTTTGTTGTAAGAATAAATACAATAAGGCCCCAGAAGCTGGGCCTTGTGGTTACTGGAAGACAGTCAGGTAGTTTCTCTTTCTCACCCCTACAGTCTTGCATTTCTGCCATATATTTCTTTCATTCCTCTCCCTCTTCAATAGGTTTTTCTACTCAACTACTTGCAAACGGATATCATGGCTTTTATAAAATGGTAGCCTTAGGACACAATCAACCAGACTTTCTAAATGATTCTTATGGTCAACCAATGAATTCTCTAATTCCCAGGAAAGGAAAACGTAACTAGTTCAGCTTGAATCAGGTAACTACCCTAGTCTATTCAGGTGTAGAGATTATACAATTCGTAGGGTTGTCTCTTCTAGGCTGTGATGGGTTCTCCTGGAAGTGTGTGTGGAGATTGAAAAGAAACAATGAGCATCTCAATTATGATATTTTTCATGTGGAAACAGTTTCATGGTACTGCTCATTTAATGTCTCAGTTTGAATTGCCTTGAGATCATGTTGTCTCTGTTCTCACAAAAACTGATCTCTGACAACTTTCGTCATAATAATCCTTTACTATCTGCCCCACTTTGCAGATGAGAAAGTGGAGGCTAGGAAATTTTAGATTACTGTTTGCATGAGGTCAAAACAAACTCTGATTCTTTGCTCTCTCCACTATACATATCGCCTCTAATGTGGCCAGGTTATCCTTGAATACCCTCCAAATACATATGTGCTGATATACAGTACCAGGTAAGGCTGGGAAAGAAGAATATCTCTGGAAAGGGATCCTCATTTACTCTTGAATCCGATCATCTTGTAATGTACTTTTGTGTGGCAAATGGAGATTGCCACATATTATAAGTCTGTCACTTTTCCAAAGGCTCATCCAGAAACCACTGTCTTTGCCACTGACCAGTCCTACCCAACACTGTGGCCTTCAACAAGGAGATCCAGCTCAGTCTGTTTTATAAACTCCAAAATCATCTGATGATATGAAATAACGTAGTCTTTGGAAAGAAACAGACCTGGGTTGAAATTCTGGCTTCACTACAGGAGGGTAAGTCAAAAAGTACTGCTACAAAACCATAGAAACCTTTATTAAACAAAAATATGAAAATGTGAAGCTATTGTTTCTCAACAAATCCTCCATCTAGGTCTATACACTTCTGAATGTGGTTTCCATGTCTCTAACCCTTCCCTGACAAATTCTGCGCTCTTCGATTTACGCACCAAAATGGCAGTTTTGGCATCTTCAAGGGACTCAAATCATGTTCCTTTTAAATGTTTTTTGAGTTTTTGGAACAAAAAGAGGTCTGAAGGGGCAAGATAAGGGCTATAGGGTGGATGGGGTAAGGTTTCCCAATGAAATTCTCGTGGGACAGCCCTTACTACCCTCGAAGAATGAGCAGGTGCATTGCTGTGATGGAAAAAATTCCTCGGTGCAACTTTCTTGGCCTTTTTCTCACCAATGCAGTTTTCAGTTTTCTTAAAACTTCATAATAAGCTTCCATGATTGTTCTCTGTCTTTTCGGAAAATCTATCAAGATTACCCCTTGGGAATCCCAAAAAAATTGTCACCATAACCTTCTGAGCAGCCTTCCCTCTCTTGGCTCATCTTTGAGATCTTCCCAACCTTCCTTAAAATGCTTGATCCATCTAAAATCTGTTGTTTTATGTGGGGCAGCATTCCCATAAACTTGTTGCAAAGCTTCAATGAGTTGGGAAGATGTCCACTTGAGTTTTGTTAAAAAATTTCATACGTATTAGCCCTGACCACAAAATCGTTTTTTCCATGGCACAAAAGGTATCTCTTTTTTTTTGAAGGCACCCTAATGAGACTAAGACGAGTGTATTACTGAAAGAAGTTGTCTGCAGCCATTCACTGATTGCAGAGACACGTTTAAACACGTTTTGTTTGGAATACACCCATGCATGTATGAACTGAAACCCTAGTAGCAATACTTTTTTTTTTTTTGAGGTGTATATTATTTTTTATTTTTATTGTACTTTAGGTGCAGGTTTACAGAACAAATAATTTCTCATGAAACAGTCAGTACACACATTGTTTTATGACATCGGTTAACAACCCCACGACATGTCAACCC